>NC_133020.1:13755681-14058712 GCF_048564905.1 Vicugna pacos
ATTATCCTTGTCTTCCTTGTGCAGAACCTAAGACTCAGGGGCAAAATAACTTGTTCGAGGTTACACACTTAACACTACATATTTTGCATCCTATAGCCTCCACGCTGTGCCGCCACATGTGCTTGGTAAATACTATCCACCTATCCGTCTCTTCCTTGATTCCTCAATTCAGTGAATGAGATATGTATGAAGTGCTTAAGATGGGCGGGCATCGTTAGAGGCACATGGTGCAGAATGCATAGCTAATTAGACATGCTGCCTTCCCAGCCAGGAGGGATCTTGTGTTCTAGTAGACAACATGCGTATGGAAACTCAGTTCCTTGAACACCACGTGCCCTGACTGTTTTTAATAGAGAGTGTAAATGTGATGTTGCTGTGCCATCTAGAATCCCTTCTGGAATAGGAACACAGAGGAAGCTTAGGTAGGTAGGTAGGTCGGTAGATGAATAGACAGACAGACAGAAAGACAAATGTGCATTGTGTCTCCCACTCTTCCACCAAGATATGCAGAGAGTGGGAACAGGCCCTTCAGATTCTGAGAGGGTGGTGTAGAGTAGCCTTCTGCAGGACTGACCTTCTTTTAAGTTTTGATCATTATCTTAAAATTTTATTTTAGCTCTTTATTTTTATTGAAGTGTAGTTGATTTACAATGTCGTGTTAGTTTCAGGTGTACAGCATAGTGATTCAGTTATATATATATAGTACATATATATATGTATATATTCTTTTTCAGATTCTTTTCCGTTATAGGTTTACAAGATACTGAATACAGTTCCCTGTGCTGTAGTCAGTCCTTGTTTATACTATTATATGTGGTAGTTTCTATCTGTGAATCCCAAACTCCAAATTTCTCCCTCCCCTTTTTTTCCCCTTTGGTAACTGTAAGTTTGTTTTCCATGTCTGTGAGTCTATTAAATTTTTTATTTTAAAATGCCCTTTCCCCTATAACATTTCAATGATTGTTTTAGTATCAGAATTAATTCCTAAAGTAGACATGATTGAGGAAAATGGGGCTCAAGGATCTGTCCCGTGTTTCTCGGCAGTTTACAGAACCCCTGGTGACCTCGGGGGTTGGTATGTGTACTTTGATTCGAGAAGCGCGGAAGAGACTAATGCACGAGCCAAAGTTCACAGGAGCCTCCTTAGATATTTTGAATGGGAAGTGGTTTAATACTAGGAATTCGAGGTTTACAGAACCTTTGAAAGGCTGGGGGAGTGAGGGCCAGGAAAGCCCCATTCGGGGAGAAGGTAAGTGCAGGGACTGCAGCGAAAGCACGTGGGTGATCCTCAGGAGACGCCTGGTGTCCTAGGCAAACCAGCTTTGCTGCGTGCCAGCACCTGGGGACTTGCTTCCATGTGCACGCGGGCGGGGCGGTGCCTCTTTCTTCTCTGCTTTCCCCATCTCACTGTCGCCTCTCACTGGTGGAATCGAACAGAAACTTATTGGCAAGGGCATCCAGGAAAGGAAGCTTCTAGACTCTAGAGCCCTGGCATGCAGAGGAGAGCTTAGAGGGGTGAGAACGATGCTGAGGATCAACAAACAATATCCTCACTGTATGGAATTAGAACCAGACATTTGGCCCAGGCTGGGGCTATATCCATTCCTCTTTTTCCCACTACACTCCTGCCCTGTAAGCCGTCTCCTGGTGCAGCTCAAAGTGCCAGGGAACGAGGTTTCCCTTAAGCACAACCACGTTGAAGAGATTTAGTTTATTGACTTTTTTCCTTTTCTATTTCACTGTTCTACTTTCCACCGTCTTGGTTCTCCCATTCCCTTCTTTCAGAGAAGAGACGGGCTGTTAGTCCCAGGATTGCGTGTGAATTCCTCTGGGGGTTCTTACCATCGGAGGCCTCTTCAGAGATAAGCTCTTTAGGGAAGACACGAGGTGAAAAGCTGAATTGATTGAAAGGGTTTATAGAGTTTTCCTCTGTAGGAATGTGATTTCCTTCTGCGGGAAAGGGAGGTAAATGCTCCAGCCAGTTCATCTGCAACATCAGTGATCTCATTTTTGAGATGTTTCTGATATGAACCCAAAGAAGAAGGTCTATTTTCTTTTAGTCCCTGAGGTCCCAGCTGCCCTTAGAATGGGGAGTCTCTCCAAGGAGACTTTCTCTTCTTTAGCTCCCAACTTCCAAGCAAGATCTTGGCCAAAAGCTTTTGTTGGCTCATTTTGATACTTCCCTACCATTTTGTAAGTGAACACCACTATTTTTTTTTAACTCAAATGAATTAAGTTGATAGACTGTCTTAAAAAACTGTATCACATTAAAAAAAATTGTTGCTAGAGTTGTCATTAAGCCTGTAAGAAAAAGAAACCATATGGCCTCTACCTGGCATCTTTCACATCAGACAGGGCCATTGTTTCCAAAATGTTGGGACCATTCCAAATGAGTGTATTAGAGAATGTTAGTTCAGAAAAGAGTTTGAATTTTAGAAACGTTGCGAGAGAAACAAATTTAATTTATAAGGGAGTGTTTCTTTGGAATAGTTTGAATGGAATCTATGAAGAATGGTAGTTTATAATCTTAAACTTGGCTTTGTTTGCTTTCTGTATGGATTGTATATTAGGATTCGTAGAACTATAAACTCTAATCTACATTCAGAAGGTCACCAAGTACAAAATTTTGAACATAGACACTCCGACTTTAGAAGACTGAAGGTCTACATGCCTATTTGTGGGAAGGTTTAGTTATATGCATGCTAATACATTGAATTCAGGCAGGTAAGTGTAGATCTTTTGGGTTCTGTACATGGAAGAAAAGGAACTCAGGCTCATTGTGGGAACTTCCCAGAACAGAGGTTTGGAAGCAGGTAAACCTCTCTTATTAGCTGGAGTTAGAAGTCTTCTTATTCCTTTTGAGAACAAGTGAGGTATTAAATAAGTGAAATAAATAAAAATAAGTTAGCTGAACTGCCAATAGTTCTGAGTGGGTGGAAAGACTGAGAAGGATCTGGAGAAAGAAAGCTGATGCTCAAGCTGATTGTTCCAAAAAGAGTATCATAGGAGGGCAAGACGGAGGAATCCTCTTCCAGCTTTATTTTGATAAATTCATTCACCTTGGAGCTACAAATCCTGTCTGAAAAAAGGAGACCCAATTTCATAATAGGTAGTCTGTGAATCAGTTATCCCCAGGCTTTTCGAGGAGCGAGCAAGTAACCATCCTAATTTTACTGTATTTCTCTCCCCTTAATTAACGTCTCATGGCAGAATGTGAAATGAGTAGAAAATGCAAGGGCCCAGGGCTTGGTCAGTGCTGTTTGTGACTGATCATTAGGCCAGGGATGAGAAACCAGGGGTTTTGATAGCTGTGCGGACATTTTCTTTAACATAACCAGATTCCAGACCATGAGACTCCTATGATGAGTCAATTGCATGATATTTCTCAGATTCCACTGAACCAAGATTTGTGGACTAGTGTTTTCCATATGCTTTCACTTATATCATTGCATTTAATCTTCCTAGCAATCTTGTGAGATATTACTATTCCCCTTTTACAGATTAGAAAATTGAGGTTCAGAGGAGTTTGGAGACTTGTCTTTTTAAATGTACACGAGGGGAAAGGGTAGACTTGACGTATCAAGAGCTAAATCTGATGGTTGGCTCTCTGATGGCGGGTCCAGTGCGTTTCTCACAGTGCTGCCCTACTTGGTTCCCATTTCTGGGGACCTGAATTCTATCATTGATGTTGCCAGCTGACCACTGTGATGTCTTTATTTGGGAAAATCCACCCAGCATGGCCAGGAAGCCTGGTGAGGTTACCTAATTCATAAGATACAAAAAAAAACCCTACCCCCAAATCTGATATTTTTCTATCATCCAGAATACTAAGAAGCAGAAAGAAGCATTTTTGTATATATTGAAATTGCCACTTAAAATGAGGTATTGTCACATAGTGGAGCAGATGATTTTCATCCAACAGTTATAGGCTAGTTTTGAATATATATTTACCTGTAATATTATATAGCTTCCTGTGAATATTCTAGCTTCTTCTGCACTTTGGGGTAAATGTACCTTCTTAAAATGTGGTCTCCTAAAAAAGCATAGCTTAGAAGATCAATTTTAAGAATTTAATGTCATGCCAGAAAAATTTCCAGCTAGTCCACATTTACCTGGGGCATCGCTGTCTCCTTTTTCTTCTTCTGCATCATTCTGTTGTCCTGTACTTTCCAGCCACTTTCAGCCTCCTGACACTGCCTCTCATTAAATTAACTGTCATCTGACATCTCTTCTCTGGTTTTAAGTTCCACTGCACTTCCCAGCACAGCCAGCCCACCCTGTGGTCTCTCGCTCCCTCCAAAGTCTTTGGGTCACTATCCTTGGGGAGCTGGCTACCTGCGGCAGCAGTGGAGGGTCTTTTCCAAGAAACACCAAACACCACTCACATAGATGGCGGGTTGCTGGGGCTTTGTACAGGAGCAGCAGCAGCCTTGATTTGTAGGATCATGGGATTTGGTTAGCAGGACCGGATTTGGAGCCTTCTCATAACGGGGCGTGACCAAGAGGAACAGGATGTTCTTGGACTGGTGGCTTGAATGTAGAAGAGCGCCAAGGGGGCCAGGAAAGACTGGGAAGACTGAGGCTCCAAAATGAACATGGGGACTGCTCTCGGGCTCGCCCCCAGTGTAGAAGGCTCGTTCACCCCGTGCTTTTGTCCTCTTCTGGAAGCATAGCTCCCCCTTTCCCATCCTTGGGTGGCTATCCATTCTTCAGTCCCAGCTCTAAGACTACCTCTTGGGAAAGCCCTCCTTGACTTTCCCTGTGGCATGTGCCGGTCCATAGCCTGTGTTCCCAGGCAGCTTGTGTGGACCATGCACCTTCTGTGTAGTCCTTACTTGTTTACATATCTCTCTCTAACTGAACTTGGAGCCCCCCAGTCATCTGTGTCTTCCTGGCACGTGGTAAAGGCTCGGTAGATATTTATCAAATGAGCAGATGGGCCTTCCCTCCCACCCCCCACTTTCTCTTACTTGGGCCAGGTTGTTTTGTCTCGTTTTGGTTTTGTGTGAGGCAAGTGGCTGAGAACAATCCACACAGCACGTTGAATACCCTGAGTAAAGGTCATGGAACTATGCAGGGTTCACGCGTTCTAAACAAGAGGATGAATCTTGTCTCAATCCCTTCGGGTCAATCTCACTTTGGCAAAGATAATAATTTGTGTAAGGTATCAAACCTAACAAACTTTCTGATTTAAAGTAAAAGCTAACTTAATATTCTTTATTGCTTCTTGGAATCTGATCTTGGCAAGATTAATGTAAAAAATACTGTGAAGTAAGGAAATTCTTGTGGGATTTTGACTGAGTGAAACTGAAATGCCAGGGATCTCATTTTCGAAAAGGTCCCCGGCATTTTGCCCTGCATCCTCAGTCAGGGCAGAGGCTTTTTATCACGGTCTGAAAGCTCTGCCCTTTGGTAAGTTACCCCACAGAGTGATCCCCCTGCAAGGAAGACCCTCAGTGACTATTAAAAGGATAGCTGAAATTTACATACGTTCCCCCAGATACAGGGAACCAGGGCAATGCTGATTTTATTTGCATGTTAAAAGCAAGTCTTCTGGTTGCCTAGTGATTGGAGGGGCATTAGAAATAGCCACTGAGTGACTTCATTTTCCTACTCCCCCAAGCTAGCCTTGGTGAGGTAGCAAAGTCCACACACAGATAGGCAGCCAGGTGGACAGAAGGCTCAGACGTCTTGCTCACAAGAGCCGCTGGAGTTAGCACTTTGGCAACAACATGGGAGTGGGTCTAAGGCTGAGTTGTCCAGTACGGGATATAGTAGCCCCAGGTCATATTTACACTGAAATTAATTAAACTTAAATGAAATACACATTCAGTTTCTCAGTTGCTGAGCTAAGTTTCAAGTGCTTAGTGGCCACATGTGGCTGCTGTGGTAGATGCCACGTATATAAAATGCCATCATTGCAGGAAGTACTACCGGGCAGTGCCACTCCAAGGACCCAGAAGCCTACAGCGTTACATCTGCAAGATACTTGACTTTTCCAGAATGGCCAGGAGCAGTCCCAGGAGGCATAGCTTAAAATAGAGAGGGAGGACAGCAGATGGTCTGCCTGTGGCCAGGGGTTGGGTGATGCCCTTGGGTACCACTAGCAGGTTTGAAAAGAGCTAGTGGAGAGAGAGGAAACGAACTAGTTCAGACCCAAATTGAAATCTAACTAAGTTTTTGTGTGACTGACGCATGCCAGGACCTATGTTGGTGCTTTCTCCTTGGTTGCCTTATTTCTGCCTCTAAGACAGTGGCCACTTGCCTGCATTTTACAGATGATAAAACGGAGGCATTAAATGACATGTAGAAGGCCTCATGGTAGCAGGGTCCAAGTTGGAATCTGATGCTTCTAATTCTTACATTCAGTGCTTTTCTGGCTTTAGGGGTAGGGAGAGGGAATGGGGTGCAAGTGGGCAAAGAACCAGTAGTTCAAAGGGGAGACATTTATTTTAAGAAGTCGGCCCGTGGCTCCACCCACTAGTCCCTTGGAGCCTGCTTAGTGCTAAACCACTTGCTCATGGCCTGTTGTCAAGGACTGTTGCTGAGCTGGATTTTTCTTCCATGGAAGCCTAATAAATGGGATGAGGATCTGCTAAATCTAGAATCAGAGATGAAAATACGTGAACAACAATGATAATAATAATAATTAGGTAGTCAGGACTCTTCAGTCTGCCAGATACTCCTCTGAGCATTTTGCAAAAGTTGACTGATTTAATCCCTATGGCTACCCTTTGAAGTAGACCCTGTTTTTACCCCTATTTTATAGATGAAGAAGCCGAGATTTGGAGAGAGAGAGTAAACTGTCTAAAAAAAACACAGTGAGGGCGTGGCATTTTAGAAACCAGTATCTCCATTTGTGGCCATCTCAGATGGCCTTGGGGCAAGCAGGTTGATGTGCGTTTGCAGTGCCCAGTAGAAGGCGGTCAGAAACAGTGGGGAACCCACGTGCACGCCCAGCCCAGGGCTTCATATTCGCATTAAACAGCCGTGGTGACTCGTTGGTAAGGCCTGGCCAGAGCTCACCTGCAGGTGGCGCACTGCAGACTACTCGTTTTTCAGGCGCTGAAGCAGAGGCCTAAAGGATGGAAATGCCTCCCCCAGTGCCTTAGAGAGATAAGCCTTTCCCTGCCTCTAGCACTACAATCTGACTGCTTCCTTGGGTAGCTGGTTCTCAAAGGGGACACCGTGGAAGTTTCTGGAGGCTCTCTGTGTGAGTCATAATACACAACGTCTTCCGTCATTCGTTTCACTCCAGCCACTGCACGTGTGTCGGGTTGTGTGGGAGCAGGGCTGATATCGGAAGGACATTAAGGGGTTGAATTAGAAGATTCTAGTCTTTAAAACCATGTCTTAATGCTAATGTCCGCCTGTGCTTTAATGAGACTTTTGCTTCAGAAAAGACAAGGAAATGTGGTAAACACAGCTCTGACGGGACTAAAGGTATTTGTGGGTCCTGCACGCAGGCCGTGTGGACTCTGCGTTTGGAATTTGTATCCTTTCTACACGGGCTCTTGGATACCTGCTGCCTCTGTTACTCTTGCCTCCGGTGGGAGGTGGAGGGCGCCGCCATTTCTGTCTGAGGGGAGGACTGAGGACTGAGGTGAGATGTTACCTAGCCCACGGGGGCACTGGACTGCGATTCTGGCCTCAGGACCAGGAGCCTGCCTACCTCCTCTTCTAAGCAGAGACCAGGAGGAGGCGCCCAGGGGTCTGTAAGGGGCATGCTGACCCTCCTACCCTTCTGTGTCTGGCTTCCTTGTGTCAGGGGGCACATGGAGCTGACACTTGAGTTGCACGTTGCAAAACGCACATGCATTGTCTTCTCCCAAATAAACCCGGGAAGGATATTATACTCAGCCCCATCTTAAAGACGAGGAAACGTAGTTTGAAGCCAGCACCCCCAAACCCTGAGGCCATGCTGCTTCTGCGCTGCACCCTGATTGTTAGGGAGGCAGTGCCGGTACACACACCGCCTTAAATCCGGGCCGCCTTAATTTGGCCACACCCTTGTCCTGCGCCCACGAGCACACAGCCATGAGCAAGAGGCTGTACCTCTCCTGAAAGTTCTGTGCTCTCTGGAACCTTAACGGAGGTTTCCCACCGGTTACGTTAAATGCGGAGCTTCGCTATGTAGCTTAACAGGAGCACTAATTCCTTCCTAGCATTGCTCGCGAATCATCTCCTTTAAATGCTGACCGTGTGACGATTAATTCACTCTCCCCTCTCGCTTTATGTCCCACTCGTTTCCTCCTTTCTTCTTCTCTGACCTCTGATCATCTCCCTTCTCTTTTGCTTTTCTCTTTCTTTTGTTTCTCTGTGAGTGGCGAGAGACCCAGCTGGTTATTATTCACTGCATACAGTTGTTCCGTTGCACCCAGAGTGAGTGTCAGCCTGTGACGGAGGAGCTGCAGCAGCAGCTCCATCCCAATGACCATCCCGTGCTGGCGGGGAGGGGAGCACTAAGGAGCGCCCCCCCCCCCAAGTGCAGCGGAGGGAGGGGCGGGCTGCCGGTTACTGACTTGGTTAATTCTGCTCCCTGTCGCCCCTGCCCTGGTCCTGTGTCGTGTTGAGGGCTGTTTTCATTCTCTGCCTGCTTGCCCCGCACCCAAGGTGTGGCAGAGCTTTGCCAGATGGCTTGCGTGGTCAACCCTGCCGTTTTCCCACTAAAAGCTTTCTTCATGAGATGAGGTTCAAACCACCCCCCACCCAAAAAAACCCAAAAACAAAACAGAGAAGGAGGAGAGTGAAAGAGGCCAAAGCAAACAGGTACTTGAACAGCCTCCTCCGTGTGTCTGCAGCTCCCCCTCCTGCAAGGGAGGGGCCACAGCGGCTGACCCCAGCCTGCTGTGGTTGTGGCGCTGCCATGCGCGCTGGGAACAAGAGCCTCCAGAATTGATTAGGAGTCCCGATAAAGGGAGAGAAAAGAGACCATCTTCCTGCAATGCCATGGAAGATAAGAGGCCCTCCAGAAAGCCAGAAGATAGGATTTTGATTTATTGCCTGCGGTGAGCAGGTAGCCAAGGAGAACTGTGTAAAGAATAATAAGTATTGACACAAACTCTACAGAGGTTGTGGGTCGGTTCCTATTTTCCAGGCCGTGAGGTCAGAGCAGACTTCGGAGGTGAATCCACTTTCCTCCCCTCCTCTCCGCCTCAAACTTTACCAGACCCTTGGTGTCAAGACAGGGAACCCCATCCTTTCCTAAAGACCCTGGAAGTCTGAACCACCTATGTGACCCTGCATTCATTCTGATATTTTAAAATATCGTTTTACTCTGCTTTAGGCACATTTTCTCTTATTTTTTTCTTATAAATTCTGGGTAAATGTTAGCAATACAAAAAGGAAGGTGATGCTTGAACTAGCTCCATAAGGGGAGAAAGAAAGGGCGGCCCTTCAGCAGGCGTTAAGGTGTGGAGATGTGAAAAGGAGTAATAGATTTGAGAGCCTTCAAGTCAAGGGCAGTAGGTTTGGAGCAGAAACGTTCCTGAGGGGTTGTGCCCTAAGAGGAGAGTGAAAATCTATGAAAGATGCAAACCGCTAAGATCATTTTATGTCATGCGAAGGGATTAATTCAAACTATATCCTGCGACCTGTGGGAAAACACTGAAGAATCTTTAAACAGAGGAGTGACACAGTGAACTTCACGTTTTATAAAAAAATTTCTTTAGAAGATGGTGTGCAGAAGGATTGCTCAGAAAGGTGAGGCCTTCACAGCGATCCCGGCCGGAAAAGATGAAGGTCTGAGCCAGAGCAGCGGCAGGAAAAAGAGATGGAAGGAGGACTCGGGGGGCCAAAGGATTAACTATGGACAGGAGAGGGCTGCACCTTCTCTGGGACGAGAAAGGAGGGAGAGAGAAGGCTGCATGTTGCTGGAATAATGATGTCTGGGTGTTTCTCCCTTTTCATCCAACAAGTCCAGTTTCGTTTTCATCCCTGCACCTAACACCAGGGCACTGTAATGACATTGATTCTTGTAAATAGTCTCCGGCAGAACTTTGGGGGTGTTTATTTGTGTGTCCTATCAGTTTTATAAGACTCTTAAGCCCTTCAAAGGAGGGCACACGATGTATTTATCCGTCTATTCTTTGCAGCATTCAGCACACCAGGGAGACTTAGTAAGTATTTAATAATAATAAGATCTAAGCCCAGGAGCATGATTGTATTTGTCAGTGAATGAATAAGTAGGTTTGGAAGCAGTTTGTCCAAGTTTAAACTTCATAAGAAAAATCTCAACTATTTGAACTGGAACATATTAAAATCCATTCCCGAAATACAGTATAAATGGCTTCTGCTGTTGGTTTTCCTAGGGAAATATTTTTAGTTGCCTTAATTGGAGATTGTTTCTTAGACTATGGGAGGTGGTATTTCTTTGTTGTTCAATAATCTCTGGCAATCAATCAATCTGTCTTTAGGAACAAGAGCTTTTCACAAAGCTGGTTTCTCAGGTCCCTATTCTCATCGCTGATGTTTTAGATAAATCAGAAGAGCCACTGTTAGTTTGCCTCTTGTTTGCAACATCCTTTTCTCTCTCGTATTTGTTCCTTGTCACATTTATCTTTATTATTCCTGGGAAGTCCTCCAACCTTACTGCCCTCTTGTTTGCCTCTTTCTTCCTGAGTCTCTCTAGTCTCTGCCCCAGTTTAGTGACAGTAGGACGGCAGCCATCAGGCCGCTGGAGTCGGTGTATCTTCACAGCACGTCCGTGGTGGGCGCTGTGCCCCTGCCTGTTACGATGCATCCAGTTCCTCTCTTTCCCTGAGACTTTGATAAGCCTGATCAAAAAGGTTTACTGGATTTAAGAACAAAGCTCGTCGTTTCCTGCCCTCCCCTTATGTCTGGGCTCCACATCACTAGGACACAGCGCATAGCCATTGCCCTGTGGAGGGTTGTTATTACTGGCCATCACAGTAAGCTTCCGACCTCCCAGTGTTGAACCCAGGTAGTCCCAACCAAAGATAAGTTCTCACGAGCAGGTCCTGTTCCTCTTTATCTATAGCCAGTCGTGAGTTTTCACGTGGTTTCTACACACATGAGAAGTTAAGTCAGCTTCAAATGAAGGTTTGTGGATCATGGCCTGCTTGTGCCGTGGAGTTTGGAGCTCCAAAATTTGGACCTTTCCGCTGCCCAAGGATCATTGGGTTTGATCCGCTTTAGGAAAGTAGAAGGAGAGAAGGAAGGATCTTTACGTCACTTTCCTGGAGGCCGCCCTCGTTACTGGGTGCGAACCAGTGCCCGTTTATACTAAACACGGCGCGCACACAGCCCCAGGGCCCCTCCTTCTGACCACTTCTTCCACTACTTACCAAGCATTTCGAGCTTCCATGAAAGTGGTTCTTCTCTTCTGGAGTAGTGTGCTTTGTGTGTGCGCTTTTCAGGCCACTTTGAATGTCCTTTCTCCCATTCCAGGCAATTACTGAATGCACTAGGGTGCACTTTGTGAATAGTCTCAAGCAAGGGGACATGACTTGAAACAAGTCATATTAAAAACAAAGCAAAACAAAACAAAACTGTGGAAGGCAGTGGTGGTATGTCACCTGTAGGAGGGGATCGGGGCAGGACATGACAGTTTTCTTCAAGTGTTTGAAATGTGGTCGTATGGAAGGGGATTAAAGTTGTTCTTTGTCTCCCCAAGGAGCAGAACTAGGTGTAAAGTAAAGGGAGACAGAGTTCAATTCACAGCAATGAAGGATTTTAGAGTGTGATAGTTAAGAATTTTTGCATTGGAATCAAGCTTCTTGAGTTTAAATCCACCATCTGCCAGGTACTAGACATACAAACTTAGGTAAATTTTACCTCTTCTAATTTTAAATTCTTCGTTCATTAAATGGGATTAATATTAGTATCTTTTTCATGACTTTCTATGATTATCTGATAACATGATACCAGTTTAATGCTCTCACCACGATGCATAATGAGTGCTTGATAATGCTGGCAGTTATTAACAGTCTGAACTGTCTCAAGGTAGTACACAGGTTTAACAGCAGTTTCCAGCATCTCCTATTACAGTTTAGCATTTTAATTTTTTCCTTTTCAAGTCTGGAATTCTTTAGAATATTTATGTATGGTTTTCTTATTTTTTTCTCAGTGAAGGGAGTTGATGGTGTCAGGGAGGAAGTTTTCCTTCACCCTTCCACGTTCTTCTGGCTGGTCTAAGAATGAAATTGAGATGAGGCAGATTAATAGGAGAAAATCAGACAAAAGTTGAACAGCATGTATACATAAGAGAGACCCAGGAAAACTGAGTAACTTGCCAAATGGCCAAAACCCTCACCTTAAAAACTATCTCCAGCTAAAGACACAGGAGGATGTTGATGGTAGTGGTTTGGGACCTCAAACGGGAGGAAGGCAACTGACATGAAAATGGAAAAGCAATTGTTCAGTAAATAAATGTTTGCTGTGCCATGAAGAGACTATGGGACGGAATGGACTCTGATCTGTAGGCCTTGCCTGGAGTTTCCCCCACCACCTTTGGCCCATATTCTTTGCAGGTATCTCTGGTTGTAGCTCTATTCAGGGAACAGGCCTTCTCTCTAAATTCTTTTAGGCAGTCAAGAGGAAGTTCAAAGTTTGTTCCTGAGTCTTTTGAGCCTTACTTGTTTTGGGCTCGAAATAATCTGCATGCTACAGAGACATTTTGGGGTGGCAGGTTTTGCTCCCCTACGGTGGAGAACTGAGAAGACTTAGCATCCAGAAAAATTTCCATGGCACAGGTATTTCTGTGATGTTTGGGAAGAGGGACGTATACAGTGTTATGAATTCAGGATAACTGGAGCATGGGGTAGGGTAGATGAAGATGCCATTCTGACCTAGCAAAAGTTGAATTAGATTTTTTTTTTTAAACAAAGAAATGAAGTTTTAGGATTTAAAAATATCTGACACATTTCTAAACAAGGCATTCGTGGGCAGTAATAAATAAAATGCCATTCATGCACTTTTATTTTTAAAGGAAAGGATAAATTGTTTTATCTTTTTAGAAACATTGAAATAATAAAGTGTTTAAGTTTTGAGCCCTTGTTTAGGCACTTAAAAACTGAGGTATAACATACACATAGTTAAGTGAACAAATCTCAAGTGTCCAGCTCGATGATTTTTATATGTATATAGACCCACACAATCATCACACAGATAAAGATATAAAACATTACCATCATGCCACAGAGTTCCCTCATGCCCCTTTCCAGTCAGTACCACCCCTAGTAGTGATGTAACCACTATTCAGGTTTCTGTCAAGTCTTAGGTAAGTTTTGCTGGTTCTTGAATGCCACATAAAGGAAATCAGGCAATATGTACTCTTGTGTCTGGTGGCTTCTGCTTAACATTTTGTCTGTGAAATTCTTTTGTGTTGCTGCATCTAACTAGCTTATGCAAAAAGCTTATTTCTAAATGGTTTTCCATTATTACAAATAAATCTTTGGAAGAAATGTGAGGCTGGAAGGAGTTGTACACCACTTCATGCCCATGATTTGCCAATGACACATCTGACACTAAATGACGTTAAGTAACTTGCATAGTTAACTAATGACCAAGTAATGTGGTAGGTTGTATTTTCACATAGATAAATCTGTTGCAAACTTTATTCTCAGTAAGAATCATGTATATAGTGTCTGAATTATACAGGACATTTGAATTATTTAAAATTACAAATTACTATGCCGCAAATTAATCCTATTCACTGTTGGACTGGCTTCTTTGGTTGTATACACATTTTGACAATGACATTTTGGAACAGCTTATTCTGATTGTCCAGATAAGGAAATCATTGTCATCATGTCCATTTACAAAGTCATAAAGCCATCTACACATAGCACAAGATGGAATTGACTTTGCCAGACTAAAGCTTAGCCCGTATATCCCTCTCTCCTGCTCTCACTTTCTCCTGTGTGTATGCACACACACGCACAAAACACACATACTCACAAGCACACATACAGCAGACCATGTGAAAACCACGCATTTCCTGGGATTTAACCATTCATCTCCATATGGGTAAGTAGATAGTCATCCTTCAACAACAGTGCTGTTCCTGAGACTCGAAATGCTGTTCTTGGAATTGATCAAATGTAGTGAAACTGTATAATAAGGGGATGGGAGGAGATGGAAGGGGGGTTGAGAATTGCCTTGCAGTGCGCAGTGCAGCTTTGATACCAGAGGACAGGAGGTATGGCTCGGAGTGCCTGTGGATTTGTGTAGTTAGGAGGCCAGATACAACATGAAACATGTTAAGTGACAGGAGTACAAAGAAATGGCACTTCATCTCTGGGAATATGGCAATCTGGCCATTCAGCCTAACCCTCTGGCTAAAAACAAATTAAAATACTGAATAAAAAGAATGTTGTCTTAAAAGCATCAAACTGTTATAAGAAAATGAGTAATCAGGGGATTGCAGTCCAAGAGAGAGAAAAGCATTTGGAGCTCCATTTACCCAGTGGTATTTGCTGATCCAGGAAATAGAGCTGCAATTTTGATGGCCCCGTAGGAGAGGGCAGAAAACTAAGCTTGGAACTCAGTTCAAATGGGGACCCTGGGGAAACCCTACCATATTAAGGTGAGATCTCTGAACCAGAAACACCTGCTTTACATCCCCAGGCAAGTCTAGGGAGAGCTGCTTTGAGGAGCAGAAGGAGGGGGGAGGTGGGGAAGTGAAAGAAACCTGTCGCTGAGGACTTGTAACCAGAGGGCTCTCAGCCCAGCAGAGGACTTTCAACCCGTATTTGCGTAAATGGACAGTCGAGAACCCCCCAGCAGGAAATTC
The DNA here is from genome assembly GCF_048564905.1 of Vicugna pacos. NCBI lineage: Eukaryota > Metazoa > Chordata > Mammalia > Artiodactyla > Camelidae > Vicugna > Vicugna pacos. The sequence continues at coordinate 13,770,437 of NC_133020.1, forward strand.
AGTTAGAGGTGGTTCTGGGTTCCTAGTACTCTTATGCACCTGGCAAAAAAGCAAATGTAAAATATGGGGAGAAGCCACCTTCATCCTAAGACTCCTGGGCACTACCTCCTCCCCTCCACTTTCAAGGGTAGTGAGTAGTACTTGCAGTGGTAACTGGCACGCAACAAATCCAGCACGACCAGAAGAAAGTGCAGAGACAGACCAGCAAAATCTGCAGACTTTAGAATCATTAGACAAGACACTGGGAAAGAACTATGGTTACTGGATTAAAAGAAGAAAAGGACAAGCTGAAAACTATCTCCAGGAAACAATGACGTATAAAAGGTGTTCTACAAGATTTGTGAAAGGACTAACTAGAAATCTGGGGATTACTGCTGTGCAGGACCCTGGCCTTAACGGGCTGCTGGCGTGGGGCAGACATCGCAGCCTTGGAGCGGGGCGAGCGCCTGCGCCGCCGAGCACGCCCCGTGCGGCTTCCCGGCCTCCCACGCTGGACAGGAGCCCGGCTCCCGCGGGCCGACCGGGGCCTTCCCATGATGCCCCGCGCCGCCGCTCCTCGGGGGCCCCGCCCCGTGCCCGTGGCCTCGCCGCCGGCTTCGCGGCGGGATTCCCGGGAGTCACTGGAATATTCTTTTTAGGTATCGCCCCCCCCTTCTTTTTTAAAATACAGTTTTTAAAGATTTCACTCCATTTACAGTTATTACAAACTGCCGCCTGGTTTTTACCTAGACCTCCTTTTCTCCCTCTTTCTCTGCCCCTTCTGGGCCCTAGTCGGGTGGATCCGCTCTGCTCGCAGTTCGGTTGCTGGGACCTGCGAGTTCAACTGTTAGAAGAGCACTTAACAGGAGAGAAGGGAGGAAACTGAGATGTAACTCGCCGCCGCCTTGTCTGGACTCACGTGTATTTAGGTGGCAGTTTGCTGAAAGCCAGCTCTGCCACTGGATGGGCGACACCAATTTTCACCAAAAAATTATTCAAAAATGGCACAACTCTTGATGGCATGTGAAGAAGAGCTGGAACCTCGGCAGAAGGAAGTAGAAGAATGTGAATATGATGATGAAGATGAGCCAGTCTTGGTTGGAGAGAGATCGAGTTTAGAGCCCACAATTTCAGATATTTCGAACACGGTAAATCCCCGCTCATATTCAGGGGAGTAAAGAAGAGTGCACCCAGTGGAGATATTACTGCTGCTTTCAAGCCCTCCAGTCAGCATTACGTGAACTCAAGATCAAATCCAGTGGCTGCCTAAACTTTCGTCCTGAATCTTGATCTTCAGAGAGTCTGTTGTTCAGCCTTTGTCTAAATCTGTAAGTATTTCTGAAACTACACAGTCAGCTTAGGGACCTATTGGATATTATTTACCAGTATCAGCAGTACCCAGTTAAACTTCTGGCCTATCATGGGTAGTCATCCAGTAGAATCATAGGTGGCCTCAGAAAATGTTGCCATCATTACAATAGCTCAACCAGGAACTAACCACCAACCGGTTCATAAGTCAGGTAATATGCTTAAATTAAATAGATGCAGCATTGAAAACTGCCATCAAAACATGAATCAAAGTATAATCAGTAATGAATATTGCATAATGATAAACTGTTTAAGATTATAAACCAGACCAAGTGTTCTTAGTTTTAATTGGGAAAATTGTTGATATGCTACTGTAGCCTTTAATTCTGAAAATATACTTTAATAGGTTAGTTTTAAAAAAATCACCTTAAAAAGTAATGTTTAATAGTAATAGTTAATATTTGTTAATCTGATAATATTTGTAAGGTGTTGTGTTAATTGCTATGCATGAATTAATCTCATTTAATTCTTAAATTTTCCTATGAAGTAAGCACTATTATTATTCTTGCTTTTTTTTTAGTTGAGGAAATTGAGGCTCACAGGGGTTAAATAATTCACTCAAGGTCACACAGCTGGCAAATGATAGATCTGGGATTTCAATACAGATTAACAATACAGATTATATGTATCTGCATACATCCATACATACATGTTGCATATAACTGTATACTCTTTAAAAAAAATGGAAGTATTGCCTTAGTGCAACAGTTTTCAAAGTGTCGTCTTTAGTCCCTTGGCATTCTCCATAGACTCTCTCATGGGTTTGGGAGTCAACACTATTGTACTAATAATATATAGATACTATTTGCCTTTTTTTTTTTTTTAACCATGTTGACATTTGCACTGATGATGCAAAGGCAGTGATGGGTAAACTGCTAATGCCTTCATATAAATCAAGACAGTGGTACCAAGCTGTGCTAGTAGTTTTTGTATTAGTCATCACCATGCATTCACAGTAAAAAATAGTCCAGTAATACTCAGTTTCTTTGATGAGGTATTATAATGTTATTAATTTTGTTAATTTTTACCTTTGAATATGTGTTTTTTTTAAATTTTTAACATTCTAATTTTTTTATTGAAGTAAATTCAGTTACAGTGTGTCAATTTCTGGTGTACTGCACAATGGCCTAGTCATGCACACACATACATATATTTGTTTTCCTTGAATATATGCTTTTAAAATACAGTTTGTGTGATGAAATGGACAGTGTGCCTGAAGCACTTTTGTGGCTGAAGTATGATGGTTATCTTGAAGAAAAGCACTTGGTGATTGAATTGTGAGCTAAACAACCCTCATTTTAAAAACAGAAGACTACTTTTAGTTGAAAACAAAGAGATCCAACCAGAACTTTTAGGGGGGAAAAAACCCAAACTGACAATAAAAACTCATATGATTGATTTAGCAGATTTCCATATCGCTGAAGAGAGAATTTGTGGATTGGAAGATTAGTAAGGAGACTTATCCAGAGGCAGCAGGGAGAGACCATGTCCACTGTCTGTCTTGAGAAAAAGAAAATGTAGAAGAGGTTAAGATGCATGGAGGATAGAGTGAGAAGGTAAAAACCTTTTCTGCATATAACCAGAGTTCTAGGAATGGTGAGGGGAGCTAGGTAGAAGCAATAGATTTGAAGAAAGAACGCCATGTATCACATGCATAAATCCCATGATTGCATCATAATGGTAAAAAGTTTAGTTTACCAGAAATACGTGATAATTTAACATTTGCATATACCTAAAAACATGACCTTAAAATAGTTATATCTATCCATCTTGATCTGTTTATATTTATAAATCAATAGGTTTATAAGAAGAAAAATTAAGTGTATGGATTCAAAGGGTATAATGAATACTAAGAAACACAAATAAATGTATTCTTAAAAATTATTTCAAAATGGTTTGTGCAGCAAACTTGTATCATGATATTACAGCAGAAAATAGACTACATAAGGAATATTTTAAAAGAAATTATAGACAAATGGTAAGTTACTATAAAGAAATGACCAGCAGACTAATCCTGGCTTCTCAACAGCAACGGCAGAAGCCAGAAGACAGCAGGGACTTTCTGTGCTGAAAGAACGTGACTGGTATCTTAGAATTTTATGCCTGTGACAATATCTTTTAAGAACGAAAAAAGTTGTAAGAAGTAAGCAAAATGAAAACTAGAATTTTAGTCATTAGACCATCACTAAGGAACATTGTGAAGATAATACCTTAAGCAAAAAGAATATGAGCCCAAGACGAAAGGTCTTGAGATGCGATGCAAGATGCAGTGAAGCACAAATAATGCATATGTGAATCTAAATGAGTATTAACCATAGACAGTACTAATAAAATTGACTAATGGTGATATAATTAAAAATGGAAAAAGTATATGATAACAAAAGTATATAAATTAAGTAGCGAGGTTAATAGGGTTAGAATGTCAGAAGATTCTTATATTTTCTGAGAGAAGGGTCAAGTTATTAACTTTAAACTTCGGTAAATTAAGTAGACATGTTTAAATTCCTAGGATAACCACTAAAACAACAGAAACCGTATAACTTAAATGATAAATAACTTAAATAACTTAACTTAGTAGATGTGAAATTAAACTAATAAGAATATTCAATCATAAAAGAAGGCAAAGAAAGAGGAAATTAAAAAAAACACAGGAGAGATGGAACAAATAGAAAATGCAAAATAAGATAAATTTAAGCTCATTAATTAGAAACCAAAGATCTAATTAAAAACAATTATCAGATTGAATTAAAAATCTAATTATATGCTGTTTATAGGTGACATATCTAAAACATAAGGATACTGAAAGAATGAACATAAAAAGTTGAAAAAATATATACCTTCCAATATTAACCAAAAGAACACTGATATGTTAATATTATACAAAATAGACTTTAGACAGATGGGTCATTTCAATGATTAAAATTTTAGTTTACTAGAAAGATATAAAACTTTTAGATTATATGAACTTTGTAACACAACGTCAAAATATATGATATAAAGGTTAATAGTTGCAGAAAGAGAAATAAAAGCATTCAGAATTATGATAGGAGATAAAAAAATACTTCCCCCAATCATTGATAGAAAAAGCCAACAAAATGTAAGTATTGATATAGAAGATTTGACCAGCGTGATGAACAAACTTGCCTTAACAGATATATGCAAAATACTGCAGTAAAAATCTGCAGAATACAATTTTTTTTCCAAGCACATACGGAACATTTAAGAAATTGATCATTTACCAAACTTCTCAGTAAGTTTCAAAGGACTGAAATCAAGGTGAAAAAGAGCTTATTCTTTCTGATCATGTGCATTAAGCTAGAAATCAAGAACAAAAAGATAACTAGAAAATCTCATATATTTGGGATAAATAACTCGTGTTAAAGGAGAAGTCATAATAGAAGTTTAGAAAGTACTTTGGGTTAAACGGTAACAAAAATGCTACATATCAATACTTGCAGGATGCAGATAAAAGTGCTTAGAAGGAAATTTATGGTCTTTATAGTATGTATTTGAAAAGCAAAGGACTAAAAATTGATAAGCTAGACATTTGTCTCATGAAGTTAGATAAAGAGAAATAAAATAATCTAGAAGAGTGTAGAAGGAAGTAGATAATCAAAAATTTGAATAAAAAAATGGATAATAAACATATAATATAGAATATACACAAAGTCTAAAGATTCGTTTGAAAAAAATCTTACACATTTATAAATGTCTAGCAAGGCAAGAAAAAGTGATAAAGGGCACATAATCTAAGGAATCAAAAAGAGGCCAACACTATAAATGCTGCATAAAAGGAAAAGATAAGAAGTTATATAAAAACTATATACTTACGAATACAAAAATTTAGTTAAAATAGAAAAATTGTTACAAAATGTAATTCACCAGTACTGATTCACAAATAAGTAGAAAATCTAAAGATTATGATAATCTTTAAAAACATTTAATTGGTAGTTAAAGAAATTTTCCTAAAAAGAGAATGCCAGAATTGATGGCTTCATTGGGAAGTTTTGTCAACCATTAACGGAAGAGAAATTTTACTCTTATGTAAAATCTTACAGAGAATTTAAGGAGATGACAATCCCTAGTTTTGTGTGCATGTGTGTGTTTTAAATGAGGCTTATAAAGTCTCAATACCAAAACTCAGCAAGGAGGGGGGCACGATGAGAAAGACAAGTTACAAGCCTATTGCACTCATGACATAGTTGCAAAAATTTAAAAAATGTACAACAAATCCCAAATCCAACAGTCTTTGAAACCACTTCCAAATCATGACCAAGAATTTTCTCAGGAAAATAGGATTGGTTTGGTATTATAATGGCAATTAGCTTAATTCACCATATTAACAGATGAAGGGAGAAAATTATATCATTTCAGTAGATGCACTAAAAACGTTTGAAAATATTCAACATTTATTTATGATAATGATAAACTCTTAATAAACCAGATATAGGAGAGATTGTCTTCATTCTGAACAGTATGAAAAAAAACCCCTTATTCTGAAATAGTGTCTAAAGAAACCTTATCACACACAAGATAATTGTGAAATATGGAAAGCATAAGACGAGAATGCACTGTATTGTCACTTTTACTCAGCACTGTATTCGTAGTCTTAGCCTGTGAAGTAAGGCGAGAATGAAAGAAATTTTACAAATTAGAAAGGAAGAAAAAGCCCTATCATTTATTTTCAGGTGATATGACTGTATATGCAGAAATAAAACATAATCCAAATACATTTGTTAAAGCTAATGAGAGTTTATTAGCATTGTAGTACAATAAAATATACAAAATCAATTATATTCTTAAGCGAGCAATAATTACAAATGAAAATTTTAAATATACCATTTATATTGACGTCGAAAATATGACCTAGGAAAACATCTAACAAAAGATGCATCTACAAAGACCTCTCTGATGAATATAAAACGTTATAAACTTAAATTGAGGGAGAGCGATACTATACTCACATATTGGAAGACTGCATTTTAACGATATTAACTCTCTCCCTTGTTAGTAAGCAGAGGAATACAAATTAAACACATAAATTGCCACTACACTCAACTGATTGACTAAAATATTTTAAACAACACCAAATGTTGATAAGAACGTAAATTAAGAGGAATATGTCTACACTACTTTTGGGAGTGTAATTGCCCAGTTGGAAAAATAATTTGATATTACTTATTAAATTTAAAATATATAGAGGATAAGTTTGAAATTCATAATGTATGAAGTTCTCTTAAGAGTTTTACCTACCTGTGGGATTCAGAGTGGTAACCACAGGTAGGTAAAACTCTTAACAGAACTTCATACCTTATCATACCAGAATTCTTGGACAGGAGTCGATGTGGCAGAATAGCTCCAAACTGAAATTGACCCAAAGGTCTTGCCTATATCCTAATATTGATAAATCAATTGAAATATAATCATAGAATGGAGCAGTATATAGCAATTAAGGTAAATGAATCACAGCTGCATCCAACACCATGGCTAAATCTCACAAGTGTGATATGGAATAAAAGAAGCAAAATGTGAAATAATGCACACGGTATGATTCTATTTATGTAATGTTATAAAGCAAACAGCTGAACCATACTACTTAGAGACGTGTCATTTGGTGAACAGTAAGAAGGAAAGAAAGAAAATGATTATTATAATACTCAGTAGGGTGATAGTTTCCTCCACTGGTGAGGGACAAGGTCGTATCTAGGAAAGGACTCACAAGGTTTTGGGGTAGTTATGCTGTTCTGTGATTTGGGAGGTAGTCATGGGAGTGTTTACTTCAGAATTATTTGGAAGAGAGTATGTGAATATTTTTTGAACTTTAGGTATGTATATTCCACAATAATAAGGTAAGCCCTAAACTGCTTGTATTTCCTCAAGTATATTTGAGAAGAAGTTATAGAAGGATGTTTAAGAGGGGCATGAATAGATTCAACAACAGAGACAGAGAGAGATCCTTTTAGGATTGGAACATCATGAAAACAGCATGGAAGACATGCCTGTCTGAGTCCTGTCAGCAGTACTGGAGGGAAGTACTGTTAGGGGAAGGTGGGAATTTGGTGGGAAATAAGGATGTTATGGAAGTTCATGATAGATCATGGAAGATCTTCCTAGACTTGAAACTTTTTCAAATCATTCTTCACTTTTAAAAAAAGCCCTTCATAGATACATCATCTTTTACAAAACATATCTGGGAATTTCTTGAAAGAAAATGTGACCAGTTATATCCCCATTGGCATCAGACAGAATAAGAAAAGTTTTCAGCATCTTAACATGCTATTCTTTGCTTATGCCACCTAACAGGAAGTAGATTGTTGGCAAATCCCCCGTTTGATTTATTTAATTACAGATGAATCATTTGCTTTAATTAATTTTTTAGAAAGTAATCATATCTAATATTTATAGATTTTTTTAATGTGTGTTTGGCACTTGTATTCACTATGCCATGTTGCATAGCAGAGCTGCTTGGGGCAAAAGTAAACACCCCTCTGGACATTCTTGCCTTTTTCATTTTCATTTGGATTGAACGTGGCTTACGTAAGGCACCTGCCCAATTGCTCTGTGACTAAACCCTCTTCAGCTTGGCACTGACCCACTTACTTCTGTCAGGTCATAGTGTCTTGTCTTATTTCTACTGAATGTTATCCAGTCTTTTCTTTTTTTAAGGACTATTTTTCCATTTTAAAGATATATATACACATATCTCTAAAACAGAAAATACGTATCATACGTAAAAATATATATTTTATATATAAGTTGTATATATGAAGTATTTTGCTTTGAAAGTGTTAGGGGCCCTGAACAAGTTACTGTCATATGTCAGTTTAATTAATATGGTCTTGATTCCAAGGAAAATAATTCTTCCATAAAAGCCTAGGACACTATCTAACAACACATAATTCTTAGTCAGTGGTGACAGTAGTAATAAGTAGCAGTAATAGTAGTAGTTATTATTTGCACTAGAGAGTATGCCAGGAAATGCAATGGACAGACAAGGAAAAACTCTATTTGTGTTCTGCCTCTTAAATTCCCTCCACATCCAGCAAGTAGGATGATCTGGCCACATGGTGACAATGTAGTGGCAGCAGATTTTCCCCTGTGGTTAAAAGCACCAGCCTTTTAACAGGCAGTACTCAGGCGGGCCTGGCTGGGCTCGTGTCTTTACCCGGCCACTTAGTAGGTGTGTGACTTTCGGCAAATAATAACAACTTCTCTCGAAAAAGCTTTAAATATTAAATGCAGTTCTGTGTATAAATGACACAGCGTAGTGGCTAACACATAATTATTTAATAAATATTTATTATTATTATCATCACTATCTAGGAGTAGTTCTATTGGTCAAGAATATAAGGAGCTAGAAATAATGGCTGGGAAACCCCCTCCGTCTCAGCCTGACCCTGACGAGTCCCATTTGCAGCCTGTGGGTTTAGTTAGCTCAGAAAGGCGGGGAGACACCACCAGCAGCTCCTGTGGGTACTTATCCTCATTGTTTCCTTCCCGTCTCTCTGTGTCATTAAAAACAAGCTTTGTTTATATTTCCCTGTGCTATACAGTGTAATCTTGTTTATCTATTCTGCAATTTTGAAATCCCAGTCTATATATACAAGATCTTATGGTAGCTCACAGAGAAAGGAATGTGACAATGAATATATATATGTTCATGTATAATTGAAAAATTGTGCTCTACACTGGAATTTGACACAACATTGTGAAATGATTATAAATCAATTAAAAAAATTAAAAAAAAAAGAAAAACAAGCTTTGTTGGCAGAGCAAGTGCTGGTTTAAGGTATTCTTTCTCTGCTACGAAGAGGATGGCAGTGGGAGGTGGGACAGGGGAGGATGGGCAATTAGGGCCAAGTTATTTGTTTATTTTCATTGTGGTAAAATGCGCGTAACATAAAATGTATCCTCTTAATCATTTTTAAGTGCGTAGTACAATAGTGTTAACTTTATGCACATAGTTGTGCACCAGACCTCTAGAACTTTTTCATCTTGTAAGTTGAAATTCTGTGCCCATTGAACAACTCTCCTTTCTTCACTCCTCCCAGCCCCTGACAACTACCATTCTGTTTCCTGTTTCTAAGAGTTCGACTGCTTTAGGTACCTCATATAAGTAGAATCATGTGGTATTTGTCTTTTTGCAGGCGGCTTATTTCACTTAGCATAATGTCCCCAAGGTTCATCCATATGATAATATTTCCTTAGTTTGGTAGATCCATTCATAATTTTTTTTGAGGAACTTCTCTACTGTTTTCCATAGGGACTGTACCATTTTACGTTCTTACTAACAGTGCACAAGGGTCCCAATTTCTCCACGTCCTTGGCAACACTAGTTTTTATTACTGCTTTTAAAAATAGTGGGTGTGGGGTGATATCCCATTGTGGTTTTGATTTGTATTTCCCTGATAATTAGAGATGTTGAACACTTTTTTCATATGTTTGTTGGCCATCTGTGTATCGTCTTTGGAGAAATGGCCATTCAGGTACTTTCTCCATTTTTTAATGGGCTGTTTGTTTCGTTGTTGTAGTCGAGTTCTATATTCTTTACATATTCTGGATATTACCTCTCACCAGATATGTATTTGTAAATATTTTCTCCCTTTCCATAGGTTGCCTTTCACTTTGTCAGTCATTTCCTTTGCTGCACAGAAGTTTTAAAATTTGATGTAGTCCTATTTGTCTATTTTTGCTTTTGGTGTCATATCCAAGAAACCATTACCAAATTGAATGCCATGAAGCTTTCCTCATGTTTTTTTTAGAGGTTTTATGGTTTCAGGTCTTACATTTCTTTAATCCATTTTGAGTTAATTTTTGTATATGGTATAAGTTAAGGGTCCAACTTCCTCGTTTTCACGTGGATATCCAGTTTTTCCAGCCCCATTTGGGGAAAAGACTATACTTTCCTCAGTGTGTAGCCACTCTTATCGAAGGTCAATTGGCTGTATAGGTGAGGATTTACTTCTGGGCTCTCTGTTCTGTTCCATTGGTCTTATATGTCTGTCTTTATACCAATACCATACTGTTTTGGTTACAGTAGCTTTGTAATACATTTCAAAATCAGGAAGTGTGAGGCCTCCAGCTTTGTTTTTCTTTCCCAAGATTCCTTTGGCTATTCTGAGTCCTTCGAGATTCCATAAGAATTTTAATGTGATTTTTCTATATCTGCCAAAAAAAAAAAAAAGCCATTAGGATTTTGATAGGGATTACATTGAGTCTGTAGATCCCTTTGGATAGTATGGGTGTTTTTAAAATACTGTCTTTCAATTCGTGAACATGGGATATCTTCCCATTTTTGTGTTTTCTATAATTTCTTTAAAGGAATATTTTGTAGCTTTCAAAGTACAAGTATTTTGCCTTCTTGGCTAAGTTTATTCCTAAGTATTTTATTATTTTTGATGCTATTGTAAATGAGATTGTTTCTTAATTTCCTTTTCAGATTATTCATTGTTAATGTATAGAAACACAACTAATTTTTATGTGTTGATTTTGTATTCTGCAACTTTGCTGAATTCACTTATTAGTTATAACAGTTCTTCTGTGGAATCTTTAGGATTTTCTGTATTCAAGATTGTGTTATGTGTGAACACAGATATTTTCACTTCTTCTTTTTCGATTTTCATGTCTTTTATTTATTTTTCTTCCTTAATTGCTCTGGCTAGGATTTCCAGCACTATGTTGAATAGAAGTGGCAGCAGTAGGCATCCTTGCCTCGATCATGATCTTAGAGGAAAAGCTTTCAGTTTTTCACCATTGGGTATGATGTTAGCTATGGGTTTTTCACATACAGTCTTTATTATGTTGAAGTAGTTGTCTTCTATCTGTAGTTTGTTGAGTTTCCATCATGAAAGAGTGTTGAACTTTGTCAAATACTTTCCTGCATCAAATGAGATGATCATGTAGTTTTTCTTCTTTCTTTTAATGTGGTGTGGTGTATTGACTGCTTTTCATATGTTGAACCATCCTTACATTGTAAGAATAAATATCACTTAGCTTCATGGTATATAATTCTTTTAATGTGCCAATTTAGTTGGCTAGTATTTTGTTAAGGACTTTTGTATTAACATTCATCAGGGGTATTGGTCTGTAGTTTTCTTGCAGTATCTTTGTCTGGTTTTGGTATCAGGGTAATGCTGGCCTCATCAAATGAGTTTGGTGTTAGAATTTTTTAGAAGAGTTTGAGGATTGGTGTTAATTCTTCTTTAAATGTTTGATAGAATTCTCCAGTGAAGTGATCTGGCTTTTCTTTGTTAAGAAGTTTTTGACTACCGATTCAGTCTCCTTACTAGTTATATAGATCTGTTTAGGTTTCTTACTTCTTCATGATTCAGTCTGGTAGGTTGTAGGTTTTGAGAAACCTATCCATTTCTTATTCATAATAGTCTCTAAGGATCTCTTTTATTTCTGTGACATCAGTTGTAATATCTCCATTCTCATTTCTGATTTTTGTTAATTGAGTCCTCTCATTTTTCCTTTGTCTACCTAAAGATTTGTCATTTTCATTGATCTTTTAAAAAAAACTAACTCAACTTCACTGACTTTTTCTTTTCTATTTTTCTATTCTCTATTTTGTTTATTTCTGCTCTAGTCTTTATCTGCTAATTTTGGGTTTAGTTTTCTTTTTTCTGGTTCCTTGAGGTGTGAAGTTAGGTTGTTGATTTGAGATTTTTCTTCCTTTTTAAAGTAAGTATTTACCACAGTAAACTATCTCCATAGTACTGCTTTTACTGCATCCCATAAATTTTGGTGTGTTGTGGTTTTATTCTCAATAATGATGAAGTTATTAAAATAATCTGGACCCAGGATGTAATTCTTCAGTAGAACTAGATAATTAAGCCACAGTCAATTATTTTTATTTTCCCAGTAAAAATATGCCCTCATTATATCTCTATTATCTCTTGTTCATCTATATAAAAACAGTTGACCCTTGAATAACATGGGTTTGAACTGTGCCAGGTCCGTCTATATGCAGATTTTTCTCAGTAAATGTGTACCACAGTGCTACACAATCAGTGGTTGGTTTAAATTGGGGATGTGGAGCCATGGATATTGAGGACTGACTTTAGAGCTATACAGGGCTTCTCGATTCTGCAGGGGTCAGTGTTCCCTGGCCTCTGTGTTGTTTAAATCAGCTCTATCTATCTACCTGTTTATCTGTCTCTGAAATGGACTGTTAGGATTACCTAATACATCATTCTTATTTTCTAGAGGGAAAATCCAGGCCCAGAGAGATAAATGTCTCGCATGAGATCTTATAGCCAATTATTTCCAAAGGTCTAAGGGCTCCTGACTCAGTAAGAGAGCCCATGCATACTGGAGACTGAAAACAGAGTTAGAATGCAGAAGTTCAGGAAACCTTTCTCTGAAAGTGATGGGCAAGGAGGTTAATATTTTAATTTGTATTCTTGTCGAGTATTGAAGACTTGGGAGTCTGTTACCTGATCATGTTATGTCCTCTTCATTATACGGTGTGTTTCTCTTCTCTGTGCCTGCTCGTTTGTAGCTTTTGGCTTTACCAGTGCAGTGGGGCCGGGGGTAATGCATCTTTTATTTAGAATATGCTAATAGAGAGGCTGGTGGAGTGCTTTGGGTAGTTTCTACAGTAAAGCTCTAGCTGGGCTGGGCCATGATTTCCCTGCAAGAGAGAGGTATGAGTTTAGCTGACTAACGTGAGCTCTGAGGAAATGTGCTCAGTCAGTGAGAAACTTTCCTAACGCATCAGCTTTTCCCTATTTCTTGTGCGTTTCTCAGAATGTTGTAGGGAGGACAGGAAACAGTGGAATGATGCTTCTTTTTAGGGCGATTGAAAAGAGCAAGAGAAGGAGAAATATAAATGTAACATTTTAAATAAGTAACGTTATTATAATAACTCATCATAATTATTATTGTAAGTAGTATCTGTTATGGGGGCAGATGTGTCATGCTTCTTTCTAGGGACTTTGCATACATTTTCTCATTTAATTCTCACAAGAGTTCTTCAAGGTAGGTATTACAATCTCAGTTATTGTTATTTTTACCGATGAGAAAACTTGGCTTAGGTAGTTTAACCATCTTACTCAAGGTCACTTGGTGTATGTCAAAGCTAGTCCACCTCCGTCTATAGTCCTTGCCAGATAGTGAAATATGTAGATAAAACTTAACTTGCCTATAAAGAGGTAATTGTCTATATATATGAATTTCTAAAGGCCCCACGCAAAGACATTTTATATTCCCGACTTTTCTTTTTCAAGGACTTCAGTTGTCCACAGAGCCATGAGATCGCCATGTGAATATGATAAAATAAATGAAATGGATTTTTCAGTATGACTTACGGAAATCATTGCCACGTAGTTGTGGTTTATGTTCATTTTGGAGATGTGTTTCAAATTTTACAAACACCATGATGGCCTTAATGATAACTTTCTTAAATTGTCTGTATTTTCGTAACTTTGGGTTCTTTGCAACCCCTCCCTGGCCAGTGGTGATGCTGCAGACCTTTCGAAGGACTAAGCCCATCTCTTTGCTCTTTTCACTGGACACCCTATCCCCTTCTTGATTCCATTCCAAATATCTACCTTGATCTTTAATTACCATCCTCCATGGACTTGTGGCCAAGCTCATCCTGCACCTTAGCTTCGTCAGCTCTGCACTCCTGTCCCAATCTTCCCACTATTACTCATTTCCCTTGGCGCAATCCTGCTGTTCTCAGCTCTGAGCTCATTGCCAGTTAAAGGGGCTCCACACTGGCAGAGCCCTGTTATACTTCACCTCTTCTCTGCGGCTGCACTCCGAGCCTCTGTTTGCAGATACTGTTTCTATTGTATTATTCTATACTGAGTTTCTCTATGTGGAAAATATTTACAAATGGCATTTGTCTGATTATTATAGATGAAATATAATATATATACACACCAACTATAATAGGCACACATATATTTGGTAAAAGCACTAGATATAAGGTGAGTTCATGTGTTCTGCCCCAGTGGTTTAAGTCATAATTTAGTCAACCTCTGCTACATTTAAGAATATGCTGATTAATGTGTGCCAGGACTGTTAAGCCGAGAGACACTTCCCTAGACCCCAACGTTGGAGGAACTGACATAGCATGAAAAGATCAAGAGATCCACTTTCAGAAACTTTTTCTGAAGAAAAGCCCTCAGATTACAAGCTTACTAAGTCACCTTGAAATACTTTACATATGCTAATCACAGACACCAAGAATCACAAGGCAGGGATAGCCAGCCTAATGTTGTCCAAGAGCAGTAAAATATTTATTATCTGCAGAGCTTAGTTTACATTATTAGCCCACTTTTCTGTCTCTCCTCAAGAACTTTTAAAATTCCTGGCCTTTCAAATTTTGAAGAGAGCTGTTTTGATCTTATATCAATAAAACAAACACTGTTTTAGCCTCTACTTTTAGTTTATTCTGCTAATTGAGCGATTAGCGACCACCCAGGACCGTTAGACCCAGATCAAAGGGCTCAGCCTCACACTCCCAACAGCTTTTGAAGTCCCTTCAATATACAAAGTGGTTAAAACGAAAGTGCTCATTTTCTGAGTAGAATAAGAGTCAGGTGTCACTGCAGCTTTATTTCAATTTTCCAGTTTCTTACAGACACAGCACTGGGTTATAAACTTGGCAATGCAGCTTAGTGGAAAAACCTCCAAACTGGTAGTTCAGCCACTGTCTTTGACACTGGCTGGCCAAGAGGCCCTGAGCAAATATCTTAGCCTCATAATTTCTTTGGGCCTCAGTTTCTTCATCTGGCAAGACAGAGAGTTGAACCCATGCAACTCTTAGTCTGTATTCTTTTAGCATGCGTCTACATGTTGCATGCACATTCACAGTATTGACACAATGTGCACGTTCCTTTAGGGGCTCACAAAAGAGGGTGCAGCACTTTAAATAAACTTGAAAACTCAGAATCAGACCATGACTCTCACTTAACAGAAATGGTCCTTTCCAAAATGATACATCATGTGAGTCCTTTCAGTCAGAAGTAGGAATTATGTGACCCTAGACAGATTTATGCACTTAACTAAATTTTATTCAGCTAATGGGATAAATATTTCATATGCTTGCAATTGCTAAATCACAACATGGTCTTGAAAAATTTAGTGGCAGTGCCTAAAAGGGGACAGGAAGAGGCTCCATTAATCTGTTTCTCTTCCTTATTTCAGTTTTATCCTTCTCCATGTCTTTATCTTTTTTTTAATTAAATGACTGGTATAAATACTTGAAATACATGTAATATACAACTTTAACACAATTTTATTCTGATTATGAATGTAATATATACTCATTGTGGAATATTTGGAAAAAAATGGAAAAGTTGGCAAAAAGAAGGAAAAAAATCACTTAAATTCCAACAAAGTAATTGCAGTTAACATTTTGGTATATTTCCTTCCAGCATTTTTCTATGCATTTTTATGTAGATGGAATCATACTATTTTATTGTGCTGGTTTTTTATTTAACATTATAGCCATAAGGGTTTTTCTATGTTATTAAGAATTCTTGGTAAACATAATTGTTAAGGGTATTTAGCATTTTGTCATAAAGCTATTTCATAATTTACTTAACCACCTCCTTACTGTCAGCCATTTAATTACTTGGAATTTTTCACTATTATAAATGATGCTGCAGTGAACATTTTGGTGTATGAAGCTTTTCTGTCTCCATTTTACATTATTTCTTTAGGATAGATTCCCAGAAATTGAATTACAGGGTCAAAAGTATGAACATTTTTAAGACTCTTGATCCATAATGCCAAAAGTTTTTTCCAAAAAATTTTTTTAAATCAATTTATATTCCCTATAGCGGTATGTGAGAGTGCCTTTTTCTACCATGCCCTTAGCTACTCCCCTAGATAAAAAATCTTTATCATTTGGTGGGTAAAAGTTATGCTCCACTGCTTGGTTAATTTTTATTTCTGTAATTACTAGGGGTAGTGAACAGTTTCCCATGTTTGCTAATCAACTGTAGTTTCTCTTCTGTGAAATTTCTGCTCATATCTGCAGTATTTAAAAAAAATTCTTTATGATGTTTATGAATATAATTTTGTATCATCAGTATATAAATCAGATGACTGCAAACCCGTTTCTTCCTTTAAAGATGTCATGTTAAGTTGCTTTTTGTTGTTGTTGGTTAATTTTTTTATCCCTATGGGCCATTAGTTTTCTCAAAATCCTAGTTTTAAATAGCAAGCTATGATGATGTGCTTCTGAGTAGACGGCTTTCAAATATCTGTGGAATAAATGTATAGAATTGAGTTTTATGTGTAGCTTTTTAGGCGTGTGTCTGTTAAATAAAGTGAAATGTGCTTGTGCATATCTTTTCACAGATTTCCAGATAGTTCATGTGTGGGGCTGGAAATCTTCTTAAGTTTTTGCAGTTTGGCATTAGTTAATAATGATTAAACAAAGGATTTAATGACTGTTTTTCATCTAGTATTTTGGTATATTTCTTCCTTTATTTATATGGATCAAATGATTGGAATCACAAATTTTCATGTCACACTTTTCATTTGACATCACAATTTTAGGATTTTTCTCTAACTAACTAAAAACTCTTAGGGAAATAAAATGTCTGAGGGTTTCTGTTACCCACCCTCTACTCCTACCGTCTGTCTTCTGCATCAGTCTTCACCAGCACAGGAAAAAACAGAATGCACATGTCTTCAGTAGTTGGCCATATGATTAGAAATCAGTGTGTGTGCAGGCCCCATGAATATTTTATTGATAACATGGGTGAAATAGAGTGTGTTCGCTATTTTAAAATATGGCTACTCAGATGTAATTCAGAAGCTGTTTCAAACAATTTAATCACCTTTATTTGTACATGAGTACTTAGATATGGGCCAAGTGCTAGTCATTGATCTGTGTTAATCAGGTCATTTACATACTGAATAAAGCCCGGCACCAACCAAGTGGTTCTCAAAGGATGGGGCTGTTCTTGGTTGGGTCACAGCTCTGACTCCAGGTTCTCATCCCTGATGACTGTAAGCTTTGACTCCACTAGTTCCATGAAAGAGAAGGTACTTTCAGGATGTCAAATGAATTCTTTTAGAGCAAGTTTTAGGATTCATTCTCTGAAACTTCAGTAATATGATGTCTTCCTGGAGGGTGAACGAGATAACCTTCACCCCTCTTAACATCCTCAAGAGAACTATGTGGTTAATGTGGGTCACAGTTGGCCCTTGGGACTCTTGTTGGAAGCTCTAGTGCCCCACTGTATTCTCTTGTCCACAAGGTTTCTGCAAGTGGTTTGTGTTTACAGGGAGAAGTGTTTTTATCCAAGGCGCAGTCTCTACCTTGCCTCCACTACCTCTGCAGAACCCAGAGGAATAAACAAATGGTTGGGGAGCTAAGGGGATGTGAGGTGGAGCTTTGTCCTGGCCTATGTGATGTTTCGGTTCATGGTGCCTGAGAATCTCGGGCCCTCATCGCCCCTGGATCACTTAGGGGATTTCATTTAGTCCATCCCCAACATAGGAAGGGTAAATCTAGTCTGTATGATGTTTCATTATGAGAATTTGAAATAGTTTTTTTAAAAAAATGTTTTTTGTAAAGGGACTAGGACTAGAGAACCATAAGGCTACTTTATTGAATTTGACACATAAGCATTAAATACAAATTAGAAGTGGGCCACTGGGAGATGGAACGTCTAATTCTTTTCTTCCCTTGTGTTATTACAGCCCTGAATGAAAACCTTTTCTGAGAGCTAATTTAAGGCTCTCACCTTGGTTCTTTGGGACAGCTGTGTTTAGCCTATGAAATTTTAATTCAGTTCATTTAATAATTGTTTATACATGAGTCACCAGAATGGTTTCTTTGAGTTTGAATCTGGTCTCTACCGTTTTTTAACTGAAAGACCTTGGGCAAGTATGATTGCCCCGAGGAACCAATGATGTGACCATGTTCAGTGCTGGGCTGAGTGCCTGGTGCAAAGTAAGTGCTAAGTGACTATTAATTCTTGTCATTATTTTTATTAGGTTGTACACTTCTAAATGGCAAGGCTTGTCCTACCTTTTTATTTTTAACAACTTAAAAGAGTGCCTTGTACGTCGTATGTAAATAATTGTTGGATTTGATTACTTTCTTTAGTTTCTTCTCTTGAGTCCAATCAAGTCTTTTTCTCCTTGGAGCTTTGGTGGTGGTTAGGGTGATGATGACGGTGGTCGCTATGGAAGCGTGTGTAAGATTCATGTAATTTACTATTCTGAGGCTAAATAGAGAATTCAATTTGCAGGTGCCAGTCTGACACCTTTTATCAGCACCATTGTAAATTTCACTTTAAAAAGCTTTGTAAACTGCATTCTTTTTCTTTAGAAAGGTTGTGTGGCTGCATCTGTACAGTAGGTGAGAACATGTAAATTTAGAATTACTAAGGAGACTGTTAGATTCCATGAGGTTAAGAATAAAGTCCCAAACTGGCATCGAAAGAGTGTGACCCTCATTGTGTTTGTAGCACACCTACTGAAAGGCACTAAATAATGTCTTGGAATGACCATTGTATGTTTAAATGTAATTCAGTGGAGCCTGTAATTTTCTCAGGGCTTTGAATCTTAGTGAAGTCACCAGCTGATCAGGACCTTGAAGGGAAGAGGGGGAGAGCGTGTATGCAGGGGATGCAAGGAAGATGCTTTTCCTCCTTGAATAAGAATCACAGCCCCATTAAAAGAAAAAATGCCAGAGTCTTGGCAGAAAACACAGATTTGCATATTATTCACATGTATTTGCATATTGAGTTCAAGGGGCTCTGTCTTCAAGTATGTAAAATGAATAGTGTAATCTGCTGCAATTGTGTTCCGATCCAGCTTCCAGGGCACTGCACAAACGAAATACAGAACTCATTTAAAAGTCACATTCCGAAAGACGAAAGATGGCAATCAGCAAAACGTGGCTGCGCATCAGGGATACTGACAGAAAGCAGAGACTGTTTGGCGTGGCCAGAGTGCAAGGTTTGGAGAGCCACCTCCCTCGAGTGTCCTCGCCTGCAGCCGAAGCCTGCTGGGGTGGGTCCTGGACCCACTGGAGCTTGCAGCTTCAGGGACTGTGGTGCATACAGCATTCCCTCCCTCCCTCCCAAAGCCCAAATGGCACTGCTTCTCTTAAATCCTAACCAAGCTGGGTGGAAATCACGCCATGCACAGAGCATTCATTGGTGAGCAGGGCTATGGACCAGACACCCACTGTCTACCAGATTTCACCAGCTCTTCCAGTTTGGTCTTAACGTCCTAAATACTCCAGCTGGTTCAAGTGACAGCGGTGAGATGAGGAGTGATGTGGGGGAAACATAATTCCATATTATCTAGAAGTCTTCCTACAGTGCCCCTTCTCCTCCATAAACATATACACCAAGTAAAAGTGTTTGCTGCATGAATTCTTAGGACAAGTCCCTTAGGTTTTTTTTCCAACCAGATTGGTGCCCCTAAGCCTCTCTTAAATGACATTCTAGTGCTGCCGCTGGACACACGGAGTGATGGTGATGGTGGTGCAACCCCTCTCCGCCGGCCCCGGTTCGGCAGCACTCAGATTTCAAGTTTAGGTGCTGCAGTTTACAAATCCCCAGTGTGGCTTTCCGAGGTTATAGAGCAATCTGTAGGAGATTCAGACTATAGAAGCCCCTAACATATTTTGCTTTCTAGAAGTGATAGGTAGGTGGCCAAACTTCACAGGGTGTTAAAACCAAAAAGTTCTGGGAGAAGAAACAGATGATGCAAGAGGAAATTATTGGAGGGGGCAGCGGTGCACCGGTAACAAGGAGTGGCAGAATCTCCAGGACAGAGGACATCTGTTCTTCTTTAATGTTGAGACACTGTCTGTCATGTTTGAAGTTCATAGTTCATGATTTGACCTTAAGATGCCATGGGATCCTAGCGGTAGGCACTGGGGGAAAAGGGAGGATGAAGATGGTGGGTAAGAACAGGGAAAGTAGGACTGATCCAACATTTAGAGATAGCTTCAAAAAATACTTTCTGAAAAAAAAAAAGAGTGAGAGAGACTGGTGGAGGATGCACCAATTGATTGATAGTGTCTGGATAGGCACGCAGAAGCCAAGTCCTTACGGGGGATCTGCAGAACTTTGTGTTCACTTAGGAGGAAGAAACTGGCAAGAACCAAGCGGAGGGTCAGGGCTCTGTTTGGTGGCTGGAGTCCAGGGCAAGCCCCCAGCTGTAACGGAGGCTTGTGGAGCAATCAGGAGGCAAGGCGGGTGGACCCACTGTATGGTCAGGACCAGCCCAGCAGGGGCGGCTGATGAGCAGCAGGGTCTCAGTTGCTCGTAGGCACAGGGAGGACAGGATTAGGGTTGGACTTCCATTTCAGTCCCCACTAATTGGAGGGCTGAAGAATGACAGTGACTGATGGTGAGTGTGGTTCCCCTGATTGTACGTCTCTGTACCTGTTACTACGCAGTATTTTAGTTTCCTTGGCTTATATTTACTTGTGAGAAATGCACCTCTTTTTGTCATTTGAATGAAAGCCAGATGTATACACCTTTAACTAGTGCAAAAATTCATCCTTGGTGCCATTTTATAAGCACTGGGAGGTTGAAAACACAAGCAATTTGAAAAAAAAAACCAAAAACCCAGAAATTTGGCATGGTCGTGGGGAACAGAAATACTTTATTGCTGTTTACATTCTGATTTCACATACCAGCCTTTTTCTTCACTTCTAGGCAAGTCTCTTAACCTCTTGCTCTTTGTTTGCCCATTTACAGTGGGTGTTTAATACATGCGCACCTTGCAGAGGTTTGGTGAACATTTATTAGGCAAAGGTTATGAAGTAGTTGGAAGATAAAGCACTGAATGCTATTTAGTTCAGTAGTTAGACTGTGCTTACCTAAAACCCCCTCAGCAGACTCACATGATAAAAGCTTTTTCTGCCTTACCCCATGCTAATAGGTGACGGCGACATTGTTTTCTTTGCCTAGAGATGGTGTGCATCTTAATTTCCGGGTTAAAGGCAGCTGTCTCTCTGTCTTTTATACTCGTTCCCTCTTGCTCTCTCCTTTCTCTGCCTTCTCTGTCCAGTGTCAGTTCAGCTGTTTCGTTTGTTGCTCAGCTGACTTGGAATTGTGACAGAGGCGCAAACAGGCTTGTAAAAGTGGATGAAGGTGGACTGTGGGCTTCATCAGTCCCAGGGCTAAGTCCATGGCCACTAAGACAGAGCCACTGTCACCATGCATTTGAGGACATGACATGGTTTCATTCATATTTCAGAGTGACGCTGCTTAAGAAATGTAAGACCTGCCCCTAAAGCAGGCTGTAGAAATAAATATCTAAGAGCTATTGGCCCTCTCTCCTTCTCAAGATTGCTTCAAAGAAATAAAATACATGAGCTCCAGAAACCCCCTCTCTTCATTACTCACTTTGCATAATTATTACATGTCCTGGATGAGTGGGTAAGTGTAAGTAAGACTGAAATAAATCCCCAAAGTATTCTGAAAGCAGGTCACTTTGACTAAGATTGAATTATTCTTTTAGGAGTTTTGATTTCCTTTTATTTAATTTTTTTCTTTTTCCGTTCATGTTCTTTTTTGCTGATCTTTTTTTAAGAGTCCCATCAAATTCTGTGCCTTATCCTCTTGCCCCTATATATTAGTTTGTTTTTTTTTTAATTTAGTTTCAGGGCAGAGAGAGCAAGCATCCTTTTTTTTTTTTTCCCCATGAAGATTTCTCTATACCTAATTATGAAGACATTTAAAACCACCAGTGGTGGTTTATTTTATAAAAATTCATTGAGCCTCATGCCAGCTTATAATGTATGTACTTGTCTGTGTAAATGTTACCTGTTAATAAAAAGTGTTTAAAAGGTCACTTATATTATTCAGATTTTTATAATCTGTTGTCTTCTTTGTGTTTTTGTTTCTTCTGTATCATTGAAGTTTTTTCCAGAAGCATTTCAGCTTATTTGTGTAATTATTTTCCAACTTGGAGTTTGACTTGTTTTCCTCTGCTGGCATTTGGGAGGATGCACAGCCCAGTGTGTGCTGGGAGATCAGCGTGGGGGTGATCGGCTTTTCTCCACTCCTCCAGTCGGGACTTCTTTATCTCTAGCGCACAACAGGATCACTTGGGGCGCTTGAGAAAAATGCAGATTTCCAAATTTCATCTTCAGAGATTCTGCGTCACCTTTTCTGGGGTCAGGCCTGGGTATCTATGGATTTTGCCAGTTGCTCAAGTGGCTCTGAGGAAAGGTGCTTGCTGGTCATAGTTGGAGAAACGCTGCACTGCACGTGAGTTCTCTAATAAACTGTCTCCCTTGACCCCCTTCCTTCCTCTTGATGCACGAGCACACTGTCTTATGAGCAAGCTGTATTCTGAAAGTCAGTTTCTGAGACTCTTGTTTAAAACTCAAGAATGCACTTCTTTTAAGAAGGTTGGTAGATTCCTCAGCCAACATATACAAGCCTGGTTAAGCTTTCCAGAGTTTGTTACCAGTACTTCCCAGACCCTGTAGCTGGCAGCCCTGGTGGGAGTGAAGTGGGGGATCGGGGTGTGGATCACAGGCAAGGGGCTCTGATGGAGGCCCCACCACGGTAGAAAAGCATTTGTATAAAGAGTGAAGTAGACGTGAAAGAAGAGTGAATATTCTTATATTAGTGGGGAGAAAATGTTCATTTTGGGGAGTTTCTAACTGTACCCAGCTAGACAGGAAGATCTTCTCTTAAGATTGTGTATTTGTGCTTTCAGTTTAGACAGAAATTTCATCTTCATTTAGTTGTCCCTTAAATCAGTTTTTTTTTTTTGTGGCTCTGATTGCTCTTTTTCTGTGGTTTAGTATTTATCTTTTTATTGTCTATTAAGATTTTCTACAACTCTATGTACTGCTGACACCTGGAAATTGATATAAAATATACAGAACTTATTCCATAAATTGTCTCCCATCACTGGATTCTCCTTCCACAAACATTGGTGTAGGAGCCAATTTTAGTACAGTTTTAGTCTCCCACCTTCTCCGCATCTTACTGTGTTTTCCTCCTCATCAGTTTCAGATCTATTATCACCTCTCCGGCAATATTTTTATGGCCTGATTATCTTCTACATGAATAACTACAACCTCCTTGAGGGGGCTTCTTCCTTTCTGTTATACTTCAGTCAACCTCATAAACTCTAACCGAAATAACCCACTACATGTGCTAATTTAAATACACCACTCTCTTCCCAAGTCTCTATGAGCAGCCAAGCTCATAGAAGGACTCTTGAAGCAAAGGTGGAAAACAATATTTCCAGTAAAGAAAACAAACAAAACCTCCCAACTGTGTATACATTTCATGACTAAAAATAGTTCATCAAACTAGAAATAGAAAGGAACTTCCTCAACCTGATAAAGGGCACCTATGAAAACTTTACAGGTAACACCCTACTTAATATTGAAAGACTGCATGCGCTATCCTTAAGATTAGGAACAAGACAAGGACGTTCCCTGTGCCACTCCTATGAAAACTGTATTGGAAGATGTCTTAGCCTGTGTCACAGAAATAGAGAAAGAAGAGAAACAGAAAAATAAAACTGTATTTGTGATTGTCTATGTAGAAAGTAGCAAAGAATATATTAAAAAAAACTTTTAAAATGGACGAGTAAGTTTGGTAAGGTCAAAAGATACAAGACCAGTGTATAAAATTTAATTGTATTTATACATAATGTTAATGAACAATTAGAAATTGAAATTTAGAAAATAAATTTATGACATCAAAAACATGGTATTCATAGGGGTAATTTTTATAAAATTTCTGATCAGTATTGTTAAGATGTCAGTTCTTCTCAAATTTTTGTATAGATTCAACACAAGTTCAGTAAAAATTCCAGCAGACATTTTTGTAGAAATTGACAGCTGATTCAGTATCTATATTGAAAAGCAAAAAAAGCCGTAACAATTTGAAATGAAAGAATAAAGTTGGAGGACATTTGCCGTCTGATTAAAAGACTTAACCATAAAGCAACAGTCATCAAGGTAGTGTGGTAAGGGCATACAAATGGACATAGAGGTCAGTAAAGCTGAAAAGAGAGTTCAGAAGTAGATCTGCACACATATGGGCAATTGATTTTTGATAAAAAAGAACCTCAACTCACATCTTATGTCATGTAAAAAATTAAATGTATCCTAGAACTATAACTGTAAAACCATCAAACTGAAAAGCTTTTGGAAGAAAACGAGAAAAATCTTTGTGTCTTTGGTAAAGACTTCCTAGATAATACAAAGAGCATGAACCATAATATAAAAAATTGACAAATTGAACTTTATTAAAAATAAAAACTTTTGTTCTTTGAAAGTCATTTTAAAGGAAATGATAAAATAAGCTACAGAGTGGGAAAAGTATGTACAAAAAGCATATCTTATATAACGGACTTGTGTCCAAAATATACAAAGAACCCTTACTACTCAATAGTATGACAAACAATGCAATTAAAAGTGGGCAAAAGACACTTTACCAAAATAGAGATTCAGATGGTAAACAAGCACTTGAAAAGATCCTCAGCATCATTACTTGGCAGGAAATTTAAATACAAAACCACAGATATACCACTAAACATCCAGTAGAATTGATGACATTTTAAAAAAGTAACTAAAAAGAGAGGAAGAAAGGAAAGAAGGAAGAAAGATAAAAGAAAACCTCCAAGATCAAGTTTTGGTAAGAAGAGTGAAGAACTGCTGGTGGGAATGCAAAAATGGTATAACTACTCTGGAAAAAGTTTGGCAATTTTATATAAAATTAAAATTAGTCTTACCATATAACCCAGCAATCTCACTCCCAAGTACTCAGTTAAGAAAAATGAAAACATATGTCTACATTAAGAACTGTATGTGACTGATATAGCAGTTTTATTCATAGTTGCCAGAAGTGGAAACACCTCAAATGTCCATTAGCAGTGAATAGATAAATACGTAGTGGTACATTCATAGAAAGGAAGATCACTTGTTAATAAAAAAGATAAGTACCAATATATGCAACAGTGCTGAGGAATCTCAAAAGCCACTCTACCAAGTGAAGAAAGTCAGGCACAAAGGGCTGCATACAGTATTATTCTATTTATAGGATGTTCTGGAAGAAGCAAAATTATAGGAACCAAGTCAGATCAATGGTTGCCAGGGGCAGGAGATGGGGAAAGGGATTAATTATAAAGGAGTACAAACAGGGAGCTTTTTGGGTAGTGAACATATTCTATATCTTGATTATGGCATAGTTACATACTGTATACATTTATAAAAACTTACAGAACTGTACACTTAAAAGGGTGAAATTTTAATGTATGTAAATCATACTCCAGTAAACTGGACCCCCAAGAAAGAATTTTTTCACTAGCTAAAATTTATGTGCAGATGTATGCATGAATGAATAATTTGTCAGTTCCATTTAGTGATAACAAACTTCCACATTCACATGGTACTTTTCAATTTATATGCTATGTTCATACTTGTTTTCTCATGTAAGTCTCACAATCCTGTGAAATAGGGTTGTTTTTCCCATCATTGTTCACAGTTTAGAGAGGGCCACCTCTCTGAGGTTCAGAGGGCCTGGGTAATGTGCTTAAGATCGTCTAGTAAATTTTTTTCAAATTCAGGGCTTTTCCCACTATTTCTCAGTGCCTCTTTAAAAATGAAAAAAATTATTTTTCATGGCTTACTTGGGTGCCCTTTCTTCCCCTTGAGTTGTGCTTTGTGCTTTTTCTCTGGTCCAGACCCAGTACAGGGAGCTTCCTGGTGCTTCACCCAGTCTGCTCCCCTCTCACACGCCCTCCTTCAGAGCTCTTCCTTTGCCTCTGGAGTATAGATCTCCTGGGAAAACGCTCTTGATAAGCCCAGAGTCACCTCAGGTACCCACTGTGCTCCCTTCCTTTTGGCAAATGTGACTCATACTGTAGTTTGTGTCACATGTAACTAGTTGGTCTTCATTTGTCTCTTGGAGAGATTTGTGTAAGAAAAACCCTGTAGACTCTGGATGAGAAGACGAGATGGAAATTTGGAGAACTGGCGCGGGAATGAGCAAGCTCACGGCTGGTACAAGAGTGAGTGGTTTTCAAGGCACGAATGATTAATTAGGTAGAGGCGTAAAGGGATAGTCGCTCCTTTCATTAAACTCTGTAGTTCAGAGTGGATCAGTTACGTTTCTGTCACACTGCATCGCTGAGTCTCTGTAGACTCTTAAAGGAAGAGGAGAATAGGAAACAAGATGTCAGGTTTTAAAGAAAGAAAAATGTAGCTTGGCCACCAGAAAGAGATGGTTCTGATGGGGATATTTAGATATGGAATGAGAGAAGTCAGTGGAAAGTTGGTTGTATGAAAACGTTAGGACGTTGCATCAGGTGATGAAGAACGAGGCAGGGTCTGACTTGGACCTGAATATAAATTAGACAAAGGAAAATGACAAAGGCACACAGAGAGCTGTGAAAACATTTCAGACATGTCAACCTTGGAGTGAAGCCGGGTAACTAAACAGATGGATAAAAGTGTAAAACAAGGCCTTTCTTTACAGGTGAGGAATGAGTAAGATTTGAGTCACTAGCTTGGTCGGGGGAGGGGCAAGTGTAGGGGTCGTGGTTAAACTCCAGGTGGAAATGAAGCCCTCTGGAGAGCCAGGCTGAGGAAAGAAAAACAATGGTCCTGAGAAAGTAAGGAGAGGAGAAGAGCTGAGGGTGCAAGCAGACCAAAGAAAGCGGAGGTTAAGCGTCGAGAGAGATGGTGAAATGGGTAGGAAGCGGATGACAAAGCTTGTCCAGCACAGCCAGGGAAAGTTAGAACAGCACAAAAACAGAGGCACCTGGAGTTGTTCATGAACATATTGTTAGTGACTTGCGTCAAGTCAGTTATAGTCAAACGGAGGGGATGAAAGTGTGAAGACATTCAGAAAGAGCATGAGAAGAGGAGATTTTAAGACAAAGTAAGACAGATTTGAGAAGCAAGGTGAGGAATGGAATGAAGAGGATGAAGAAGAGGCCAAAGGAATGAAAATGAGACATTGTCCCTCTTGCTCTAACCCACACACAGGTGCATGCACGCACATGCAAACCTATTCATCAGCGAGAGTGAGGTGACAGAATTTGCAGACTGGAAAAAACGATGCCTGAGGATGAAGGGTTTCAGTGGGGCCGTGAGACAGCCTTTGAATGAACAAATGAGAGTCCTCAAATGGACGAGCTGAGGGAGTCAGCTTAGGATAGAGATGAGAAGGGGGAAGAGAAGTCTCCGAGCACAGGAGCAGGTTCAGGCAGTGGTCCAGGGTCGTGTTTGGGTTCCTGTTACCAACAGGGAAATGTTCCTGTTGAGAAGAGAATTATTTCCATGAATACTGTTTCAATCAAAAACACTTCAGTAAATGGTATTTCATAAGCACTTCGGTTTCTTAATCATCATAAAATTGGGGTCTTAACTTCTCAACAGTGGCAGCTATTATCGGAGCAGAGAAGGAATTGTCACGCTGTAATAGGCCATCCTGGTTGATTTCCCAAACAGCTCTGGAAGGCAGCTGCCGTTTTGTTCACCTTGGAGGTTGAGAATAAATTGGATGTAGTGATCAGAGGTCTGTTCCCTTCCCTCCTGTTCTTCCATCATTTCTTGTTGCCTCTCTAGCAGTCAGTTAAATGCCTTAGCTGAGCACCCAGATTCCTCTCTCTGCCTTTTCAGCTTTATCTCCCGACTACTGGTTCCATGAACTCTGCTTTCTGGCCAGACCACGCTGTTTACCACCCCTGATCAGCTTTGTGCCTCGCTGCCGTGCTGCCTGAGTGCTGCCTGCCTCACTTCTGCTCCCTTGCACAAGCCCGGTTCCTCACCTCGAATACCCTCAGAGCTGCTTCCAGATAAAGTCGTCCTCACTGCCCAAGCCCAGGGCTGGCCTCCCTCTGCTTCACATCCTTCATGCCATCTGACAGTCCAGTGCTGGGGACTGTGTGCCCTCACTGTGCTGGGGTGGGCAGTCCTCATGGGCAGAAGCCAAGTCTTGACTCCCTGGAACATGACTCCCAGGAAATCTGTGATTTGCAAAATGAGTCTTCAATAAGGACTTGTTGATTCATTGGACTTTGGAGGGGAAAGGAAAGGAGCTGGTGTGTGAAGTTGTAAGTCAAGTGCTTTGCTTTAAACATCTCACTTTTTCAGTTTTATTGAATGTAAATGACATACAGCACTATATACATGTAAAACGTACAGCATAATGACTTGACGTACATACATTGTGAAATGATTACCACATAAGTTTAGTTAACATCCATCACCTCCTATATCAAAATCTGACTTAAAACAGGAAAGCTGCAGATACCCTGAGCACACTGTCTGTATCCAGATGCTCGGATCTGTGCAGGTGGATTCTGGCACAACCTGCGGCTGAGTTGAATCAGGAAGGAGCATCATTTGACCTGGGCGGGGCGTGGGAAAGGAGATGCAGGCCGTTCCAATTGGCCCTGCGCTGCTGTTTCTATGGTGATGGTGGACACGGTAATGCAGGCCTGATGTACATGCTGTTCTAACAGTGTAAAGATACTGGACTCAGTCAGAGAGAACAGATACGTACTTTTTAAAAACAATATAAAATGTGAAGGGTGGCCAGATTGCAAATATATCATTATTATTACAGCAAGGGATCCACAAACTCTTTTTTTCACTCTTTTAATTTCTTTTCCACATACTAAAAAAAATACAGTTAACTGTCATGTTTCATTGAAATATCACCTTTATGTTTTCTTCCGTTGCTGTATTTTTGTTTATACTTTGGGTTATAATTTGACAGTGAAAACTGATTCCAAACTCAGTTTTTCGTGAAGCAGATTCTAACCAAATCAAAGAGAATGAACGAAAGTTAGGGCTTCCTTAATCCGTTTGTTTCTTCATCAGTGTAAAGTCCCATTTAATGACCACATTTTCCTTCATGAAAATGCTCGGACGTTCTCTGGATTGTGTTTTGTTGTCAGCTTGATAATTGCTTGGTTTAGTTTTTTGATTCCCAGTGCTTTTACATTCCTCATTCTCAAAATGCTGGCTCCCAAAGGCTGTTCTCTTGAAATATTCTACAGATGTTTATCCATCCTTTGCAAAGGGCCAGGCACGCGAATGTTCCTGTTTCTAATGCTGCTGACCTAACGTGCACCTGAGGATAAGCAGGAAGCGCTATCAGGAGAGGCCGTACCTTATTCCGTGGTGGGTGGGGGTGGAATTAAGGCCCTGCTTCTGCCATTTCGAACCTGAGAGGATGTTAGGTGTTGTTACGGAGTGCAGGAGGAAGCTCTATCATTCATGGTCAGAGTAGGGAACAGATAGCAACCCTCAGTTGGTTTAATTTGAAGAGAGTTGAGAAAAAGGGCTGTTTACCAGGATGTGGGCAATGCAAAGAAACCATAAGAAAGTGGTGCAGTGTCCTGGAGCTGGAAGCAACCTGGTACAGTTACCACCACCGGGAGTCCCGAAGGAGGAAAGTGGGAGCGGTTTCGGAAATCTGGAGGGAGAGAGCCATGTGGAGAAGGATGCCTCATGGAAGCAGTGACCTTCGGTCAAGCGATACAGCCAACCCACAGTGAACGCACGGGGAGGGGGTCCGGGAGGGGAAACAGCCCGGCCCTGCTCTCTCATCCCCTCTGAGCCTCTGCTTGTGCTGTCTGTCGGGTCAAACCCAACCTGAAGCCGAGGACTAGAAGTGCCTTGTTGTGCTCCAGACAGATCTGCCTCCCAGGGCTCGGAGAAGAGCGGAGGGGAGTAGAGAGCTGACCCGGAGCGGGGAATGGAAGACAGAGGGAGTCACTGAATTTTAAAGCTGAGGAGACTTTGAGAACATCCAGTTCATTTCTCTTATTTCAGAGATAAAGAACCAGAGCCACAGAGAGTTTAAGTAGTCCTTTCTTAGTCACACAGCTTGTTAGGAGCAGGAGTGTAACAGGCCTGAGGTTTCCTGATGCTCAGTTCTACATCCCTTCTCTACTACACATTCTTCTTATACGGTAATTTGAGGGGGGGGGGCGGGCAGGTGAAATTAAGAGAGGCATATTTCAACTTGTGATTAATTCTTTGAATAGGTGTTAAATTCCATCTGTGATGTTAGAGGGATTTAAATGAGTTCGGAATTCAGTTACGATTGGTTGTGTGGTGAATAAATGTGAATACTGATGGCAAAAATAAAGATGACAATTAATATTAAAATATGTGTAACTGCATCTGAGGTTGGCCTGATAACCAGCCAGCTCAAACAGTGTGGCTTTTGTCCCTATTGATTCTGGCCTTGCTACCGTGCTCTCTTTGAGGCCTTTTATGACCTCAGAGTCTTGTTTAAAACCTTGTTTTAAAGCCTGTTTAAACCTGAGTGAAGGCTGAATCATGTTTGGGTACGATGCTTTGTCAGCAGAACCATCTTAGAACTCAGAGCCCAAGGGAAGGAGGGCTAATTTGTACACATATACATTTATCATTAGTACAGGCATCAGTTTACCCACACATGTACATGTGCAAATGAACGCTCAGATACATGGGCAATTATCAGCTAACAGCCCTGACCTAAGAATGAGCCTGTAGAATATCAGGAAGTTGAGAATGGTATCAGTGTTTGTGATATTTCCCCTCACGTTATAACCCTTGGGAGTGAAGGACCTGGACCAGTGCCTTCATTTATGTGTCAACTTATTATTGGTATTCTTAGGTACATGTTCATTGGTTCATTCATTAATATCATCAACAAATGCTTACTGAACACCTACCATATGCCAGACATTTTGCTAAGTACTGGAGGTAGATAAGGAAGACACGTATCAGTCTTGACTTCACTTCGTTAGGGTTTGCTAGGAAAGCTACCTTATTAGCCAAATGAGTCAGAATTGGGTTTTCCCTTCCTATGTCCCATGCAGGAAGAATCACTACTAGTGACTGAAGATATGGGTTCCAAATATAATAAATGACTGTTTTTATGTAGTTGAAGTTGTCGTATTACTTTACACAAAATTTGGTGGCTGTTTGGTGACTGGTGGGAGATGGTGGGGGGATTAGGTTCTGGTTGGTTCTAGGATTTAAAATCTATTTAAAATATTGTTTATATTGAATACTGTTACTTATAGACTTTTTAAAACAACCTATTTCTAAAGGCAGTAGAAATTGTACCAAAGCTGGAGAAAAAGTGGGAGAGGAGTCTTTGACTCATTTCTAAATAATTCAAGGCAAAAAGAGCTCCTTATCTGCCTCTGAGCAGAGTATGTTCACATTCAGTGAATAAATATCAGGTACCTGCTATCTGCTAGGTGCTTTCAAGTAAATTGTCTAGTATTCACAACAGCTCTATGAGGTGAAGACAATAATCCCCATTTTATAATGAAGAAAATGAGGTCCAGATAGCTTCAGTTACTGCTTCCCCTTCCCCTAAGGTAAGTAAGTGTCAGAGCTAAGTTTCAGTTCTAAATCTTTCGACTTCTAGGTCCTTGTTTTCTTTGCTGTATCATAATACCCTGCTAACTAATATGTTATGAGTTTTGCAATTCTCTTGTATTGTTTTCATCGCTATTTCCTGCTTATCTGTTACTACTTAGTTTGTTACTCTCCTGATCTCCCAGGCAGAATTTGGTGGCTGGCCTCCTTTGGCGCACTGGGCATGCTGTTTTATAGCTCACCACGTTGTACCATAATTTTGTTTATTTATTTGCCTTGGACACTGGGCTAAAGGCTCCTTGTAGATTGGATTCCATCCAGTATTGAATCCCATCACCTAGCACATTCTCTGGCACATGGAAAGCATCTAATAAACATTTGTCAAATGAGTCAATCTTCACAGTTGTCCTGTGAAAGAACTTACTATCTCACGATTTACAAACAAGGGGGCTGAGGGTCAGAGAGGTGAAGAAACTGGTCGAAAATCACACAGCAAGTTAAGAGTAAACGTAAAACTTGCTCTCGACTTCGAAGTTGTGCTCTCCCCACCACGATGCATCACGGTTGTTACTGCTATTGCAGAACGGGCTTGGCAGAGGGTTGCAGTGGCTTGGGATGTACTTAGGCAGTAGAGTCGATCACCTGGAGGGCTTGAAAATAGTCTTTCTCAACATCCCAATTTTGCATCTATTTTAGCACAGGCTGTTTATCTGCAGCTCAAAACACAAATGTTTTCTGGGTCGTTGCGTAGTTCTGGTGGTCCCTGCCCCACCCTTGGCTCACTGTTACCCTCCTAGTATCGTCCCTTGACCTCCTCTGCAGTTGAACTTTTCCTGCTGCCCTTTTCCCATGATTCTCTTTTTATCATCCATCACCCATTTTTACTACCCATCCCCCTTCTTAATAGTCAGTGACAAGCCAATAATTTTTATTAACACTTGAAAATGCTATTTTTTTGTTAAACCAATACATGCAATTGCCCTGATCTCCTGCCACATGGTAATAATCAGAATCAGGTTTCAAAAGGTTTGGATTTCAGCAGGGCTGCTCACACTGTCCTTGGAGGCATATAAATTAATTATAATTAAGAGCTGTGTGCAGATGTTAGAAGAGAAATTTTGAACAATTTTGGTGCCTGCTCTTGTAGAATATTAAAGAAAAAGAGAATGAGTGGCTGTTGCTGGTGAGAGTACATATGATCACCTACATTTGGATTACAAATTTATATGAAAATACACATGTATAAAGTGATTTTTAATGCTTTATTAGTTACTCGTTCAACTCGTGTCAAGAACTTGGGTGACAGTAGAAGGGACACTTCTGCTTTGTGCATATAGCAGGAAAAAAAACAGGTCAGATAGAAAAGCCAGGATTTAGCCACCGGAAGTGTTGTAGAACAAGGTGGTAGGTTATGGGGCAAGGCTCAGGTGGTAGATGTGCTTGGACTGAGTAAGAAGAATGCTCTTATGTGGCAGAAGTCCTAGGAAAGCAAATTTCTGTGCCAAGGAATTCAGTGCCATATTAGCCCTTTGCAACGTTGAGGCCATTTCTCACAGAGGACTAAGGGACTGGTGATCTTTGGAAAGGCGTCCTTACCTGTTTTATGTAGGAGGGCTGGATGGCTTATCTGCTGGGCCAGAGGTCTGGATAATTTTTACCTGTGTCTTTTCCCCTATCCCCCATCTATCCTGCTCTTCCCTGATTGAACACTCTCCCAGAAGTGACTTAACTAAGGCTCTGTTTTCTTTGATTTTCTACTTACACTATTTGTTGTGCCTGTGGTTTGTTGAAATGGATTTGGGGTTAGCTCTGCACAGGAGTGTATTTGGATAAGTTAAATATACCCCAACAGGACCAAAGGGTGCTGTTTATTGCCATGTCGGTTACTACATTAAAAATGGATTTGGCATGTTTATAGGATGTCCAAATAGACTTCTTTGTCGTCACTGGTTTCATAGGCACACAGTCTATGGGCCCCCAAGCCCTAGACTACCAGAATTTATTTCTCCTTGTTCCTTTTTGAAGAAAGAGCAGGGGCAAGGGAACTCAGAAGCTTTTCTAAGACTAATGGATGACGATAATTGTATGAGAAAGAGGAGAATAACAATGTAGAGAGACGTTTTAAGTTCTAAATCCACTAAAATTAGAGATAGGTGTCTTTTACATGTTATTTCCACAGATTTAGATGATGTTTAGATGTGTTTAGCAGACCCTAAATCCTAAATGCACTGGAGGATTGAAATTGGGTTTTTTAATGTCTTGAATATATAGATGGCATTGTGTTTCAGTGCTAGAAACAGATATTTATATTGTACTTCAGAATGGCATTAGATAGTAGATGTTTGACATCTATTATACTTTCTGCTTCAGAAGATTAGTGAACACATTTATTGCCTCATTTAAGCATTCTGACTCAAAAGCACCTCTTTGGTTCAACATTCATTCTGTTCCTATAAATTTGAATTGAGAAAGTACAACTTAAAACCCAAAATTGACTTGGAACTTAAAACTTTTTAAATAATATGTTAATTAAAATGTTTTATTTTGGATCTGTTCTGCAGAGTTAAGTTAATCATACTTCTCAGTTAATGGCACACTTTCATTACTGGTTCAGATAGGGATGTCTTATTTAATTAATTAGTTCTTTATGTACCTTTATTCTTCCATATACCTTTTAGAATAAGATAATAAAATTCCTTTTAAAATCCTGCTGTTTATTTTGATAGGAATTGCCTTGAAGTTGTAGATTAATTTGGGAGAAAATAGAACTCTCTAAAACATTATGCTATCCCATCCGTGAACGTGGTGAATGATTGCATTGTTCAGGACTTCTTTCATATCCTTTAATAGAATTTCAGATTTTCTCTGTAGAGGTCTTGTGCGTTCCTTGCTAATTCCTAAATAATTTTTAGTTGTTTTTGCTATTACTGTATTATATTTATAATAACAATATATATATAATATTATACTATATTATTATATTTTCTAGTTGGTTAAAAGAGAGCTATTGATGGTTTCTAAGAGTATTGTTTATCTAGCAATCTCATTCTCCCCATATTAATACTAATAGCTTTAAAATTCTGTTGGATTTCCTATGTAGATAACCACACTATCTTCATATAATGCTAGTTTTTCTCTTTCCTTCCCATTCTTAAATCTTGTTTTCTTGACTTATTTTATTTACCAGAATCTCCAGTAGCAGTGATAGCACTAACCTCGGTTTTTTCTCAGTGTCAAAAAATAACTGATTAAGAGTTTTTGGTATATATTCTTACCAAGTAAAGACTGATGTTTGCCTTCATTTCCTATTATCAAAGAGTTAAAAAATTATTCTGCCACTTATATCATAAATAGGTGTTTCCTTAATCAAATGTGTGATTTCTAAAAATTTTTTTGAGATGTTCATGTAAATATCTCTTTTGGTCCATTAATGTGGTGAATTATTTTGATTTTTATACTGAAATTAAGCTATCCTTGCATTCCTGCTATAAGCCACAGTAGATTATTATTTAAAAAATTATTTATTAAAATATACTGTTTGTTTTGGTTAGCTAATATTTTGTTCAGGTTTTTTTTTTTTTTGGCCTTTATGTTTATAAGTGAAAGGAATCTATGATAATCTTTTCTTGTACTATAATTATCTGGACTTAGAATTAAACTTTCCTTCTTTTTCTGTTTTGTTCAACTTACATGAACAAGGCTCATTTCTTCCATATGTACCTGTTTTACTTCCTTTTATTTTGACAAAGATGGGGTTGGGTGGTTTTCAAAGGTTAGGATTAGAGCCTTTGATAACCGTTTTATTTTCTTTAATTGTTATTATTATATTCAGATTTTCTCCATTTTTTTGAACTTCTTTTTGCTTTTTATTTGATATTTATACATTAAATTTAAAAGCAACTAGCTTCCATGATATTCTTTTATTATTTTTACATTTCTGCACTGTATATGTTGTTGTTTTCCCATTTTCATGTAAATTTTATTTGCATTTTCTCTATTGTTTCATTAATTGGTCTTGTCAGAACTTTGTCTATTGTAGTCTTTTAAAGGATCTACTTTTGGTTTTGTTTTTTCTTTTCTTTGCCTTCTGTTTCATTAATTTCTATCCTTTATTCACCTTCTTCTTAAGGTTGACCCTTAATTGTTCAAAAAGTGACAATGTAATTATAATTAATTATTTTTCTTTTTCTTATTTTCTTATAAGTGAATTTAAAAGTATGGGTTTCTCTCTAAACTATTTTAGTTATGCTCTAGAAATTTTTATATTTAATATTTTCATTGTTATTCTGTTCAAAGGATTCTTCAGTTTCTGATATGATTTTTTCCTTAACTTTAGTGTTGTTTAATATTAAGTTTTTAAAAAGCTTTGGATATGTAATATTTTAGCTACCTTTCCATTTTTATTTGTAATTTAATAACATTATAGAAAAATGACGATTAGAATTTATTGAGGCACTTTGGTAGATTTAGTATTTTCCATGTACTTAAAAAGAATACATGTATTCTCTGTTGTATATGTATTGCTAGATATCTGAACTAATTCAAGTTTATTACTCATGCTTTTTATTTTTTATTCATGTCACTGTTTATATTTTGTCTGTTGGATTTATCTGTTATTCCCCAGGGTAATTTTAGTTACTGCTTCATACATGTTAAGCCTATATTTTTAGATTCATGATTATGGTATCTTCTTGATACTAGTATGTGACATGTCTTATTGTCACTTTTGATGTTTCCACCTTTGAATTTTATTTTATCTTGATATTAAAATTTTGATAGACATTCTCACATTGCCTTTCAAAGAGGTTATACTCATATATACTTCACTTGACTTATACTGTATGAGACTCCTTTCGCCCCCACATTCTTCTGTGTGACAGATTTTAAGGCCTATACATTCTAGCTTTCTGTCTTTATTGGTAGCTTGGGAAACTGTACTTGATGCATAGTTCTGGCACTTTTAATCTTAATTTCATTCACTGCCTATCATATTCTGGTCACAGTCTCATTAATTGGGTCACTCCAAATAGCATCCTGACTCTATTAAGGATTGTGCTTGGAAAATTTGACTTAATCATCTATTAAATCACATTTTATCTTTCCTGATGGAGTTGCCCCAGACTCAGTTTTCTCTGAGGACAAGATGGACCCAGCTTCTTACTCAAATGTGTCTTCCCTTGGAGTCCGCTATGGGCAAAGTGTAGACTGGTACCTGCTGGCGTTACCCTGCACCAGTTGCAGGCATGAACATAAGCGACTGTATTCTGCTTGCTTACTTTAAATTGAAGGGCCACTCAGTTCAAGCTTCAAGGAGACAGAGGGCCAGGGGGTGAACAGCTGACTCTCTAATCTGCTGCTTTGTTGTTGATTCTGCTGGTGAACCCTCATGTCTGAATTTACAGTGTGATCTGGGGGTGCTAAGCTCCACTGATTCCCATCACTGACCCTGGCCTGAATGACTCTTGAATTCTGCTACTCTTGACTGGGAAGCTGTCCTGAAGTTTGCTGCTACCCTAAGGCCATTATGTGACATCTTTTTTAGGGAGGTAGAGCCCTTAGGGAACTCGTATCTCTTGCCCCCTGTGAGGTTCCTCTTAACATTCCTCTCACGCTTTGTCTGCCTTTCTCTCCCCCACCTCCCACATGCTGACTTGGTGCTTTCATAAATAGCGAGGCTCCTTGAACAACTTCTATAGAAGCTTAAAGGTAACATCCTTTGCATCTACAGAGCATTTTATATTCTTCAAAGCACTTCCATCTACATATTATCATTTGATCCTCACAAAAAACTCTTTCAGGTATTCAAGTTAGGTGTATCACCCGGATTTCACCGGTGAGGTAATAGAGACGTGATTAGGTGGCTTGCCCATCCTTAAGTGCTTAGTTAACGTGGAACAGGTGTTAGAACGCAGTTGTTTTAGGTTAATGAACTTATTTATTCATTAATTCACACACTCATATTTTACCAAGCAGAATGGAAAGAGCAAGGGTTTGGGGGACAAATTTTTTATTTGAAACTAGATGCCATCCCTTGTTGGCTGTGTGATCCTGGTCATGCACTTAACGTCTTTCTCAGTTTCCTTGTTTGTGAAATTGGGGAAATTATGATTTATAATGTTTACATGTGACTTAACAATCCATGAAAGTTACCTGGCAATGGTAGTATACGGCATATGGTAGGTTATAGGTAAATTGTTACTATAAACATGTAATATATAAAATAGGTTACTAGTATAGGTAAAAAATGGCCAAATACTGACAATTTTATAATGGTAGAAACTCAGTGGCTGCCATTTGTTGAGTCCTTTCCTGTTGTATCCCAGACCCTGCTAGACTCCAGGAACGCAAAGACAAGTGAGGCAAGGCTTTCTTGTGTGTCTGCATCTTCTGCTAGACTGTGGTCCTGGAGGAGGAGCCTGTGTCTGTTGTATCCCCAACTCCAAGTGTCTGCTGGGTAGTAGGTGCTTAATAAAAGCTGACCTTACTGACAAGGTCCCTGCCCACCAGGAGATTACCAAGCAGTTAAGACAGGCAGGTGCATAATCACATATTATAATAAACTGTTCCAAGCGTTTAGATAGACACATCCAGGCTACGGTGAGAGCACAAGGGAAGTGATGCTCAGTTCTGCCGGGGAAGGGGCAGTGTGGTGGAGAGGAGGGGGCAGAGTTTCATAAAGCAGGTGTCTAAAGACTGGTCTGTCGGTGGAAGGGAGCAAAGCCACTTTGCTTATCTTGGACTACAAGCTTTCTCTTAATGCGCCTCCTCCTAAGGTGTAAAGTTGAGTTTATATTCACGGTGCTTCTCTGTTTGTCTCGCAGTCCCTCTGTTGCCGGTCTCTCCCATAATGTATTGCTTTGCAAAGTGCTTTGTTGTGTCCTGAGTATAAAAGAGACGCTCAGGAAAACCAGATTCTATTCTTTGAGTGTCACAACTAGCCATTGCATAACAAAGTGTAATATATTGTGTGAGAAGAAATAGAGGAACCTAAGAGATATTTGAAAGAGAGCAAATAAAACATCAAAGTCGGGGAGTGTAGAGTGCGTTAAAGTTAATAAACTGCCATGGCAGACTGGACCACTTTTCAGTGTGAAGGTATCTGCTTTAGTGACTTATGACTGTAGGATGAGAATCCCGTTGGAATGAAGTTAGCTGCTAGTTTTGCCAAAGTCTAAATCTTTTGGTTCTCCTTGAGAACCAGCCCTTGAAACTTAATATATTATTGTTATTATTATTTTTCCAACCGTTCTTTGAGGTGGTAAACCCATCTGTCTTCCTCTGAGTATTCAGTACTGCTCAACTCTGTAGAAGGCTGCTTTGCTTTAAGCTCGGGGAGGAGGAATTCGGGCCCCAGGTGTCCTGCTAGACTGGGGACAGCTCGTCAGCCTGGTCCCAGGGCTCATGTCGTCCGTCCCGTTTGCACAGAGACTCAGAGATGAGGAGATTGGCAGGAGTAAACTTTGCTGAGGCGTGAACACTGAGCTACTCGTCTTACTTGCAAGAGACGGACGAGGCCGTGGGTACAGGGCTCCTTCCTGGCGGAGTGGAAGGATGACGGCAACAGCAAGGGTTCCAAAAGGTTTTCTGCCAAGAACCGGATTGGATTTTGCGCTTCTTCAGCCACAGAATGTCCCCAGCATCTTATCCCGAATCATAAATGCTGTTTGCCGCCAGTCTGCTCAGCCCGACCACTTCCTAATCGTTCTTGGTTCAACACCCTTATTATTGTTTCCTTTTTGTTAGCTGAACTCTCAGAGTTTTCAGGTTCCTAATGTATTACCTTTTCTTTTCTTTTTTTTTTAAATCCAAACAAGCAGGGAATACGAAGCAGCATTTTCATCCTTGATTATACTCTCTCTCTTTGGAAAAGAATGAAAACCACTGATTTTGGCTTTGGGTACAGTTTGTAGACTGTTTCCTTGGAGTATAATATACTGTGTGTATGCACTGGCATGCTGTGTTATACCATCATTGCCTTGGGAACATTATGTAACTGTTTTGAGCTTCAGTTTCTCCATTTGAGAAATGGGGATAAGATGACTAATTTATAGGGTTTCTAGGAGAACTAAAGAGATTGCATAAGAGGAAATGCCTAATATTGTACCCAGCACATACCAGAGGTACAATAAATGATTATTTAACACAAATCAAAAAACAACCTAAGCAGGACCAGTTTAAGGGAAGCTCTAGGAGAATGGTGAGACATGAAAAGAGAAATGACCAAGCTCTGTAGCGAGCTGTGTCCACAATCTGGTGCAGAATGTGACATTCTGGGGCACACGTGGAAGTAAAAATGCAGGAGTCATAAAAGGTACAGAGTGGTGAATTGCATGCAAACATGAAGTCAGTCATTTCAGGAAAGTCACTGTGTCAGTAATTTAATAGCATTTGTCCAAATCACCATATTTTGATGCATAAACAGATGGGAGTAAAACTATTCCTTGTAATACTTGGTGGTGTAAGAGCAACATGATGTGATACAGTGGAATGCAAATTGGCCTAGAAGTCAGAGGAGGGGTTTCTGTTCATTTCACTTAATGAGTTTGCGGTCTTGGACTTCTTAGCTTCTTTGAGCCTCAGCTTCAACATCCATAAAAATGGTAATAATAGTGTCTTTCTTATTTCCCCCCTGCCGGGTTATTGTAAGGATCAGTTGAGATGTTTTTGAAAGTACTGCCAACTTACGGGTTGTTTTTTGATTTAGTATTTAAAGTCAGTTGGGTTGCTGAAGAATTTTAGGCTCTTGCCTCTTTGAGATGAATACAAAGTGAAGGCAGCAAGAATAGGGAGCTGATGTATCTGTAGCTTCCTGTGTCCAGCTGACCGGGACCCTGTTTTGTTTTAGCCCCTGCTGAGACCATTTTGTTGCTCACTTTGCCTGGCCTTTGCCATCTTTTAACCCAAAGAACAGTTCAAAGATGGGTTGTGTACCTGGAGTCATGCAGCAACAGCCAGACCCCTTCTTGGAGACTCCTGTGTTTGTGCACTTGGCATAACTACCTGGACCACTTACATCCTCTTCCCCTTGTTGGTCTCCGTCTGTTTGCTGCTGATGGCTATAGCCATAGCATCTTTTGTTGTCTCAGGGATGTCTGATGTTTTTGAAAGTTTTTTTTTTCCCCTCACTTTGCTGCACGAATATGAGATAAGAAACTAGGCTGGAAGATAGATGTTAAGTTTGATGATCAGTAAAAGGAGATAAGGTCTTGACTTGCAGTATCCATCCTCTTCCAAGATGGGTCATGTGGTGTGGGTTGTAATGTAACCACTCTCTCTTTGTGTTTCTAGGGAGTCGACGAGTTGAAGATGAAGCCCAGAGCAGAGTGCTGTTCTCCCAAGTTCTGGTTGGTGCTGGCTGTCCTGGCCGTGTCAGGCAGCAGAGCTCGCTCTCAGAAGAGCCCTCCCAGCATCGGCATTGCTGTCATCCTTGTGGGCACTTCGGACGAGGTGGCCATCAAGGATGCCCACGAGAAAGATGATTTCCACCATCTCTCTGTGGTGCCCCGTGTGGAGCTGGTAGCCATGAACGAGACAGACCCAAAGAGCATCATCACCCGCATCTGTGATCTCATGTCTGACCGGAAGGTCCAGGGGGTGGTGTTTGCTGATGACACAGACCAAGAAGCCATCGCCCAGATTCTTGACTTCATTTCAGCCCAGACTCTCACCCCCATCCTGGGCATCCATGGGGGCTCCTCCATGATAATGGCAGACAAGGTAAGAGGGGCAGCAGTGAGTAGATCCTGGGGGGTGTGGCGTGTATTGAGAGCTAAGTGATGCATCTGTTTTAATGCAAAACTTGACTATGAAAGATGGAGGGTAACAGGATGCACTGAGTGGATAGACCAGGAACTAGTCTAATTGCTTGGAGACAAAAGGGAGGGAAAGACGCTGGTTTCTAGAAACTCTTTTAGTTTTGAACAGGTTTGTGTGTCTACTTGTTTGTAAACGGAGTCACTGAAAAGACTAGGAGATGTTGAAGCTCGTAACTATGTGATACATTTTCTTCAAATACGTGTATGAATAGCTCCTTTAAAACTTTGCAAAAGGTGTGCTGTATTCTTCCTTGATAATGCGTGCTCTCCCCACACACCGGTTTTAAGAATATAAAAAGAAAAATCCCTCAAGGCAGGTTATTTCTCTCCTTGAAGATACAGACACCCTAGAGGAGTACTTCTTGCTAAGGTGTCCATGCTCAACACACATCAATCTGCACATTTGAATGGATTTTAATCCATAGAACCAGTCGCAGCTGTTTCCCCCAGCTGAGCTTTGAAGGCAGTGGTTCATAATCTTGATTGCACCCAGGAATCCCCTGAAGAGCTTTCCACACACCCAATGCCTGGGTCTCGCCCCTAGAGATTCTGATTGTTGGTCTGGGGTACAATCTGGGCTTCAGGATCTTTAGAAGTTCCCCCAGATAATTCTAGTATGCAGTTAAAGCTGAGAACCACTGCTTTAAGGCTGTGAGTAAATCCTAGTCTTTCCTGTATTAATATTAGATTAATTGTCTCATGACAAGGTAATTATCATGTGACATTGATGCTTATTCTCTAACTGCAGAAATAGTGTTTTGTTTGTAGTTGTGTTTTGTTTTTACATTTTTCACTTCTTGGGTTGTTTTTCCTTGCTTTATACGATGATTATTGCTTATCGTTAAGGTATAGCACTTCTCACACACAGATTGTCTTTGCAGTCATTCCTGTCTGAAGATGATTCATTTCACAAGTGTGGTTTTTATTGTTCTGTATCGCTTTGGGTTTTAAATTGTTTCTCCTTTGCATTGTCATCTTATACTTTTTTAAGCGTCACTTTCAAAACTACCTTCAGTTTTGTACTCAAAAGACATGCTGTGGGGTTAATGATGTTTGCAAACACCTCAAAACCTAGCTCAGACACCACAAGCGTGCTACTTGGCCGGTTGAGAACCACCACAGCACAGGACTTAACAGAGTAACATAACCTTGCGTGATCACTATCGCCATCTGTCGGCAGCAGGCAGAGATGACTAATGTGTTTTGGAGCTTCCTTCATTCCGTCTAGGAAAGGTCAAGTGGGAAGTGCTAAGTGGAGGAACTTTAGTAGCGTATGAGAAAGATATTGTCCCATTCAGATGGTTAAAGGCACAGGTAAAGGTGTTAGAGAGAAAATGCTGCCACAAGGAAAGAGGGATAAACTTACACAGAATGGAAAATATAGATTGACTATGGCAAGACCTACTGAGTTGTTGCTTCAAATAGAGTTTTTTTTTAAGCATCATTGTCCTTAGCAAATTTTATTATATTTTAGCGGTGGTGTTTTGAGGGCACAATATGCCCTGAAAGAATGCCAAGATGGATGAGCCAGAGTTTTGAATCATAAGTAAGTGCAAACTTACTTTGGGAGCAAGACAGGTGAAAATAATAGATTGATTGATTTAGCAGATACTGGCTATTGTGCAACCTATTATTTCAAATTCACCTCAGTATGAAAGGCTAGTGGCTAAACCAGTTGGTTGATTCTCTGTTGTATCTCTTACAAATGCATAAAAACAATGTAATAATATGAAGAAGGATGCAGACCATGTGGAGAGACTGGGCTCTTTTGTTCACTGATGTACCCTAGGTGGTTTAGAGCATTTACCATGTGCTGGGCACATACTGCTTTGCATGCATTATCTTATGTAATACTCTAACAGCCCAGTGAGCTAAATGGTATTATTTATCTCCACTTGACATAGGGAAGCTGAGGCTCAAGGGGTTAAATAACATATCCAAACTACTGTAGCTGGTAAATGCATCCAGGACTTGAACGCTGGTTGCTGGCTGCACAGGCCACGTGCTTGATTGCCTCTCAAGAAAATGGAGAGGCTAGTTGAGGTCTCACATCCCTTCCTCTCTCTACTTCTTCCTGTTAGATAGCGCTGTGGTGGATGTGATAGGATGAAAAGTAATCCATCGCTTGACTCATAATGGCGATACTGGAGTCCACCAGGAGGAGAGGAGTAATGAGTGAAGAAGCGGGATGGTGCTCAGGTGTAGCGTAACTCCTTAGGGGGCCCATCGGCGGCCACTTCTCGGGGTAAAATGGAGGCTGGAAGCCAGTGAGGTGGATTCTTCTGGGTCATTGTACTGAGATCCCCCTCTAGCCTCTTTATTCTCTGCCCCCCGCCCACCACTGCAACCACACCCAAATGTCCCTTTTTATCCTTTTCTCTTCTCCATCAAAAAAAAAAAAAAAAAGGAGCTGGGCAGCGATTTTTAGACATGCTCCTAAAATAGCCTACATAATATCTAACTGACTTCTGACCTGAAAAGACAAGATTCTAAAAGGTAGGTAGAAAGAGGAAAAAGAAAAAAAAGAAGCAAGAAAAGAAGCAAGCAGGAGGTCCTAATGAGAGCTGAAGGCTCAGCCGAGGGGCGAGAGGCCCATGGGCAGCAGGACCACGGGGACCGGGAGGGTGGCAGCTCTGACATTCTGGGCAGCTGTGCAGAGG
Source organism: Vicugna pacos (assembly GCF_048564905.1). Taxonomy (NCBI): domain Eukaryota; kingdom Metazoa; phylum Chordata; class Mammalia; order Artiodactyla; family Camelidae; genus Vicugna; species Vicugna pacos. The sequence goes on from NC_133020.1 coordinate 13,814,575, forward strand.
GACGTTCACAGGCTTACAGGTTTGGCCTGAAAGCAAATGAAGAGCCATCAGATCTCAAGGAAGTAAGCTTTGGGGACAAGTTTCAAAAATAAAACACCTCCAATTCTAAGGCCATTTTTTTTGACAGAAGTTTATTTTTAGTACCATGATCATATTTTACAAACATAGAATGGGGACGCAGAGTTTGACAACTCTGAATCAACTATGGGGCAATAGGACAACACATTTGAAAGTGGAACTAATGCAGAAAAATCTAAGAAATACAGCTTTGCTGCGTTTGAGGCGTAGTCTTGAGGGTACAGTCACCATCTGAAGGATGACGAATAAGGCTTACAAGTTGCTTCCCCTTCTAGGAAACAGGTAATTTCTGCTCTCTCCTAACTCAGTTGGTTTTTGTTTGTTTCAGGTAAAACTCATTTATTAAGTGTCCTCGGGGAAGTGTGGTTTAGAGGGATACATTTCCTCATTTAAGGAGTTTGTGATGGAAGAAAGCACAATTAGTTACGAAGATTTTTTAGCAAAAGTTGGGAGTCATTAGTTCAGCATCTGGTCAGATAGCCTGTGCTCGCTTTTTCGCACAGCTAATCAGTGAGTGCAAGCGCGGATCGCGCTCTGCTTTCCCACTGAGGGCGCCTCGTTACCACTGCGGCCGGAAGAAGCGCAGGGGCCGGCAGAGCTCCTCAAGGCTCGGACTGCAGAGTCAGAGCAGTGCTGACCGTCACTTCCCAGATGTGGGGATCTGGACAACTGACCAACGACGTATTCTAAACCTTGGTATTCTTGTCTGTGTAATGGGGATAACAGTATATCCATTACAGAGCTGTTGGAGATGAAATGAGATAACCAACAGCGAATGCTTCACTAAGTGTCCGACACAGCATTCGGTAGGGTAAGCTGGAGGTTGTATGGAGCAGTTTGAAGAAAGGGAGAGGCTTTATGATTCAGGAAAAGGATGGGAATTGAATAGAATCACAGCCAAGTACAGAGACACTTCTGAACTGGAGACCAACCAAGAAGGGAGCTCAGGAGAGACCCAGGGAAGGGCTCTGAAGCATGGGTGGAGCCACTAGGGACGTGTGGGTCTTGTGGGTCCTGCCCGACCAGGGAAGCCAAGGCTCCCTGCAGCTGTGCTGGGGCCAAAAGGGGCACATTCAGTTAAGGAAAAACTCTGACAAGGAAAGAACTCCAGGCGCTTGTAGCAGAAGACTGTTTAGAATAGTAAGAGAGACAATTTAAAAATGTATGAGGTGATTTTTGGCAGTTCCCCACCTGAGTATAAAGAGTCTATTTTATTTTGCTTTGTTATAATTGCTTTTATTCTCCCTGAGGTCTGGGATTTAGGATGCCCATCTGAATCCAAATAATGAACCAAAGCTAGACATACTTTCATTTCTTTCCAAGAGGTTTCTCTACTGATTTGCTGAAATCTTTCTTGGGTTTTCAGATTTTAGCTCAGAGAGGTTAAGTAACTAATCCAAGGTATCATAGCTTATGAACAATGGGACTGGGATTCAGATCCCAAAAGTATCTACTTTGAAGCCTTTTTGTTCGTACAATTCTGCCCCACAAAGCACTGAACTAAGAATTCTAAGTCCTGAGTTTTAGTCTTCATCCTCAGAAATTTTGGAAATTTAGGCAAACAAATCACTTCAGCTACATGATACTCAGTATCTAGTTTATAAGATTTAAATTTTGTTTTCTGCCTTATCCACTTTACAGCATTTTTGAAGATAAAGTGAAGTAAAATAGTCGGGAAAGTGCTGGGTGAACAGATACTTTAGGTGAAGGAATTAAAGAGTGGCGATAGGAAATGACAGTCGTTGACAGTGACAATCATCTATCACTAGCATTAGGACCAATGAAAATGGCTAGGCAGGTGGTAGGAAGGAACACAGAAAGTGGAAATTACAGCAGGATCAGGCAAAAGAACAGAAGATCCGATCTTTAATGCGGCAAGAATGGAAGAGAAAAGGCGGGCCGATTATAGGGGCAGGGCTCTGGAGGTGGATGGGTGGGCCAGAGTGGAGTACGGCAGCGAAGACATGTGTCATACCCTCATCTCGTTCCTCCCTAAAGGGCAGGTGAAAATATTCTTCCTCTGGCATCTGTTGCTATGATTTTCTCATTACTAACTTGCTTGGTTAAGAATTAATGAATCTGAATAGCGCTGTCATTTCCAGTGCAAGAGAGCCACGTTTTGGAATCCAACTGTGGCCAGGAAGACGGCGCCTACTCTTCCTTGGTCCCATCTTCTCTAACCCTTCTCTTCCTAACCCTACTCCTCTCCCCACACACACCTAATGGCAATATGTTTGGAGAGAGTTCTTGAGCCAGCGGTGGTGTGTGACTCTGTAAATAGTCCAATTGCCTTCCATCTGCTCATGAGGGTTTCCAGAGCCAGTGTAATCTTGAAACCGAGATGGCTGTGCTTTTCCTACCCGACTCCATGCTTCTCCCCTAATTTGGGGTGACTTAGTTTTCACTTGGCTTCTTAGTTGATTGTGATATGGCATTTCTTGGGACGGCATACTTTAACAGCAAACTGTGGTGTTATAACATTTTTTGGATGAACAGAGTTGAGATAAAGAGGTGGGAAAGGCAAGACAGGAACAAAACTAATATAATATGCCAACTGTATGCCAGGCATGATATTAATGAGGATTTTAATTCTTATGCAGTCCTGTGAGATAAGTAATATTATTTCTTTTCATTTGATGGGAAAAATAAATCAGAGTTTATGTACTATGGCCAAAGTTACATAGCTAGAAAAACAGTGGAACTAGGATCTGAATCTTTTTTTTTTTCTTTTAATCTTTTTGGTTGACTTTAAAATCCCTAGTCCATACACTGAGGAAGTCAGAAAAAAAAAAAAAAACAGAATAGAACCACCTGTCTGGGGGTCAGTTACTCCTCTACCATTTTCCCTACTTCTTCCAACTGTATACTTTGAGGGAAGATGGGTGGACAGTTCTCTCTAAGACACTGCAGACTTGGCAGTGAGGCAGCCTTTAAGCCTGTGTGGATTCCAGGTCTTTCCACCTGCATCTGTGGAATGCGCTTCTTGTTGGCCAGCACATCCTCCTTTTCAAATGGTAGCTAGGATTTGCTTTCAGGAGACTGGCCACTTGAAGTCCAGGTGCTGCAGCTTTAATGCCTGGGAAAACTGAGGCCCCAGAAATTGCTTTAGGCATTCACAGGAATTAAGGTGCTTGTTGCTAGAAAGTAACACATGAGCCATCCCTTCTCATGGGTCCTCCAGGAGATGACGCTGTGTCTACGGGAAGGCGGGGACACAGCATGAGAGAACATAGGCTTTGGAGCCTGTAGGCTCGAGCTCTTCACGTGGCTGTGGCTGTGCTCCTTAAACACTCTTAGTCTCAAATTTTCCATTTGTAAAATGGAGGCAGAAATAACACCTAGTTCTTAGTGGGGACCAAGCCTTACGGAGCGATGTGCCCAGTGCTTGGTAAACAGCAGGCCCTCAGTATACACTACCTTGTATTTTCATATCCCAGGTTTTGCCTAATCATTTGAAGAAGATGGGAGTCTGATGTTTTCTGTTAACTGAAAGAGAGGAGCTTGGAATGTCAGTACCCTCATTTTAAGTCTGGTGGACTAGCAGCTCAGTGGGTTCCACCTCTCTGGTGATGCAGTTACTGATTGTGACCCGATCAGCGCTTATCAAGATTTTGGAAGCAGAGACATGCAGTGGGTTCAATAAACTGATACACATAGGATGTAAGCAATGAAGATAAATCCAGAACATTAAAAAAGAAAGCATAGTAGAATAAAATAGTGTTTGAATCCAGGGTCACTCATTGATTTGTCAGTGTTGATAAAGAAGAGAAGTGAGCAATTAGATGAGGGAATATTAAAGGTACCAGGTAGGAAGTAGTCACGTGTTACAGACATAGGAGGGCACTTAATTCACTAGCTGTCACCAGCCAGTTTTTAATAGATTACACTGATATTGCTGAAAAACTCCTTGGATTCTGATTTCTACATCAAGGGTGTATTTTTATTCCTCTTCATGAGACGTCTGTGATTCTTCTTGCCTCATTCTTAGGCTTTGTATCTATATTTTATTCAAAATTATATTTTGATTCTGTGGTTTAAGGGTTCAGTATGCATGAGAGTAATGTTCAAAGCTAATTTTATTCCATTTTTCCGAAGGCAAAAATAATTTATTGCTCTAATTCTATTTTACAAGGACACAGAACACCCGAGTTTATCGTAGGTCGTTAAGTTACAACGAGAAACAGAACTAACATTGATCATTTACTTTCCTCAGGTTCTGAGCTGATCACCTTCTATGAGCTTGTATGTGTTACTTCATTTAATTCTTTCACTGAATTTACGAGGCATGCATGTGTTTTGTCTGCATTTTACAGATGAGGAAACTGTAGATCAGAGAGGTGTTTTGCCCAAGACACTGAGGTAGTGATTGCTCACAGTGGCTTAAACAAACTTACTGGTGGCTCAGAACAAGACACCTGGAGTCAGGGACTGCTGGGGGTGGTGCAATGATGCGGTGACGTCAGGGCTGACTTCTGGGATTCTCTTGACGTTTTTGTCACGGTTGTGAGGAGGCTGCCCTAGCTCCGGGCATCATGCCTAAATGCAAAGCAGGGAAAGGCCAAGGGTGGGGGTTAGATCAGGTAAAGTCCTCCCCCATCCTTGATCTCACAAACCCAAATAGTGTCACGTGGCCACCCCTGTGGAGGTTACAGTCTCCCTGGTGGAGACTCTCCCTGGAGGTGGCAAGGAGGCAAGGGTTGGGACCAACTCTGATTAGTCAACAGTGTCTCTCAAAAGAAGTAAGTGATGACCTGGGAATTCAACCAGTGTTTGTGTGATTCTAAAGCCCGACATCTCTCATCTGTCATTTCTCTCTCTTTCAAATTGTGCTTTTGTGTCCTTAGTCCAGTTGCCTCTCATGTCCTGCAGAACTAGGACCTTGGCTCACCAGCTGTGTCCTTTTCCCCCTTAATTATCAACTTATTCCTCCCTGCTGCCACCTGCTCTCTAGCTCAGTGGTCCTCAGGAGATGTTTGCAAATATATTGGGGGAGCTTTGGGGATGTCATGATGACTGGTGTGTGTGTGAGTGAGGCCAGGCATGCTACATGTCCTGCGATACATGTGATAGTACCCACCAGTCAAGAGTAGTCTTACCCAAAATATCAATTCTGCCCTCATTGAGCATGCTCAGATCACTCTCGTATTAATAAATAAACAAACCTGAAAGCTTTCCTTGACGCTGGTTCTTCCTCCCTCATTCTTTCTTGTCATGGTTAAGTTCCTTAAATGCTGGTCTGAAATGGCTGTTTTCACTTTCTCATCTCTCACTTTGTTCAAAATGCCAAATCCAATGGGCTTTTCAAGTTGTTCCTGACCTTCTGCAGCACTGAACACAGTTGACCCTTTTAGTGCTTTTACCAAAATTATGATGACAAGAGTAATTGGATTTGTCACAGATTTGGTGACAGTGGCAATGAGACTGAGGAGAATTTAGAACCTGGGTGGGTCATAGGAGTGGAAATGTCCAGTAAGCAGTTGGATTTGGGACTGGAGGCGCAGAGAGTGACGGGCTGGAAATAAAGGGATGCACCGCGTTGGCACAGAGGAGTTGACACCAGGAGGTGGAGGAGACTGCTCAGAGTGAACAGGGGGATGAGGAGAGAAATGTGCCAAGGACAGAACCCCAGGTGCACCCCCATTCAAGGGATGGTCAGAGGAGGGAGAGAGGACAAGGAGCTAATACAATTCTGAGACAGACAAGGGAGCCAGAACAAGAATGAAAGAGGCGTTACATGGAGCAGGAGGGGATTTAAGAGCGAGTGGCTACCCAGTCCGGGAATCAGCCCCGGCCGTCCCCCCATCCCCTTCCCCTCAGGACAGTTGTGCCAACAGTAAAGAAGCCTTAGTGTGGGTCCCCTCCCCTCCGCACACTGTGATGACCCCGGTGGCCCTCCTTCCCTCCTATCTGCACCGTCACCTGACACCTCACCTGTGTGATTCTTTAGAAACTCAAATCTGATTGTTTCACTTCCACTTCGAACTCTGCGCCGGCTTCCCGCAGCTTCCAGTGTGACATCCTCTTTGATGTGGTCCCGGCCACAGCTCCAGGATTTTCTCTTAACCTCCGTGCCCTTGAGCAGGAGTGTCAGGCCGCACTGAATTATTTGCTGCTCCCTGGCTGGTCCTGGCTGTTTTACATCTCTGCGCCTTTATGGGCGCCACCTCCTCTCCTTGGAATAGCCTCCTCCTCGTCCCCCAGAAGCACCTACTCACTTTCCAAGGGAAGGCATGGCACTTCTGTGAACCCTTTTCTGACTCTCTTCTTCACAGAATTGACCATTTCTTTTGCTCTTCACCTGTGCCCTATTTAAGCTTTTGTTATAAGCCGTCGTGTTTACCTCTCTGTCTCATTTGCTACGCACCCGGCTCATTGTGGGCCAGGCCGTGCCTTACTAACTTCTGTATTCCCAGCACATGCCATAGTGTCTGGTGCAGGGTGACAGCCAACTGCTATTACACAGCTAACAATTATTAGACTGTACACTCTGCATGCACACTGTAGTGAGTTGGACGGTAGCCCCCAAAAGGTACATCCATGTCCTAACTCCTGGACGCTGTGGATGTGACCTCATTTGGGAAAAGGTCTTTACAGATGTAATTAAGATCTCAAGATGAGATCATCTTGGATTAGCCAAGTGGGCTCTAAATCCAGTGACAAATGTCCTTATAAGAGGTAGAAGAGGAGACAGAGACACAAAGGAGAAGGCCTTTAAAGAGAGGCAGAGGCTGGGGTTACTTAGCCACAAGCCGTGGAAGCCACCAGAAGCTGAAAGAGGCAAAGGAAGATTCTCCCCTAGAGCCTGCACAAGGAACGTGACCCTGCCAGCCCTCAAATTCAGGCTCGGGCCTTCAGAACTGTGAGAAAATAAACTTCTATTGTGGTAAGCCCCCACATGTGCGGCACACTTGTCATGGCAGTGCCAAGCTAATGGTAACACACACACTCTAGTTCAGGGGGGACTCTGGAATCTCACTACCTGGACTGATTCCTGGCTCTAACATTTACTGTGTGGCCATTGGCAAATTACTTGACTTCTCTGAACCTTAGGTTCCTCATCCATAAAATGGTGATAAAAATAGATTCTGTTTGTTAAGGTTTTTGAGTAAAGTTATTAAAAGTGCTTGGAAAAAGCCTGGCAAATAGTAGGAATCAATAAGAAGGGTCTATGAGAGGCTTTCAGTAAGTCTCCATTGAATAAATGGGTGAGTGAGGCGGGTGGTGTGAACAGAAACTCAAGCCGTTCACAGCATGATGGGCACTGACCCAGCTCCGTGGCGTTTGGCACGCGCTGGGAGCTCGGACGTCCTGGAAGCCCGGGGCCGGGACAGCGCTTACAGGCGAAGCGTCAGAGTTGGTCCAGCTGTTCCTGATGCAGCCTCAGGGCAGTGAGGCTTGTCTTTCAGCCCGACACTTCCCTCTCCGTCCCCCTCACTCCTTGGGTTGGTTTCTGCTTCTTTGTTTCGTGTGCAGGCGTGGGTACAGGGGCGTGTGCGTGTGTGTTTCCATCGGCGGTGCCTGTGTCTTCGCTTCCCCAGTGCCCGGGCTGGGGCGTCTCACCTAGGGCCGCCCTCTCAGTCCCAAGTCACGCTTCAGGTTTTTCTTCTTCTCTCCCCTCAAATAAAAACTCCTGCTTCTTTTCCCTTTATTCCTTTTCATGTCATTCTTTTCACGGTCCTTATCACGTAGGTAGTTAATCCTAATTATTCTTTATTAGCTGTCTGTCCTGCTAGACTACAACCTTCATAAGGGCAGGGACTATATCTTTTTCATTTTTGAATCTGCAGAACTTAACGTAGAGCTTGGCACGTGTTAAACCCTTAATATATATTTCTCTAAGTATATGATGGATTAATTATGTCAGTGCAGCAGATATCAGTAGCAATTAACAGAAAAGTATTTTAAACCCCAGTGAAAACGGATGAGAGGATCAATCTCTGGTTGTTGGCAAGTACCCTCCTATCTCTCGAGGCTCCTGTCCCCATCACCCTCCCTTCTTCACATCTGCCAGACACCAGCCGTCAACAGCTTGACACTCACAAATCAAGATACAACACTCGCACCCACTTTGCTTCCAGCAGGCAGTCGTTCCGAGGGGGCAGTCTCAAGTCAGGGTGCTTTCTGAGGTAGCAGGGCAGAGCTTTTATCATGCAAAGCAGATGGGTGCCAGTGATAATCTTGACTTTATTCGCCCTGTTTCAAAGGAGGAAGCAGAAGGTAATAAACATTCTTTAAAAAATTTCAAAAGATAAATGGAAACAATTCATATGACATGCTAATCAGCCAGGTAGTGCCAACTAAATTGAATCAATGTAATTAAGTTTCCAAAGGTAGCGGTAACCTTCCTTTAGCAAACAACATTCTTTCTCCTTTATTTATTCATTTATTCAAAAAATATTTATTAAGGGTGTCAGGAACTGGTCAAGATCTTGGAGATGTAGTCCATAAGAGAGACATGTCCTCATGGTGCATTGACTGACAATAAATAAACACGTAAATGTAGCAATATTATTTTAGGCTGTGGTAAATATTGTCATGAAAACAGCTGGAGGGGCTATTTTAGGGCTGTCAGAGAAGATCTCAGAGGAGGTGGCACTTGAGACTTGTATGAGGAGAAGGATCAAGACTCATGGTGATCTGAGGAGCAGCAGGCGTGAAAGCCGTGAACGGGGGGCGGGGCATGATTTTTATTGTTTGCTTGAGGTCAGGAGAGCCCGAAGGTGGTGGGCAGTGGGCGGCAATCGTAGCAAGTGAGGGCAGAAGGCGCTCCGGGGTAGATCGTGGTGGGCTTGAGAGTCCTAGCAATATAACTTGATTTAGCATCTTTTCAGATGGAAGCTGTATAGTGTGGTGGATGGGACATGACCCTTGGAGCCATTTTGAGCCTTGGCTCCATCTTTCAGAAGCTAAGTAACCTCTTGCCATTTTGTGTGAGTTCTGTGATCTGTCTTTCCTCATCTCTGTGTTGGAGTTAATACTCATCAACTTCAAAGAGCCATTATGAAATGAAATGAAATAGCCTTTAAAGGACTCACTACGCTGCCAGGAACATGTCTGGTTTTAATAAATCTACTATACTTCTGTTATCACTTCTAGTGGTACTGAAGTACAAATCCCTGTTGGATCAGGCATCGTTTGCTTTTGATATACTTATGGATGATGCAGTTTTTCTGTTTGTTTGTTTTGCTGTTTTTACAAAATTTGTTCACAAACTTGGGAACAAATTAGCAAAACAATGTAGGAAGCATTGTGATTGGCTTTACTCTGACTAAATACTTTCTTCTCCTTTTGAGTTTATGGAGTTCCTATGCATACACCAGTGTCCAGTGGTGGCCAGTTCCTGGACTTGTGTCTACATATTTGCAGCCTGATTTAATTTCACCTCTTTCCAAATGAGGCTGATGGCACTGAGAAGAAGGTCACAGGCAATGGAGCAGCCTAACATAAGGTTTTGGGGTGAAGGGCGTAGTGTAATGGCATAGCCAGTCCATATAGCCTTCCTTGAACTGAGGATTCCTGGCACCGCCCCTCCCCAGGACTCGTGGCCTGCCACCATGTGTCTTGGATGCGTTCTGTTGCCTTGACAGCATGTTGTCCAGTGTTCTAGAGAGCAGCAGCCTTTAGTCTTTCAGCATCATGTTGCCAGGGCAACAGACGACTACAGCCGGGCTTCACTGTCGTTTCTCCATGCCGCTGCCACCCACCCCTCCCTCCTGTCCACCCTTATTTCCACTGCCCACTATCTGCATTCTAGCTTCTCTTGCCTTCATAGATCCATGTCTGCATGGTCTCACCAGCTCCCACCAACCCCTTTGCCTTTCATTCTCTTATCATCTCAGGGTTCTCATCGCTCATATAAAAGCAAATATTGTAGCTTCTCACAAAATAAAGCCACATGACATAATAAGTTGAGAGGGTAATGGGAATGAAGGAGCTAAAAACATCAAGAAAAAAATGGGGGAAAGGAGCTTGATAGAATTTTTGTAGTTTAGTTGTACAGTATATGGTAGAGGTTCTTAAGTGGACTGAAACTTAGGAACAGTAGAGGAATTTTAAAATTTTATCATTTCTATTATTTGAAAATACAGATTCTCTGATCACATACCCAAAGATTCTGATTTAATAGGTTTTGGAATAAAGCCCCACTAATTGCTATGTTCATTAACTCCCCTCAAGGGGTTCTGAGATGCAGCCAGGTTTGGGGACCGCTGATGAACAGGACACAGCATGTTTGTAGATTACAAGTTTTTATGATGGACCAGGGTCTTTCTGTTGAGCTTTATTTTTATGGTCTCTTCTGTAATGTATTCATATGGCTGCCTAATAACGTTTAAGAAGGGGGAGGAGGATCTGGAGATAGATGAGGAGCTAAAGGAGGCGAGGAGGAGAGGAGAGGGAGGTGGGAGGGAGGGCGCCATGTGAAAACGATAGGGAGGGGCCTGAACTGGGGGGTGGAGACCACCAGCCACCGCATGTCGGGCTCCGCGACCCTCAGCCCTGACGTTTGGCTGGAGCGCAGGCCGCCGTGCGCCATCTAGAGCTGCTCCCTGTGCTCTGTTGGGCGTGGTTCGATCCGCGGATTTCTCCTGGTTACCGAGTGACTGGCATGGGCTGCGGTTTCAGAAGAAGTCAGCTTCATTCTCTTTCCCCCCTTTAAAAGCCAAGTGCCTCCTGTAAGTTGGTGCTACACATTGTATGAGCTAGTGCTTTACCTACGTTCAGCCACTTTAACCCTCCAAGGAGCCCTAGGATTTAGGCAGTGGGATTGCTCTTCTTCTTTTACAGATGAGGAAACTGAGGATCAGAAATGAAGGTAACTGGCCCGCAGTCACACACTAGCAGTGGCAGCGAGGAAACGGGAGCCCTTGTGTGATGACGGTAATGCCCGTGGACTTCGGCAGTGGGCTGCACCTGCTCTGGGGCACCTTCATGTACTCGTCTTCCTGCGACATCTAGCTTAGCCCGGGAGGGACTATCCCACCTGCCCAAACAGCGGCCAGTGGGAACTGGCTCTCCCAGTCGACCTTGATTAGCACCTAAACATTCAGAACAAGAGAACAGCTCTGAAGGAGGGAAGAGAGTGGGATGAGAGACACAAGTAGAAAGGGAGAGAGAATTCACAGAGAAAAGGACGTGAGGGTGAGCAAAACTGCTGGTCGATTCCCAGTCTGATGGGGCGGGGGACTGAGGCTCACAGGAGTGCCAAAGGCGCCCCAGTGCTCGGCTCCCCGGAGTGGACTGACACCCTCAAGCCCACGCACTTCCAAGCGGACGCCCCAGGATTTCACTCCTGGAGCAGATTAGACACGTCACTCACAGTTTTGGAATAGGGAAGATATTTTTCTAGTTTGCTGTGTGTCAGGAGAAAGTACAATCAGATATACATCAGCCTGAGATTCCGTCTCAGCAGATAAGAAGGTGATAAAGAAGGAGTAGTATTTTTGCTTCATTGTCCTGGCCGGATACAGGTCTCAGAGAAAACTGTGTCTTCCTACTTCCTGAATAGTCGTAGGAAGTCAGCTGTAACTCATTACCTTGAACCAAAATCTAGGAGGGCACCACCTTCCTGGTGGGGGGCACTCAGCGGCTGCTTCAGCCAGCCCCTCCTCAGCTCATTCCAGCTGCTCCTGTTTTTTGGCTGGGCCTTCACCACCTACTCTCCCTGTTAGCTCCCCTGATGATCAGAGGCCTACTTACCTGCAAGAGTGGTGTTCAGGTGTGTGAAAGGTATCCGTGTCGGGGTGGAGGGACAGGTAGGTAGGTGGGCTCAGACAGTGCACATGGGAGGCAAATTTATCTCGCAGAGTGACAGCCCTTTCCCAAAGAGGAGAGCCCACTGGTCCCCTCCTCCCGGGACTGGGGCAACACCCAGCGCACAAGGCGCACTTGGTACGTATTTATTGGTATTGAAAGAGGCTTTGAAATCAGATGGGAACAGGCCATATGCTCTTGGGAAACAGCCTGCATGGCAAGGTGGGATGGATGAGTGAGATGTGTTTCTGCAAGTTTGTTTCATCTCTAACACCTGCGATCCTGTGACTAGTTCTCTTCCCCTCGGCCCGGGTTGGCCGCTTGCCTGGAATCTCTGACAAGGCTCTGCCCCCACAACCCCTCTGCATGGAGACCACAGAGGGTCTCCTACTCTGGATGGATGGTTCTGGAAGGCAGAGTTGATACTGAAAGGAGGACAGGTCTATATCCCGGGGTTGGAGCCCAGGGATAGAGGAATTGGGGCAGGAAGTGTGAGTGCGCAATTCCCAGAACGAGGCAGGAGAGGAGAGGGAGCTCCAGCTGAAGCTGTCAACGGCATCGGCTCTGGCTGCACGCCTGGGGGCCGTGGAAGCTTTTGTCAGGCCCAAGAGGGGCACTGTCTGAGCAGCAGGACCCCAGGACGGCTCAGCAGGGTGGAGAGGAAGGGCCGTGGCCAGAGTGCCGCTCCTCATCCTGCCTGCCTGCCCTACGATTTCCCGGAGACAGCTAAACCGTCGGTATCAGAAGAAGCTACATCCTTTTCTTTTCTTTTGAATGCGTTGGTCTCTGATCACTTGTTGCTCCTTGAAACTCAACTGGTGGCTAATTTTACCAAAGAACGTAAGGTGGCCTTTGGAGTTCTGAAAGTTCTCCCAGTCATCCCTGAAGTTGCTGTGCCCAAGGGGAAATCTCCAGGGTCAGTGGAAAGGAAGAATGGATAACACCTTGAATAGTTACTGGTGTCATTTCGATGCTTGTTGGAGACCATTTCCGTGATCAGATGGAAACTTGTCTGTTAAGCAGAGGAGGGGACTCGGACGCAGGTGTACATCCTCTGGTGGAAGTACGCTTCCTCTCCCTGTAGCTTCTTCTACTGTTGGGCCCTTGATGCAATAGCGAGGCTCCCCAGTCTTTACAGTAGGTACTTCTGATGCTTCTAAGGGTTGCAAATATCTGGAGCTGGCTTCCTGTCTGCGGGGAGGTAGCAGTAGGGCTTGAATAGGTTCTTTTTTGTGTTCCTGGGACTTTCAAGTAGCAACCGTGGCCACCTTCATCATCCTGACCTGGATGGTTAGTCCTGGGAAAATTGTGCAATTGGAAAAGAATGTATTTTTAATCTTTTTTAAAACTCTTTTTCCCATGCTCCTCTCTCCTCTTTTGACAATTGCCACCTTTTTAACCATCCAGTGTCCTTTTTCTGCCTCTTGGTTGGCTGGGGGCCTCCCCTCTCCTTGCTCCCACCTCCCTGCATTGCCCACGGATGGGGCTTCCCCCAGAAGCACTGTGTGATTCAGTCCTGGGTCTGTCGTCCACGTGGCCTCCCAAGTATGTCCTCCTTATAGGTCCCTGTTTCATTTCAGTCTGGGAGACAATCTGTACAAGTAAGTCCTCACTGAGGTTTAAATAGAGAAAAGCAGCAAATGTGTGACCCTTTCCATGGGCATTTATATTTTAACTCAGAGGAAGAGATCTGGACTAGTGGAATTTCAGATCCCATGTTGGTCCATAAGAGAAATACATATTTAAACAGTAGGTACTTTCCTGACTCCCACAAGTCCTGTGATTCACAGGGAACCCCATCGGTCCTAGCATCAGCCCAGGCTCCGCTGGGAGACCCTGCTGCAAACAGGAGCTAAAGGGAAGCTACTGGAGAAGGGTGTCAGTTATCCCCAGCTGAGCGGGGACAGCACTCCACCTGCCAGGAGCCTCGGACAGCATCACGGCTGCTAAGGCAGGAGGCCTCTGGTGCTCCTTTGGAAAATGGACGTGAGTCCGGTAGAGGTGGGAAGCCCAGATTATTCAGCGAACTCTACTTCCTGACTGTTTTAACTTTCCACACTATAGAGAAGGCTCAAATCCTACTTTTTGTGCTCAGAACTCCTAGCTGCCTCTTACTCTCCCAAGACTGCGCTCTTCACTTGTCAGTGTCTGGTCCTTCTCTGTTTCTCCCTCTCTTAGGTGCTCGGATTCTCCTCTCCATCCCCCTTTCCCTCCTCTCTTTGCTCCCTGCTTTCCCATCATCTCGGTTCTGGTGTGTGTTTCTCTGTCCTTCTCTCACCTTGTCCTCTCGCATCTCCTGCGACCCACTCTTCCACGTGACTTCTGGGCTCTGTGGTCCGTGCAGCGTCTTCATGCTTCATCCTGTCAGTGCCCAGGTCCCTCAGTGGCCTACCTTTGCACCTGGCATAGTTAAAAGTTCCCAGGTGGTCTGCTCTTGGCTTTTGGCGCTGTCAAGCATTCCTTTTATCGTCTGTGGCAAGTTGGTTCAGTTGATTTGAACTTGGCATTTAATGAGGCCAACCAAAGATACATGTCCTATCTCTGTAGGATCCCACTGGCTCTCCTCCAAGTCATGGCAAAGGTCACCTCCAGCCGCCCCCTTTCATGTCCGTGTCGTCAGTCACAGTGAAAGTGTGGCTGAGGGGCTGTAGCTGGACCAACGCTAATTTACTGATAAGGGACATCAGTAATAACAATATATGTATACTTAATTGAATTTTTACTCTGAGATTGTTGTGGATTCACATTCCATATTTTTAAAGGTCTAAAAAAGGTTTGAGCTCAATGTCATAGACAGAATTCAGGCCTAGACAGACCTGGACTCAGGTTCCAGCTCTCTGTGACCTCAGCCTGGTCCCTCAGCTTTTCTGTGCCTCAGTTTCCTGAGCTGTGAGACGTGGGTAACAGGAGGAACGGCACAGGTCCGGCCTCCTGCAGCCTCCCTCTGCCTGCACGCCTTTCCCGGCCCTTTTTGTGACTCGGTCTTCTATTACACGGTTTTCCTCCTTACATTGTCCTTTTATTTTTACCAATGTCTCTAGAAATTCCACCCCTCTCTTCTCTTCTGTTTTGTGCTTCTCTTTCCATTTTCCTGACTCTTAGCCTGCTCCTCATTCTCAGTTTCGTGCTTTCTCCTCCATCAGCCCCTCACTGAGTTTTCACTTCCTTCCCGAGACACATGTCCTGATCCATTTCCCTCCGTCAGTCACTGTTCCTGGGCCCTTTGTGGCTTCTGGGAGAATGTGCAGCCCTTAATTATTTATAAGTGTGAGAGAATAATTACAGGCTGATTTAATTACCTTTTCCACATAGATCCTGGGCTCGACGATGGTGGAGTTGGAGCATATCAGCAGGCACCGTTGCTGTGAAGAAAGGGTTGGTTTTTTGTGGGTTTGAGGTGGGGATGCAGCTATAAAGCGTCTAAAGCAGTTTTAATCACCTTTGTCAAAGAACTGGAAAGAAATACACAGTAGGCAATTATACCCAGCTAGGACAATAGAAAATGTGAGATATATGTCACCAGTATCTGAACTGAGAGGAGAGAGATTGGGGCTAATTATTTTTTCAATTCACTGGATCATAGAGGCTGCATAGTGAGTAGAACACTCCTGCCCATTGCTGGAGGCCGACTTCACCCTCCTGGCTGCTCCATGGGTTGAATGAAAATGTTCATTTAGTGGTAGCTGGGGTTTCAGTGGAAAGACTAGACTGAGCGACAAAGTCAGGAGGCCTGGTTCTCAGCCTTGCTTTGTAACCAACCACAGCTGTTGGACTGGTCAAATTCCTTGATCTATCTTAGTCTCATCTTTTTTTTCATCTGCAACATGAATGGATTGGGATTTATAACATGAGGAATGCTTCACTAAAGGAGAAAATGGCACAGGAATTAGATGAGGAAGACCAAATTTGATAGATCTGGGAGGCCCTCACAAAAAATTTGTAGCAGTAAGCTACAAAAGCCAGGCAAATAATCCATTCTGAAGTTTCTTACATGACATCCAAGAGAAAAAGATGTTGGTTGAAAGGAGAAGTGAAACACGGAATGGGGGACAGCCACAGAAAAGGTACAGGAGTCAGCAGGAGTGGATTCAAGTAAGCAAACGAAGTGAGGGACAGTGGCAAAGTATGACAACGTGTTGGCAAGTGATGAGTTTTCAACCTGCATCTTTTCTGACAGACTTTGAAGTTTGAACTGAGAAGGGTTGCAGAGAGAGGGCTGCATCTCTCTTCAGCTTGAGGGAAGGGGAATTCCGGAAAAGCAGCTCCCTATTCTCATCCTCACCCCATCCTAGGCCTCAGCTTCCACAGGTGTCTGGATGAACGTGGTACCTCGCTGTCCTGTGCCAAAGACCATTTTCCCTGGAAAGGATCTCGGAGACTAGAGCAATGCCCTTATTTCATGGTAGAGGACACTGAGGCCAAGAAAGATGAAGTGACTTGCCTGAGGCCACCCCTCAGTTCTCTCCCGGAGTTGGCCTAATTTCCCAGACTACCAGGTCAGTCTCCGGTAGGACTTCTACCTCAACAAAACACCAATCCTGTTAGTAGTTCATAGTCCCCCAGATAGTGTCATATAATGAATAGCTTTGTCTCCTTTCTCCTGACTAGAGGTGAGGGATGAGGGCAAATTGAAATTGGGGGGGGGGGTTACGGGGGAGAAGGGAATGACATCTTTTTACCTGTTCTCCTGTATTTGCACTAAATGTGGTCTGAGATAACCGATTAAAAGCATATTAATAAATCTGTCAGATACTGATAAAAATAAATATTGAATGGATTTTTGAACTATTTCTGGTAAAAGACCTGTATATTGGGGGCTGTATGAATATATGATAATCACAGGCAGACAGAGGGACAGTGCATTTGGAGACAGAATACTCTATCTGGTTGAGACTCTTCAGGGATCAGAGAAGCCAGTAGATCTTCCCTTTTCTCCACAAGTGGTGCCCTGAGATTACCCCTCTCCCTTTTCATCTTGAAGCATTTCTCTGAGATTATTCGGAAAGAAGGCCTCAAGTATTCATGGAAGTTTGTGTGCAACTGGAGATTCATACTGGAAGGGCTGGGAGGCTTCCAGAAAGAAAGAGGAAGCAGGAGAGAGATCAGAGAGAAACTCCACAGTATATGTGGTTAGAGATAAAAAAAAAAATAACCAAATCTGACATTTTATGATGTTCTACACTTTTCAAAGTGAGTTTATGTACTTTGTCTTAATTTGATACAATTGTGCAAGATGGGAAATACAGCATTAGATTGTCTCTCTGAAGAATGAGGATAACTAACCATCACCCGCATTCTCCAGACAAGGCAACTAAGACTCCAAGAAGTCCAATGATACATAGGAGACCAAGAAATTATAGGCTCTAGGACTGGAATCTGGCTTTCCAGACCCCTGATCTAGTGCCAGCGGGGCAAGCCTCACTGAGGAGTGCTGAGTGACGGGAATGGCCTGTGTGGTGTCGGTTCTTACAGGGGACTCACCTGGATTGTGGAGGGCGCTGCCACAGGACTTCTTGGTAGACGTGGGCTGAAGAGATTTAAGTTGAATGAAGAGCTCAGGTGGGACTGGAGACGATTAAGAAGTTCCTTGGAAGGGAGAAAAAGCAGCCCTGGGTATACTGAGTCTCTGTGGACCTGTTGGAAATGTTAGGCAGTGTCTGGGTGGGAAGTTCACGGGCAGAGGCGCACACAGAGGCCTCTGAGAGTGAGGACGAGCAGTGGACCCCAGCGCAGTGCGCAACAGGCAACAGCGATCAAGCAAAAGATGGCGGAGCCAAGTCTACAGCCGCTCACTTTATCTGCCCTCTCTTGAGGGGAAAAAAGAGCCACTAGTAAAGCTTTTTAACAGGGTACACTTAAACCTGTTCTGAACAAAGCTCAGAAAGGACTGGGACATTTTCCCTTCATTAGCACTTCATTAAACTTTGTCAGATGTGAGCCTCCTAGCCAGATTCTGGCAAGGGACTCTTACTGAGGTGATAATGAGGAGAAAATGTCCTAGGTTTCTGGCCTACTCCAGAGCTGTTGAATGTAGGCTGAAATATATTTTGATAACACTAGATTTAAGATGGGTATTAAGCAGCATTTTATGCTGGGCATGTTAATAGAATACACAGGCGCAAGCGGAAAGATAATGCACGCCAACGTAACGTGACACTTTTCGGAGAGACTGGGCGATTTGTCGCAAACAAATGGTAAAACTCTGAGTCGTGTTGGACTTAGGAAGTGATAGGATCTTGATAGATTTGCAACTTATACCCATTATTTTAAAATTGCCTCTTTCAAAAACAGACGTAATAGTCTTGTGTGACTCTTAGGACATTGCGTCTGGCCCTAATCGATGTCTTCTGGCCATTTAGTATCTATTAACTATCAGACGTTCTTAGAATTAAATAGTGCTCACTTTCCAGTAGCTTTCCTGGTGTTCCTAAAAGTCCCATTACCCTGACTTAATATACTGTGAAAGCCTGAAAGTGCAGATATTTTAAGAGAAAAAAAAAAGTGTGTTTAATCTTTTCTTTAAAGAAGCTTTTGATTTGATCATACACAAAAAATTGGAAAAAAATGTAAAACTGGATCAAATGTGAATGGCCCCTAGAAGTATTTGATGTGGACACAGGTGACTGCAAAATTATACTTATAATAATCAGCAATCTGACGTTAACCAATATTTGGGGGGGTGTATATTCTGGAGAACATAACAAATGGTGAAATGGTGTTTTCAAGGTGTTTACCCTTGGCCCAGTGTTGATACTATAGTTTTTTTTTTTTTAAGCAGTGTTGCAGCTGCAATAAAGCAGATTTCCTTAAAAAAAAAATCACTCCAGCATCCTACAAGCAACTAATCAGAAGAGGGGTTGGAAAGGGAAGAAGATGGACCTTTCTGGAACCTTAGCTATGTGTAAGAACTTTGTATGTGTTATCTCATTATAATTCTCTTAATTATTTTTGCTGGTGAAAACCCATCACTTATCCAGACCTCACTTTAACCCGATTTCCATAGTGAACTGTAAAAGTTAACTTTCTTTTCAAAAGGTCTATTTTCACAAAAAGTCAACATTTTGACAATTTCATTGAATTTTTATGATTAGCTTCTTGGAAAGTGGTCTAGGACTAATTTATTCATTCAGTAAATATAATTGTGCATCCATTAATGTTAGACCTGGAATAAGTTACTGGGTGTACAGCAGTGAAGTTGGAGAAATAGATGGACATAAATAGGATTTTAATCAGTAGTAACATGCAGAATGCCTCACTGAAGAGGAAAATGGCACAGCAATTAGATGAGGAAGACTAAATTTGAGAAACTAAGATCTATGTGACTGCATTCAGAAGATACTTGGGTGGTGGTGTCGTGTTGGAATGTGACTGTATGAAGCTCTCCAAAGTCCCTTGGCCGTCGCGGTGGCAGGCCCTTCCCCAGGCCTCACTTCTGCTGTGGAAGTGCCTCGCCTCCGCGGAGGCCTTGCTGCTTCCTGACACGCAGCCTCTGCTGCCCGCTGCTAAGAGGAGAGGTTTCCTGGGTTTCTTGATTTGCAGACTAATTATTTTATACTGATGATGGCAGTGGTGGCACTATACAGCATGGTGAGTCTTTATTTTCCCAATTAAAAATATATTTTGCAAAAAAAATATGTATATATATATTTTGCAAACCTTATACCTCATTTTTATAAAAGAAAGCACTCGGGTACTAAGAACATAACAAAACAAGGAAATGCATGATCTCAGAATAAAGGAGAGTTCTTTAAATTGAATACATTTAGCTGTATCAGCAACCACTGCATTGTTCTTATTTTTCTTATTTCTCTGGGCGCCAGTGATAACTTTATCATGGATTGTCATTGATCCATGGACTAGTGTTTGGGAAGCACTGCTGTAGATATTACTGCTAGAGGCAGTGTTACCAAGGAAATTACTTCTAAGAGCCGTGGCTCCAGATGCGTCCCCTGAACTGTTGGTCCGGAGCCTGGCAGGCTGGGGGCTCTGCTCACATCCTGTTTCTCTGACAGAAGTCGCAGCGCAGCACAGAGCGCTGCACTGAGATTCTCCGGTGTGTCATCCTCTCTCCTTCGGTGGCTGACTGATGAGGCTCAGGGGTTTCGGGCGGGAGTGATCCATGTGCTCTGTCTCAACTTCAGTGAGCTTTTTCTTTCTGTCCTTGTGACACACTCATCAATAACCTGAGAAAATAAAATCTAGACACAGCTTTCTGGTAGGAAGGTTTATTTCAAAATTACATAGAGGAGCAGGGGCTTATCTGAGAGTTATGCGTCCTGGGTCAGATGCTGGCTGTGTCCTGGCTAGCTGTGTGATCTCGGACAAATTACTTCATTCATTGGCCTCAGTTTCCTCATCTGTAAGATGAGAATTGCATCCCCTGGGACCAACCAAGTTATCTTCAGTGTTCAGAAAACCCAACAATAACTTTATGTTTACCCACAAGTAGGCTATTTAGGCTAAGAAAAATGATACGTTTTTTGTTTTTTGCTCATCGGTGTACAGTTATCTCATGCCGTTCCAATACCTATGAATGAAAGAAGAAAACTCTGATTGCTTAATAAACACATGGCTACAGGGTGTAATGACATCCCCAGAGTGAGGAATGTTCTGCCTTTACTTCTTGCTTCTGGCCCCCGGAGAGTCAAGCTGAAGAAGGGAGTCATACATTTACTTTTTAGAAATGTGTAAAAAATGACAGGACAAACAATTCAAGGCTCAGAGAGGAAAGGAAAAAAAAAAACCCAGAAGGTGTAGCGCGTCGATAAAAACCAGTCATGCAGTACTATTTTAAAATTAAATCAACAAAGAAATACTCAGTGATCTGGGACAAATAAAAAAGGTGGAAAGTGATCTAACTTGAACTGAACAGGTACTTTGTTGACTGTTTCATATTTTGTTACATCTGAATATTTTATTTAATTATATTATGTTATTTAACATATTACCTGAATGACATCATCTTGGTTTCACTATAATCCTGTGAGGTAGATATTATTACGCACATCTTATAAAGGAGAAAACTGAGGTCAAGGGATATTAAATGATTGTCCAGGCTGCACATTGGTAAGTGGTGCAGCCGGGAATTTACCCAGGCATCTTGGTTCCAAATTGCAAGCTTCCCCCTGCACTGATGCCTCCATTCATTGCTACTTCCTAATGCTCAGCAAGTATCCAGGGCCCCTGTTCTCTGCCCTGGAATCTCTTTACCTGTCTTATCCTGCTGTTTTTCCTTCTTTTTCCTTTCTGATGATATGACCTTGAGTCCCTTTCCAGCTGTATGTTTCTAGAGTGCCTGGATTCTTACCGAATGAAGAGGTTCCAGAGGGAGCAGAGCTGGCCCCAGTGATACAGAGGGGTGCAGTGGGGCAGAACTGAGAGGTGCAGGCTGAGATAGAGCGGCGCGCTGCGCACTGTGGTAGCATGCGTAATGCCCTCCGAGAGGTGATGTGACGCCTCTAGCCGTTGAGTTATGAGTGGTTTGGTCTTTCAGTACAGGAGAAAGTCCTTCCTCTAGCTAGGTGGGGGAAGAAAAGTTACGTTTTATTCTGAAAGATTCAAGTTAAAAAATACTCCATGATTTCTATATAATATAAATATACACATATACAGGTTTTCTACTGTGGAGATGTTTTATGTTCATTGAATGAGCAATACTGGTTCATTCAATAAAATCAAAGTTTGACCTGATGATTACTCACTAAGGAAGGTGCATTTTCAATAGCTAATTGCTTCTGTATGCACATTATTCTTGGTTCTTGGGCATTTCTTGTGCCTGCCCTTGTTTCTCCGAGGACAGTGGACAACAGTGGCATAAATCTGAGGCGTGTAGTCACAAGACTTTTGTCTGACACCTGGGTCTTACACTTGGCTCTGCTTCTGACCTTGGGCAGATCACTGAACCTCTCTGAGCCAGAGTTGCTTTGTCCATAAAATGACAATGGATGACGTAATGACTAAAATGAGATAATATATATGAGAGCGCTTTGTGAAGCTATAAGCCCGTCACCAGCATTAGCTGTGAGTATTACTCTGCTCAGAAGGAACTGACAAGAACTCAGAGATTTTCCCCACGGTGACTGTGTGTGGTGCCCTTTCAGCACTTTCAGATTTCCATCATCCAGAGAAGGTTCTAGCCCGAACGTTCCTCCGTGTAAATAAATGACAGTAAAGCCCCTCCCGGGCCCACCGCCCTCACTTCGTTGCTTCTTAGTCCTTACCCAGACTGTCTCCCTTCTCCTGTGGCTGGCTGTGCACGTTATGTCGCGTCATTAACCGTGAAGGCTGGAAAACCAGCCTGCCAGGCTGCCGTAGAAACCACTGGATTGTTTGCTGTTTCTCTTAGACTCACCTTTTCACACAGGTAGGCCTCGCCGTGCCAGGGCTCATGTCACCAGGGCCTGAGTCATAGTCAGAGTCCTCGGTGCCGCCTTCTCTGGTGCACGTTGGCAGAGTGGATGGTGAAAGGGGGACCAGAAGACGGCTCAGGCATCGGGGGCCTCGCTAAATGGCTGTGGATTTGGTGAGCTCCCCAGAGGAGTGCTTCTGAGTGAGGCGGTGAGGTTGTCAGTGAAGGCGAGATAGGAGTGCGGGCACACCTGGGATAGCTTCGGAGCCGGGAGGCCGGTTCTTTGCGATCTTGCACCAGCAGGGTGCCAAGAGCAAGCTGGCAGTTCCCTCTATTCGATGCCCCTGAAATATACTCATCTCTTGAGCAAAACATCTGGCTTCTGCAACCACTTCCCCTCCCCGCATCTTGCCTATTAAATAGCTTTGAGGCCATGTTAGAAATTCTCCTGTGTCACATGTGATCATGAGTAACTACTGGGTGAATGAGTGTCTTGACTCTATTAATCCTCAAAGAGGTGACAGGAGAGGGGATAGGGTAGGTGAGGGGGAGAAGAGACAGACCTGAGCCTAGCAGGAGGGGTAGGTCAGAATGTTGGCACTGGCAGCGCCAAAGGCCTGAGTGTCGTGGTGAGACAGTGCGGAGGTGATTCAGTTGTTTTTCAAATGAAAGTGATTCGGCTGAGGACAGGGCAGAGAACTGGGAAGGTGAGGTTTGGAAGCATGAGAATTTGCCCAGAAAAGCAGTGCCAGAGTCTCTGAGTTCCAGAGGACGGGGCGCTCCAGGTGTGGAGGTCCCTCTGGTTAGAAGGACTTAGGTGGGCGTCTTCCCCTCAGAGAATGAAGTGCGCAAGGGCACAGCAGGGCCGAGAAAGGGGTCGTGTCCGGCTGCGTTCCAGGCTTTGTCCTAGGAGGGATTTTTAAGTGCAGAGTTTGTTAAACACTGATGGTTTTCCTCTGTCCTTTTCCCCACTTGCCATTTATCTCATTCTTTCCCGTTCTCGCCCCTCTGATATGCAGCCTTTTGCTCGTTTAATTTTTATAAAAATCAATGGTTTCACATTTTCTCTTGTATCTCCCTCCTCAGTCTTTAAATCCCTTGGTAATTCGTGGAGATCCAGCTAGAAGAAAAACGCAGAGTGGCATTCATAGAATACATGGTGTGATATTTTCTATTAAACGAAGGCTTGTTTGCATTTATTGGAAAGACAGTGTGCTCATGGCAGCACCAAGAGAGGCTGGGGGTGGTGCCTTTAGCCCCTTCATAGATTTCCATCAGATATACCCCTCACCTGACGTGAACGATCCCAAATAAGCACACACCTTGGATGCTCACGCTCTTTGCTATGGAGTGCAGGGTCGGCACAGCTCCTGCAGCCCCGCCTTCCAGCCGGTCTGCCAGCCCCAAGCCCCTCAGAGCGGCAGCCCTGAGCCGCCACTGGGAGTAGGGTGGTGGTCAAGTGCAGTGACTGTGAAAGTCAGAATCGGGGTCTGCCCGCTCCTAGCTGTCTGGATGTAGGTAGTTTTAGAACCTCCTAGAACGTCAGGCTCTCATTTTAAATCGGGGGTGTAATACCTTGTGGGGTTGACAGGGAAGAAAACGCCGATGGCACATACTTGCTGTGTACGTGTGCATGCAGGGAACCGTTTTCATTTCCTCCTGCAAGCGGGCCTCACCCTCCACAGTTGCCTCAGTCAGTCCTCAGATCAGTCCTGTGAGGTGATCATTGGCAGGTGAAGGCCTTCAGGACTCAGGGGGCCCTGTGGTTTGTGTCTGTGCGAAGAAGTGAGGAGGCCGTAGAAGATGTATTCCTGGTGGAGGGGACGGGCGAGGGAGAGGGTGTCTGCAGGGGGAAGGGCCTGGTTTTCTTTAGCTCCCTTGGGCCTCGAGGTCTCTGCCTGGAGGTTTGGCCACACAGGACAAGACAGGGCCCATGCTGGGCTGTGGGATATTCACAGAGCAGAAACCTTTCTGAGAGAGCACAGAAGAGCATGTGGAAATTTCAGCTTTGTGTGCTAGTAATAAATCTATGGGCAGAATGATTTGGTGTAAGCAGATGAACAAAATGGAAGGGAGGCCAGGCCTGGGGAGACAATATACACCTGCTCTTATTCTTCTTGTGGTTAATCCCTGTCAGGTTAGCTGTGACCCCCGCCCTCCACCCTAGGGCATCGGTGGAGCTGCCCCGGTCACCTGCCCTGTCTCGGGCAGCCCTTGGCCCTAACAGAGGGAAAGCGGGGAAAGGCCGACGGGCAAGGCCAGGACAGACCAGGAGAGGGAGCTTTTAAAAAGGAAGGCTACAAAGTTATGTGGAAGACAATATGGTTGAGAAGTAGTTGCAAGGTAAAATAAATGCTGAACATTAAGTACGTACTCTGAGTAATTAATGTTCCAGATGGGAGAACAGTTTTATATTCTTACTCATATTTTCTAAAGGTTCAGAGACACTCGGTAAACTGTTTCCTGAATTCCTGTCATCACTGGCTTGATCCCAAAGTAGCACACATGGCACACTTCATTTAGGCATGGTTTCCAGGTGGCTTTAACATTTTTTTTTTTTATAAATGAAATGTTTTTTCCTTTAGGCCAGAATTCCCAGCCAGTGTGCCCTGCGCATGTTGCAAGTGTGGCTTAATTGTCGCTCTCCTCAGCCGTCAGGGCTGCTGGGCTCCCTGACCCTTTGGCACAAGACGACGGCCCCCTTGGGGGTCCTGGGAGGAGGCCTGAGCACAGAGGGCAGCTTTGATGTTGGGGCCACAGTTCAGACAGAAAAAGGTTAGAGGTACTGGGTTAACATCTATAAGCCTTTGGGAGAATCTTCCTTAAGACACAGGTTAGCCATATGCAAATACAGTCCCCAACCTGCCCAAACCGGAGGGGGAAGATACAGCTGGGAACTTGCAGCTTCACTTCTGACACCACCCTTGCAGAGTGGCAGGGCTCTGGGCCCACCTCCCTCTGGCCCAGCAGACCCCAGACTTCTCCTTTCTCTCTCGACCCCTGCTCTCTTCCCTTTCTTCTCCTTCAAAGCTGAACTATTTAACACGATGTTTAAAGGCATGCCTGGCTGCCTCGTGGAGATTCAGAGTTGCTATGGCAATGTGGCCTGTTTCTCCAAATTAGGACATATTCCTGCTGCCTTTATTTTTTTTTAATGTGGTATGTTTTCTCTCTCATACAACTCCTTTACTTCCTTAAATCCTTCCTCTCTTTCTCCCCCGGAATACTAATTTAAGTGTCTGTCCCCAGGACTGGCTAGGTCCTCAGCCCAAGGAGGCATTTTCTTGAGGTTCACTCCCATCCTCCCCTCGTCCCGCCCCACGTGGGGCTGTGTCTGTGGAGCTGCCATTTCAGTGGCTTTAGAGTCCTTTCTGCTGGGTTCCCTCCCGACTTAACTCCGGTTCTGTCTGGGCTGGGCTTATAGCAAATGAGTTTCTGTTTTCAATAAAAGCTGCTGTCAGTGGAAAGAGGTAAGGAAGAGACATCTGAAGCTGGGACGTTAAATATTCTTTCTCAGAAACATCTTCCTAGGCACCTCACCCTTTCAGGAAATGTTCACATGAGAACCAGGATCCTGGATAAACGAGGACACACACATCTTGTCTCTTGCCTTATGACTCATTTAAGGATCCCAGGAAAATGTAATCTTTATATCAAGAAAGCACTATAATCTGAGAGTAAGGACAGAGGTTGGTCAGTGTGTTTTTAAAAAAGGGGTGGGGGAGGCATCCCTTTCCTTCAGGGTTATTTCTGCCCCACAGGTGATAGATAGCTCTGCGCCTCGTGAATTACAGTCTGTGATGACAGTGGGGGAAGAAAGAGAACAAGGAAAGTGATACAGAGTTCACCCTCCTTTTCCTCATTTTCATTTCCTGGTGCTCAGTCCTCAGCACATAAAGGTCGATTAGAGAAGGATCCTCTGGCCCGTACTTAGAGCAGAAGTGCAAAGTTGGCTGCACTTGGGAATCACCTGGAGAGTTTTAAAAAAATTCAGCTGCTCAGGTCCCACCCATGGAGTCTGATGGAATTGTTTTGGGGTGCACCCACATGTAAGTTTTTCAACTCTTCCGGTAATTCTGATGCATAACTTAGATTCACTGGCTTAAATGGTGATTGTTTTGGAAGGTAGTGATCACGGCTTCTATTCTCCTGACTGTGAAGTAGCCGTCTCTGAAATCCTCAGGGGGTAAAAGACGCATAAATCTCAGAGTTAGTTAGTTCAGACCTCCCCCTCCCCCTCCCTCTCTGCACATCAATTTTAGAAAATGCAAGGTCCTCATGACTCATGACCATTCTTTGACCGGTGAGGAGGCTGAAGGGAGAACACCAACACAATTAGCTGCGAAAATAGGCGGGAGCTGTCGCAGGGCAAAGGTCTGCCAGCCGGCGGGATGACAAGATGGGAACCCAGGCAGAGTCAGAGGTGGCCGGTGTGAGGCCGCAGAGGGGGACGTCGTGTGCTCTGGCATCACACTCAGATCTAAAGAGCATGCTCTCCGAGGTGAAAGAAACATGACTTGGCATTTTGACTTGCCTCTGGTGCTTGACTTAAAGCTGCTTAAAACTTCCCATGGAGGGTTTCTTCTCGTTTGAGACATTGTCAAGTAGAAATGCTTCTTTTTCTTGCCTTTGCCCATGGGCTGTGGGCATAAGTATTAGCACAAAGCAGTGAGCTTCAGCTTACAGAATTCTGATCACATTCGGGAAACATCACTGGAATGACATTCTTTTTTTTTTTTTTTCTCCTCTGAGTTCCATGAAGGAGGAATCACGGGGTTGTAGGAAGGGCCTGACACCTCTTTGTCATTATAAGGTGTGCTGCTGTGGAGAAGTCCCTTACTCTCTGGGCACCTCATTTCCTCATCTGTAAGGTGGAGTAGGAATGGGAGTGAGTGGGGACAATTAAGGCCTCTTTGGTTTTAAGGATGTTGTTTCCATCAGTCTCATGTTGGCCCCTGCCATTTGCTAAATGTTACCTTGCAGGTGGCAACATGGTGACTGCCCCATCTTGGACCAGGATGAGAGATGCTCCACGTTTGGAATGTCTTGAACTCAGGGTCATTCAGGAAAACCAATCAGAAAGCAACTGAATTCATAACAGTTTTATAGGAGAATTTATAGTTCATAACAATTCCCGTTAGTTTCATGAACTGGATTTAGGAATCATCAGTGAAGAGTCAAAGAATAAAGTTAGAATAAGATAAAGGCCGAGGTTATGAGGAGACAGAAGGGAAGAATGTTCCGAGGCCCATCGTGGCTGTCCTAAGGCACCTTCTAGTGTGTCAGCTCCCCTGAGAGACCCAGGCCTGGACAATGGGCCTAATGACTCTTCTGTCTGAGTGCCTGCAGCCCTCTGAATGGGCTGATTGAGATTGTGGGATGCCTTAGCGGTCAGCCATCTCCCCAGGGCAGATTTGTGGTATGCTCCTGGGTCAGTACAGATCCACATCATCTGTCTACTTTCAATTCAAGAGGTAATAGTTCTTAGTACCAAGCCAGGTGCCACGCCAGGCAGTTTTCAAGAAGCCTTACAACCCCAGTAATAACTACAACTTTAACAATGGCTATTTGTGTACAGAGTCATGGTCACATTGTCCCATTTGTTTTCCACACCATTTATTCATTCATTCATTTATTTATTCAATAATTATCCACTGAGCACCCATATGGACATTGGAGGCACTGGGGTTACAGCAGTGAACACAAAAAGTCACTTTCTTCATGTAGGGTGCAGTTGAGCAGGTCATTAAATAATCACGGGTAAACTTAAAACTCCAGCTGTAGTTAAGTACTAAGAATGTGAGTCCACCGTGTTGGGGGGTTGACCTCGTCAGAGAGGTCCGGAAGCCATCGGGATGAGCAGGGCCAGCGGGGCACAGAGGGGAGGAAAGAGCCTCTCAGGCAGACGAGAGCGCGGGCAGTGGCCCTGTCAGAGGATGCACGGTCAAGTATGAGAGTCTGAAGAAGCCAGCGTGGCTCGAGTCAAGGAATCAGGGACACAAATAACTAGGACGCAAGACCGGAGGTGGTGCCTGCAGCTGGAGTGCTTTCAGAGTTTTCTGAGAGAGAGACCACACCTGCTGGGGCACAGCAAGGGGCCTCTTCAGGACCGCTGCTTGAGTGAATAGAACTGTTGTTTTTGGAGAAAGGCCTTGAGGGAAGGGTAGGCTTTCTGTGAGAGGAGGTGGAGTGGAGGGAGTTGAGGCAGAGGGAAGCGTGGAGGCTGCACAGCACAGCAGGCCTGGGGGGCTTAGCAAATGTCCGCTTGGGCACTTCTGTGAGGCAGAGGTGGGGGGATGAGAGAAGATAAGGATGATAAGGTGGAGAACTGACTTTGTTCTTTGGGAAGTAACACATTTTTGAAGCTTTGCAGAAGAATACAGAAAGTTCAATTTCACTGACATCAGAAAATTCAAATTCAAACAATAATGAGACACTATGTTTTATCCATCAGAGACAGTGACAATTTTTTCTTAATTAAAATACTTAGTGTTGGTGAGATTTTGGGGAAATTGACACTCTAATAAATTCACGGGAAATCTATAAACCAGAATGACCTTTTTGGAAGACAGTTTGGTTATAAATGCCTCAAAAATATGTATACACATTACAGCTGTTCAACTTACAGAAACTGACCTTGTGACAATGCAAAAAAATTTGTCTGAAAGATGATTATCAAAGCACTATTTATCATAGGGATTTGAAATGTTTTACATGTTCGGTGATAGACTACTTAAATTAAATTATGGTATGGAGGAAAACAGCCATTAAAAATTGCATTTTAGAAGACAAAAAATTAATGAAATGGTAAAATGTTATATTCCATAAGTGCATGATGAAAACAGGTTGTAATAATCAGCCAACAAATATTTATTGATTCCCTAATGTGTTCTGGACACTGTACTTTATGCAGGGGATGGAAGTAAATAAGAGAGACAGACCGTACACTGCAGAAGGTTCTCTCTGGTGAAAATGGGGAAGCAGGTACACTCTGAAGGTCTTACCCAGTGTGGTCTGTGTTTTGCTGGAGGTGGAGAGTGAACTTAGGAGAAGCACATGTTTGTAAAAATGAATATACTGTGAAGATACGGGCAACGAAAGAAGTTGATCTATAGACACCAAAAACAGTAAGTTATTATCTCCAATTGAAGGTAGTAGAGATTATTTAAATGGTTTTCTTTAGGTTGTTTATTAATTCCCCAGTTGTCCACAATTACTAGATATTTATAGTCTTAGAATATTTATAAAAAAGAAACATACAGGTCCTAGAAAATTGCTAAATTATTCTGGACTCCCTGCTTATTTGTGAACACCACCTTTCTTTAAGCTTGTTCCTCCCCTACTGCCAATGACTGGTACCAATAAATGAAAATAAAACAACAAAACCTGTCCCCCAACGTGAAAAAAACCACCCCCCGCCACCTCTGTACATAGAAGCATGTATTTTGGAACAGATACAGAATTTATAATTTATAAAGGCAAATTCCCCTGAAACCTTATAGAAACTCATGAAAAGCAGCATACTGCTTATTGAGTTTATTTTGGGCCTGCCAACTTGTTTCTCTTAAGCCTAATCAGGTTACTTTTTGTTTCTGGATTTGTGCACACGGGCTTTATAAGGTTGATTAATAAAGGGACTAAAAATATTTAACCAGGGAGGCGACCTGGCCTGGCATGGACTAGCTGCTGACTAGGTCTAGAGGAAATTGGGGGGGGACAGCCACATGGACCTCCGTTTCCCCTTTCTCCTGCCCTTGCCTGTTTCCAGTTTGTTGCCATTCTCCTTCTCAGTCTCAGCCCCTTCCATCCATCAAGTTTAGCCCAGGTGTTACTCTCACCCTCCTGCCCTTGGCTTTTCCTACTTGTCCTTGGCTTTATCCTGTGCTTTCTTGCCGGTCGGGCCTGAGCTGGTATCTCCAGTGGCCAGAAAAGGTGTTGGCTCCTGATCTGGAAGAGAGGATCACCAGCAGTCGGTAAACTCCGGGAGTTCTCTCACCTCTAACTTTGCCATCTGGGGCAACTTAGCATTTACTTGCGCTTCGGTAGGGCACCAGAGGATCAGTTCACCTGTGTTTTTCAGTATACCGCTGTGACGGGCATCTTGGTGTACACATTAGGACCTCCCTGCCGAACTCTTTTCTTCTCGTGCAAAAAAATGATTCTCTAAGCAGGGACATTCAGGTGGGACTGCTGCCTGAAGGTAGGGAAGAGGGCTTCCGATCTGTATGGCTTATACTGCCCTGTAGCTTGGTTTTTTAGCTTGGGGAACGCACATCTGTATCTCTGTCTATCTGTCTAACTGTCTATGTATCTATCCCCAGTGTATGTATTTATATTTTAATATTTTCCTTCTTCCTTTGGTAAGGTGTTATAAAGATAAGCTAATTCTAGTGTTTGCTCCAGAGAAGATAAGGGCATTTTTCCCCCCTCCAATTATATTCTCTGTAGTTTCTCTACAACTCTCATTCTCATTAAGAAATGCTGTCTTTGGGTGTTTGTACAGGATCCTAAAGCTAGAAATCATACGTCAAAAAAAAAGTTATTTCTCAAGGTAGAAGCCTGAGTAAATTAGCCTAATTTGTTTCAGTTTTTGCAAGACTGATAGTTTTCTTATCTGAAGGAGTCTGTGTTAATGAGTTCCAGTCCAAGCCACAAAAATATAATTGGGTCACAACCCAAGGCCTGAGAATGAGTTGACTGACTTGGTCCCGCTCTGGTCTGGGGCGCTCCCTGAGCTGTAATCTCTTACCTTATATAATGCCCTCTGTAAGGCTCCCTGCTTTCGTCACGTATCTTTTATGTGGGCGTCTTAAAGGACTCTGGCTTGTTGACAAACCTCAAACATGTTCTGATCACAGGGAGACAGATTGGCCATCTCTGTCTGCCAGAGGGTGGGTCTCAGGTGCTTTGGGGAATAGACCAGAACCACCACACACAGTCTTCCCTTCTCATCCCCTCCCTAAGCCCCTCACCAGCCGGCACGCTGTACCCCTTCTTTACTCCTGGACCTTCTCACAACAAACAGGGGAGAGGGAGGAGCGGACTCCTGCTTTGAGGTGGCCCCCTTCTTCAAGGCAGAGAGCTGTATCACAAGGACGCCATCACATAAACATGGAACAGCCGCTTCTCCAGAGGGAATCTTCCCTTCTTGCCCCCCTGAATTCAGGGGCAGCCTCCTCTGAGACACAAAGAGAAAGGCTTCTGAGATCCAAACAGGTGGACTCACCAATTTTCTTACCTCCTACGTCTCCCTCTTAGAGACTGAAATCAGAGGATTCTAATTTTAATTCAGAGAAAACGTAAATCTCACATATTCAACCAAGACCTGGTAAATTCTGCATCATCATTAGGTCTTCTCAAATGTATGTGTTAGGCCAGGACTGCAGATAATGAAGCAGGAGTGGGTGTGTTGAAAGAGCAAATGGACTGAAGGGGTGTCAGCGTCTCTGAGGACTTAGTTCTCTCATTGTTTTCTGTGCACTTTAGACCACAATCCTGTCTCTCTGTTCTAAATTCTAATTGAAAATGAACAGTATTATTTATTCAACAAATACTTATTGAATACCTAGTGTTGGCAGGCGGTGGATGTTCAGGGAATAGACGCGTCTCAGGTCTATTGGAGTTTACGTGTCCTACTCTTGGGGATGGTCCGATAATACATCAATAAACACTGTAATTTCAGATAGTGTAAGTTCTATAAAGAAAATAAAATGGAATCATTTGATGCAAAGTGGCTGGGGGAGTAGCTAGTTTAGGTTGTGTATTCAGTGACAATATTGAGGAGGTAAAGTTTGAACTGAGGTTAACTGTCAAGAGGCCACCTATGTAAAGACCTAAGGTAGACGAATCCTAGTAAGAGTCAGCAGCAAGGATAGGGCCCTGATTAATAGCGAATAAAGAAGGCAAATGTGGCTAAAATAAAGTGAACAATGGATGATTGGTGGGAGTTGAGGTCAGAAAAAAAGACAAGTGCCAGGTCATGTACATCCTTATAGGCCATGGTAAAGACTTTGCATTTAATTCCACATGTAATATGAAGCCACGAAGGCTTTTAAGCATAGACAATGTGATGTAATTTAATATTAAAAGTCAAAAGTATGAAACTTTCACTTCCAGCCATGAGGGGGTAAGGTGGTCTGGAATTTACTCCCCCACCAGAAATAACTAGAAAATTGGAAGGGAAAGAAGAAAATGGCTAATTTAAGACATTGGAAAATAAGCAACACAGGACTATTCTTCCTGAGAAAAGGGCAATCAGGTTACCCTAGCTTGTTTACCTGGAGCTAATTCCATGGTCAAGGCACAGGGAGGGACAATCGGGGTAGAGTTCAGCAATCTCACTGAGGTGGGAAGCAGAGATTAGACTTTTGGGAGGCTGGGCAAGATTTTTGTGGGACCAAACACCCAAGGTGAGAAAGAGCCCCCAAAAGATAAATACAGTTCATCTTGAGTCTTTGTCCAAATATCGATGTGCATATTTTAGGTGAAGCTCCATGAGACTGGATAAGAACAATTTCTGAGAAAATAACAATTATCATGGAGCCATAAGAAGAACAACCCTGGAACTCCCACAGGGCCAGGAACCACTCTAGTTCCCCGGGGAAGAAAGACTTCACTGAATTCAATACAGATCTCACAAGGGCCATGTCTTAGAAGTGGGGTTAAATTAGTATTAAAATGAAAGTTACTCTAGAATGCCATAAAAAGGAACAAACTAACTTGTGAGTAACTCCTTACCAGAAAAAGTCCCACATTATAAAAAGGAATTTTAAAAATTACTATACACACAGAACAAGGAATTATGACCTATAAAATAAACAGGAAAAAGACCCTAACAAAAGACTAGAAACAGAGACAGAAATAACAAAGATGTTCAAAATACAAGCAAAGGATACTACTATAAGAGTTGTTATAAATATGTTCAAGGATGTAAAGGAAGACATGAATATCATGAGGAAGAAAATGGAAGTTTCTTATACTGTCTGTGTAGTGGTATAATATTATTTGAAGAAAGAATATAATAATTTAAAGATGAATATTGTAAATCCTAAACAAACCATCAGAACAATGACAGTACAAGAAAAGACAAAACAGAAAAAAGGAACAAAGGATATATGGAGAAAATAGAAAACAAATAGCAAAATGGTAGATATAGACCCAAGCATAATAATAATGATTAATAATAATAATAATAAATGTAAATGACCTAAATACTCCATTGAAAGGCATAGATTATTAGACCGGATAAAAACCAAGACCTCTGTAAGAAACCCTTTTTAAATATAGAGACATAGGTAAGTTAAAAGTAAGAAGATGAAACAAGACATACTATATAAGCAGTAATCAAAAGAAATCTGAATAGGTTATGTTAATATCAGACAAAATAGACTTCAAGAAAAGGAATATTACCAGGAATAAAGAGGGACAATTCATAACGAAAAAGGGCCCATTTGTTTTCAGGAAGATATAACAGTCCTAAATGTGTGTTCACCTAATCACTTCAAAATACATGAAGCAAACACTGATGGAATACTGATGGAAAAGAGAAATAAACAAAAATACATTTATAGTTTGAGATTTTAACACTTCTCTTTCATTTATTTGGAAGGCAGCTATGCTCACCACTATACCACCAATGCCTCGTTCTTTCATTTATTTGGAAAACAGGTATGCCAAAACATATTAAAGATGTAGATGACTTGAAGAACATTATCTACTACCTTGACCTAACTGACTTTTGTAGAATAGTTTATTCTATAATGGGAGAATATACATTCTTTTCTGGTACACATATAATATTTATCAAGATAGACAATATTCTGGGCCATGAAACAAGTCTCAATAAACTTAAACTGATTGAAATCTTACAAAATGTGTTCAGTAACCACATCAGAATTAAACAGAACTGTATCTGGAAAATACTCAAATTTTGAAAATTATGCAATAAACTTCTAAAAATAACTGGGTTCAAAAAGAAATCACAAGGGTAATTAGGAAATACTTTGAACTAAATTAAACTGAAAAACAACATATTAAAATTTGTGCCATGTAGCTAATGAAGTGCTTAACAGGAAATTTATAGAATTAAATGTTTGTATTAGAAAAGAAGCAAGGTCTACAATCAGTTATCTAAGTTTCCACTTTAAGAATCTAGGAAAATAAGATCAATATAAATCCATAATAAACAAAAGAAATGAAATAAGTAAGAGGGGGAATCAATAAAACAGAAAATGGACAAATGAAAGAAAACAAATCAATGAAATCCAAAACTAAATCTTTGAAAAGATCAATAAAATTGATAAACCTCCAACAAGACTGCTGAAGAATTAAAAAGATTAAATATAATTGCCAATACTAGTCATGTAAGAGAGATACTCTATAGATTCTGCAGAAATTAAAAGATAATAGAGAATATTATAACCAATTTTATGTTAATAAATTTGAAAATTTAGATAAATGGACAAATTCCTTTGTACTGTGCTCATAGGTCAAAAGATTCAAGGATTCTTTTTTTCACTATAATCTCTAGATTCATCTAAGTCTCAATCATAATCCTTTTGATTTTTATTTTGGTGGGGTAGAAATTGAGTTATTATTAAAAGCTTATGGAATTGGGAGTTTGAGATTTGCAGATACTAACTACTGTATAAAATAGATATATAAACAACAAGTTTATACTATGTAGCACAGGAAACCATATTCAATATCTTCTAATAGCCTATAATGAAAAAGAATATGAAAACGAATATTATATATGTATATGTGTGACTAAACTATTATGCTGTACACCAGAAATTGACACAACATTGTAAACTGACTACTTCAGTTTAAAATATATATATATGTGTGTGTGTGTGTGTGTGTGTATATATATATATATATATATATATATATGAAAGCTTATGGAAATTTGGAAATACAAAGGACTTAGAATAGCCAATAAAATTTTGAAAAAGAGCAAATTTAGAGAATTTAGACCTTGATTTCAAAACTTACTACTGTTGCAGTAATAAAGAAAGTTTGGCAGTGGCATAAGGATGGCTATATAGAATGAGGTTCATAAATGGACCTATACTTACATGTTCAGTTGGTTTTCGTTAAGATGCCAGGGTAATTCAATGGAGAAAGAGGCTTTTCAAAGGTGCTGGACCAGTTGGATATTCATATGGATAGAGAAATTCTTCTCAACCTTTGCAGGTATTTTTAAAGAATTAAAACTAGAAATTGTAGATTACGGACTTCGGGTATAATTTATGTAAGAAAGATTGGAACTCTAGTCAGCAAATCAACAATTAAAGAAAAGGCTTTGTCTCTACATCAAAAGATTAGCAAATGGATGCACGTTCATATATTTTAGCTTAAAATAAGAGGTAAAAGGTTATAAATATTACTTGCCTCAACCAAAGTTTTCTGTCTATTCTGATCTTGTCAGGTAAGAAGACCTATACCGTAGTGACTTTGTATGGTTATTATGAGACTTAACAGGAGTTTTGTAAACTGCTTGACACATAGAATCTTTTCAATGAATAAAGATTTTTTAAAAAATATTACCCCTTGCATTCATTTCTTTGCCATTCATCTCATTAACCTTTACCTACTTCTGTCATATTTTAGTTGCTTTTCCTCCTGGGCACACTTCATTTTGCTAAATAGGCTGTAAGTTCATGGGCTGTGTGCTTATTTGTAACCCCTACAACCATCCTCCAATTCCTGATACATTTAGATCTTTGACGACTGCATAACAGATTGAGAGACGATGGAACCACCTTACAAATGTCTTTCAGAATCTGTTAGATTGTTTGGCTTCTTTTGACCAAATATAGTAGAAAGGTGGTACCATTATTTTTAGCCAAACATGTTGCAAGTATGGTTCCATAATTTTTTCATAGAGTTCTCTCCCTCTCTTTTTGTACATGCAAATTCCCTTCTGAAGCTCCTGTGTTAATATTTCATAAGACTTTAGGCCTAGCCCTTTAGGAAATACAGTACGGAAAGGAGAGAGTAGAGCACATTAAATTGCTTTGCATCTCACTCCTTGATTTTCATTTGACTTGTTATCTTATATATGTTAGAGTTAGGACGTATTTCATGGCTAGGATTGAGAACATTTATGGACAGCTTCTTACTGCTTCATTGCCTCCCATGTGTATTCTGTATAATGGAGAAAATAATGTTTGAAGTCTTAGAAACTCCAAGAAATGTATTTCCTTTATTTTAAGTTTGGTTGGTAGGAAAAATCTGGCCCTGGGTAGGATGGTAGTTCTTGTGAATTCAGTAGTTCACTTGATTGTAAGCTGTTTGAGGCTAGTGGCCATATCTTGCTCAATCATATATGGCTCCAAAGGAGCATTTCACAGTATTACTACTTCTTCTTAAATGACCAAATGATCAGGGACTCTGTTAGTACATGGGCCAGGACTGATCCCAGGAAAATGGTAGAATAGAGAAATTTGTTTTATGTTCCTTCCTGCCTGTCTTTTTATGTAGCACCTTCTTCCTTTCTGGCTTCTGCCTTCTTCCCTGTCACCAGCCCCTCTCTGTTGCTGAGCTGGCCAGTAACTAATCCCTGATAACAATGAACTGATCGTTAGGTTAGCCTTTGCGTGTGATACATCTTTCAGATGTTAGCATTTTAACAACATCTTCTTAAAGGCAGAAGGGTACACCTCAGAGTTCAAGTGTGAGGTCAGGAATGACCTCTGCCAAGTGTATGGTGTGCATAAGGGAGGAACAGAACCCTCCATTCTGGAACCCTCCTTTACTGTATTGCTTGGTTTCAGGGGGAGAGAATGACTTTGCCTGAAGAGTTGGAGAGCCTCCATATGAGAAACAATATTTGAGCTGGCCCTGAACAATGAACAAGGAGTTTTTTCAGTAGGGAGGTGATTTGGGGTGGGGGAACAGAGATGGGAAAGAGAAATGGTAATTAAGCATTACAGAAAAATGAAACAACCGCATGGGGAGAGGTACAAAGATGAAAGAGCAGGGTATATTTTAGGAACACGGGGTGGTCTTGGGCGAATGGAGTAAATGTTGCACGGTAGAAAGTGGAAGGCAGTGAAAAAACAAAAAGCGAACAAAACAAAACAAAACAAAAAACAGGTTGGGCTGGATTGTGAAGGGCCATAAATGTGATTCAAAGGAATCTGACCCTTATCAAAAGGCAGTGGAATGATCACATTTCTATTTCAGAAAAATAGAAAAGGGAGAGTGATAAGATTTCTCTTTTAGGAAGCTCCCTTTGGTAGCAATATGGAGTGTAAATTGTTGTGGCAGGGAGACCAGTTATCAGACTGTTGCAGTAATTAGCAAGAGAAGGAGAGGCACAGCACTGGGGAAAAAGAAAGGGGGATTGCCTTTTAGATAATTGAAAGATAGAATGGATAGCATTTAGTGACCAAGTGCTGCTCACCCCTGTTCATTTATCCATTAATTAAATCAACATTTATCTGACCCCCTAATGTAGGCCAAACATTGTATAAAATACTTGAGAAATAAAAAGGACATGACTTCTTCCCATAACAAACTCAAAGTTTAGTAAGGGGTGTTGGCATTTAACAATTAAAATGCAATGCAGTGAATACTGTAGCAGAGGTAAGCAATGTGTGCCATTGGTATACAGAGCAAGAAGCTTCCTAAGAGGCTTCATGAGGGGAAATTTAGTGTTTTACTCATGGTTGTATTCTTAACAGTTAGTTGAGTTGAAGAATGTATTAGGTGCTTAATATTTATTTGAGCTTGGGTGGGTGGATATGTGAGTAGGCGAATGACACTTCTCTACTTTATTGTAGACTAGAGAAGGGACCTTCTCTTGGTTTTGGAAATGGAAGGGTCAAAATCTATAGGGCTGGGTCCCTAGGTAGTGGGGCTTAGGGGAGCACCGGGTGCTTGGCTGTAGGTCTTGTTTCCCCTTTTCTCTCGGGATGTGGATTACTGGGGGAATGTAAGCCTCTGAGAGCCAGCTACCCAACGTAAGGTTGGAGTAACTCTGTTTGATTCGCTTTGTTATCCCTTTTTTTTTAAAAAAAAATTTAATACTGTTTTTTTTGGAAAGTTCTAGTAAGGGAAACTAAAGGAAAATCTTTGTCCAAACTTGGCCAGAGATCTAAGGAGAGAAGTGTCCATCCAGGGCCAGGAATCAAAGTAGGAGACTCCTATGCGGAAGGCAGAACCTCAGGGCAGGGAACTTACATTGCTTGTTGGTTGATCCTGTTCACCGGAAGACTCTCCATTTAATTCTCAACTCTGGAAGTTCTGGATTTCATTTATTAAGGGAGGTAGATTGAGTTCATGATCTCCTTATTGCAATGGAGAAGTCCAACACATTCTGAAAAACAGAGCATTTTCTGAAATTCAATTATTGTTGAAAATCTGATCTAATATAAGTTCATTTGGCAGTGAAATATGACCTAAAGTGATAGGAATCGATTTATAGTCTTAATTTAATCTTTAAAGTGTTCAGTTTTTATGTTTTGTGGGGAAACATTTATGTGTTTGATTGTAGGGCCTTGCCCTAGACGCCCCTACAGTGGTGCTAGGAAATATTCAGGAAATGCACCACCACGTTACTTTGTAAAATTGGAAATTTTTAAATTATCAAGCACATCCTGCTCCTAGAGTCTTAGATAAAGGATTGTTCAATTGTACTTCCTTTCAGAGTTTAGTAAAAGCTTTGGGACAAAAATTGGGAGTTGCGTTTTGAAGATGCATAGAACCTTGTTTTGCTTCTCACAGAGGTAGAATTATCTCCTGGGTTAGTTTGTTAGGGCTGCAAAAATAAGTACTATAGACTGGGTGGCTTAACCAACAGAAATTTATTTTGTCAAAGTTCTGAGGCTGGAAGTTCAAGACCAAAGTGTCAGCAGGTTTGGTTTCTCCTACAGCCTCTCTCTTTCCCTTGCAGATGGCTGCCTTCTTTCCTCTGTTTTTGTATATCCCTGGTGTCTCTGTGTGTCCAGATCTTCTCTTCTAATAAGGACACTGGTCATTATTGGATTAGGGACCAATCTACTGGCCTCGTTTTAACTTAATCACCTCCTGAAAGGCCCTGTCTCGAAATACAGTCATATTCTGAAGTACTGGGGGTTTAGGACTTTAACAGGTGAATTTTAGAGGGACACAGTTCAGCGCATAATACACCCATGGGGTGTTTAGAAATGTGTGAATGTATGTTTCAGAGGTTACAGTGACTATAGATTGGTATTCTCCCTTAATGGGTAGAGGCCAGGGCTGTTAAACAGCCTGTAGGAAGAAAGACTGACAGCTCTGGTGTGGAGAACTGAGGGAGGAGCCAAAGAAACACTTGGACTAGTCATGGATGGAGTCTGGCATGATGGTCCTGTTTTTGGTGGGAAAATAAGGTCTGGCAGTCTTCAAGTGATGACTGTTCTCTCCTTAAGACTACTGTCCACCCTCCCCTCTTCACTCCCGGTTTGGTTGGTTCCCTCAGGCAGCATTCCTGGACTCTGTGAAGCAGATGTCATGAGGGAATGGATTTAAGTATATGAGGTTTGGGTTGGAGTTTGGGCTCCTCAGTCTCTAGGAATAATGAGAAGTTGACGTGTTGTATGTTTCCCCAACTCATCTGTAACTCTTAGACTGAAATAACACCCTTTTTGAAAAATGAATCCCACCTTGCCTCTAGGCTTGCAGTGGTATGAAGTAAGATTGCACGCAGAGCTCAGTACAAGTGCTCAAAGAGCCAAGGCATGAATTAGTGCCCAGAAGTGTGCCTCTGGCACGTGTGGGCTCCGACGTCTTCCTGGAATAGCCTTCGGTTCCAGCACACGTTCCTGTTCTTTCCCATTGGGTTCCTTACTCCTTCCTGCCCTTTGGCAAAAATGAGGGAGTGAGACTATTCAGTCCCTTTCACTTTTAGAACATTGAAATGCCTTATAAATATTGTCACATTCATTAAAGGCGCCATACGTTGTTAATTAAATTATAAGCCAGTGCATCATACAAATGTTAAGAATAACAACAAAATGAATCTATTTCATAGGCATTCACTGCCCAGACAGTACTCCATTTATGTTTTCTTGAGTCATGCTGAATTATTCAGCCTTCTTTTTACAGTTTCAACATCCAGGAGAAACAAAAAACTATAGTAATTGCCACTACAATACATAAATAAAAATGAATAATTCAGAACTCCTGTCTTATTTTACTCCCCCTTGTCTAACTCTGACTGATCCCGGCTTTACTTTCCATTTCACTGTGCTCAGCAAGACAGGCAGAGGAGAATTCTCAGGTGAAGAAATAAAGACATAGAGTGTTTCCGTTTTTTGGCCCAGAAGAAGCATTCCTGAGCTGCTGGAAACTCGCGGCTCGACTTTAATCCTCTTTGCTTATTTACGTGGGCTCTCCCCACTCTCTACTCATCATCAGGTGATGCTGAAGAGGTTAAAGAATCACAGCCTTTTTCCCATCAGCAATTTTTAAAGCCCTTTTTTATTTTGTTTCCTCTCCACAATTTTACCAGGAACTGTAGCTTCAGGCTCTTTTCAGATGTAATGCATTTGTGCATTTGTGCATTTGTGCATTACATACGTGGAAAGGTCAGTGTCCCAAGTTCATCAGGTGGAGAAAGGACTGAAGGCAGGAAGAGGATTATGAGGGTCCTCCTGGGCTGGGCCAGGAGCCGTTCTGCTGTGCTCTGTCAAGTTCCTGAGCATCTGCTGGCTAACAGGCATCCTGACCTCCTGCCTGCTCCCGGTCAGTGGGCAGTGCTCCAGCTCGGCTAGAGTGCACGTCGTGGAGCCAGATTGCGGACCAGTGCGCCACTGGCTGGCTGTCACTCACCCCTCGGGGCACAGGAGAAAGAGGCATGAGGGATACAAAGCTTGCTAAGTAACCCATGCTTTCTCTGTTGGAATTTTCTACCTAATTCTATAAGGCCATTTCCAAACTTTTATTCTACTTTCAAAATCACGACCAAGGAATGGAAACTGAGAAAAAAAATCCTACCATACCGCCAACTGATCACCAATGATAACAATTAGGGGAGAGCCTCTTGTACATTCGGTTTATTACATCCTTTGTATTTGTATGCTGGCATCCCAGGCAGACAAAAGAGGATAAAAGACTCCACTGCGTGGGATTAGTAAACCCATGTCTTCAGTGTACTACTTGAAAAGATTTTCATTTTTGCAATTTCAAGTTTAGAGTTTTTTGCTTTTCAGTTTTTATTTTTTTCTTCTTTACCCACCACCTCCCTCCCATCCCCAATGAAAGAGGAAGAAACATCTGATTTTTGTCTTTTCTTTCAAGGATATTAATATAAATATAACCAGGGAAAAGCCTGGTTAGGCTCTGCTTTCTCAATATACCCTTTAATCATTTGTGAGGGGTTGGGGGCATGTGATACAGAAGTGGGTGTTGGAGCAAAAAAGGGAGAGATGCTTTAGTTTCTGAGGACCCGGAGGCAGAGTCGCAGAGAGCTGTTACCATGGCAGTGCTATGGAAACCAGGTTCTGCTGCTCACTCCTTCCCAGAGTAGAATTTCCATGCTTCATATAACATGGGCTCCAAAAAAGCCTGCCGGCCTCTTTTCCGAACTGTGACTTTATCGTTACAACCTCATTGTAATCTGTCGTCCTGGCCTCTTATAAGTGGAGGAAAATGGGAAAAAAATAAGAACCTAGTTTAAAACACTGGTCGAAACTGTAAACCTTAAATCTTCTGTGAATTTTCCGGTAGGGTGGAGAGAAAAATTAGTTTTACGGTTGTCATTTCCATATGCATCCACTTTTCTGGATGCCATTTTATAGCACTGTCAAACCCCACAGTATTACAGGTGTCAGCTCCTTGTATCTATTTTTTCCCAAAACCTGTTGGAGTAAAGTTGCTGGATCTGACCCTTTAGGGACCTGCCGTCTCAAACACCTGGCCATACGTGGTGGTCTTACCCTTTATACGACTTGTGTACGTGGGCTGGTTTTCACAAACGGGGATCAGATGTGAGCCCATGGGTAATTCTGTGCTCTGCAGGCAGCTCTTGTGTGTACATACTGCTCATCGTGGGCTTGTGGCATCATGTCACACATGGAGCGCTGCAGCTGTGTGTGTATGTGTGTGTGTGTTGGGTCTCCTGACTCAGGGTGTTGATTTACACTTGCAATTATCACCTACTTGTGTTCTTTTAATGGAAAGATTATTGTGTAAGGAATGACGTCAAATGAAGCCCATGAATACAAGTAGCAGAAGAAAAACTAAAGTCTGCAGGCACGTTTTTAGAAGGAGAGATAGAAAATACATGTGTATTTTAACCCACCTTTCCACTTCAAAGATAGGCATGGTGGCTTTCATGAACGCCAC
Source organism: Vicugna pacos (assembly GCF_048564905.1). NCBI lineage: Eukaryota > Metazoa > Chordata > Mammalia > Artiodactyla > Camelidae > Vicugna > Vicugna pacos. The sequence continues at coordinate 13,857,068 of NC_133020.1, forward strand.
CAGGCCCGATTGTTTGCGGTGAGAGCTTATCTTGTTAGACTAAAAACTGGCAATCTTTTTTTTTTTAACTTCTCCAGTTCTCATAGTACACAGAAATATTCCCAAAGGCCCATTATTATACTGTGACTATATCTTTTCTACAATCTCTTCAAATGTCTCCGGTACGTATCTCCCTTCTCTAACGACTCCATTTCCCTCCGCAATAAACAACCCACCCTTAATGATTTCTGATCATTTTCTGCTCAAGGAATTTGTGAATCCCTAGATATTCAGTGACTCTTTTCTTCTTATAGTGTTGGAAGTTTCTCTCTCTCTCTATATATATTTTTATTGTCTGTTTGGGATGATGGTTAATACTAGATTTGGTATTAAAACATATTCCTGTTATGTGTTTTCAACTTGAGAGGTTCTTACCTCATGGATTAACCCCAGTATCAATATATTTCCCCATTGATTTGAAGATGTCTTGAGTAATGCTTCAATGTTTGCTGACCACTTAACTTTGTCACTCATTTATTTAACCAGTATTCATTTGTTTTTTCATTCATTCATCCTTTCATTCATTCATTCAGCTACAGATGGTTCCCTGTGCACAGCGTTGTGTCAAAAAAGCCTGAGATACAGTATATAGAGTTGAACCATGTGAGATATGCCTCTGTTTTTGACCTGTAAAATGGCAGTTTTATGTGCTTCAACCTAAGGTAAAGGTGCAATATAAAAAGACCTAGGAAAACAAGATTGACATTTAAAGACAGATTTTTTAAAATCCATGAGATAAAAGTTAAAGGAAGAGTTGAAAATAGCATTCAGAGACAGGAAGAACTAGGAAATAAGAATCCAGGCCCTCTCAGTGCCCTGAGGTTTCTGCAGTCACTAGCCACATGTGGCTATTTAAATTTAAATTAATTAAAATTAAATAAAATTAAAAATTCAGTCTCTTAATGGCATGAGCCGCATTTCAGGTGCTCAGTAGTCCCGTGTGGCTGGTGGCTATCCTATTGGACAGCACAGTACAGAACATTCCTGGCATCACTGAAAGCTCTATTGAACGGTGCTGCAGGGCACACAGGAAACTGATCACGGAGAGACATACACGTTAACGAAACTTAAACCTCTTTATGAATATCTGTAGTGATAGAGAAAAGGTCTGGTAACTTGGAGCAGGCTCTGGTTATTCACTGAAATTCGTTAGTTCTCTTCTTAGGTACTAAACTTTGTGGCTGTTTCGTAACCCTTAGTCGTCCCAGTAAAACTGGTCCCAAATCCTAGAACATAAAATAAACATCACATTAAAAAAACACTTGCCTTGTAGTGATTCTCTCCTCTGCTGGCCATCTCAGCCAACTTTAATGGCTAAATGTAACCTGTGAAGTCTGAGCTGGCTCTTTTCCCTCTTTGGTCCCTCTGGCCGGGAGTGCGCACTGAGGACTGCCCAGGGGAGGGAAGCTCTCATTTGCCTGCCTTCATTCCTTTTGAAAGCAATTTGTACCTTAGGCATCAAGTTCCTAAATCCAAACACTTTCCAGATTACCTGGGGACCCAAATGTTTGATCCCAGCTCTGAATCTTCTGTCTCTTTCCTTATGACTTTTTTTTTTTTGAATCTATGGTAACTTTCTTATTTTGTCTAAAAGGCACCATTTTGGGGAATCCTGGAGTGGTGACACATTCATGGTTCTCACCTCTTGAGTCACTGCCTACATTGAGCTGAAGACTCCGTTGATGGAGCGTGAGAACATGTGTACACAGAGGCATAAATGCTGACAGCCTTAAGATTTTCGAATTTCCCCAAAGGTGGGACTACACAGCTTAATCAGAGCCAGGCCAAGAAAAAGACAAAACATCTCAAGAGGGGCAGTGCTATTACCTGTTTCATGAGACTGGGCACACCCTTATTGACTGGTATGTACTCCGTTCGAAAAAGGAATGTGTTCTAAAGTCTTCACTGCTATTACTCTACACCTCATTGAATGGATTAGCACTTAGGAGTTAGGCAGGCTTGGGTCTAAATCCTGCATAAATGACCTCTGACAAATGCTTTATTCTTCCTGACCTTCAGTTTCCACATTTGTTACAGAACCTTGCAGAGTGGTCATTAGGATGAGAGGAGAATATGTACCAAGCACTGGCACATAGTAGGTGCTCTTAGTTTTAGCTACTATTATTACTTTTATTTTGCTGCTGCTGTTGTTGTGATTGCAGCCCCCAAACATTTCCTCACCCTGCTTCCACCTCCCAGTACCCAGAGCCCCGGAAGCGTCATGTTTGGGATCTGCAGCATCCTCACAGGCTTGCTTTGCCATCTGGTTCTCATTTTTGCCCACTCTTATTCTATCCTTATATCGTAATTCTGATACTCAGTATTCAAATGAATGACTCTTTAAATAGCTTTATTGCTTGGTCTTTACTTTTCTTGATTTCCATTTTCACATAAAACTTCCCCAGACTTCTCAGTTGCTTACCTCCCTCTAGTCTGGATCCCTGTTTACTGTGCTTTACTGGTTTCTACAGCAGTCACTTTAAAGGCGAGTTCATTATTTTCTCCCAGTGCAAATGGTTTCATGGTTTTAAATATCACGTGTGCATGATGGACACCTTGATCAATATCTCTGTCTTACTCTTAATTTTCGTGTTTCTTTTCCTCACTTCCGTTTCTTTCAGACATCATGATTTAATCTCTTGCAGCTGCCTCAGATTTAATAGAGTAAAACAGAATTCTTTCATTTGCAGTTCTTATTTGTTGGATTTTATACTGTTCTTCCTTTATTGAATGCAAAGCGCTGTAGCAGAATTTTGTTTATGGAATATGTTCAAAGTTGAAATAGATTTAGTAGCAGATGAGAAGAGGAGAAATGAAAAAAGTGATATGTACAGATGAAAATAAAGGTTGGGGAGAGTAAATAGTGAGAAATGCAAATATAACAGGTAAGTAAAATTCAGTCCAAATGCCTGATCCCAGAAGTTATTTCAGTTAACATTTTGCTAAGAATTTTATTCCCACATAAAAGAAAAGAAAGCTAACATTTTCTTACAAATTTCTCCTGTAGCACACCCATAGAAATGGTGCCACACAGTATCTTACACAGTCTGGGGCTTAGCAAATATTTGTTGAATTGATTTTTATGGTTGGATAATTGATTAACTGAAAAATTTAACCCAGCCTCTGAACACCACTGCATCTTAAGAGTCACAGGACATACTTCCTTTTTTCGAGACTTATATAAAACAGTGGCCCCGGCTCATGGAGACTTTAAAGACTTAAGAAAGCTGTAGACCCCCTTTTCAGAAAAGTATCCACATGCCAAGTTCTGCATGCAGTTTCAGGGGATTCATGGATCTCTTGAGGCCCCTTTGTGAACCCCAGGCTCAGCATAGCTGCTCCGTAGTCATGCATTTCCCTTCATGTCTTCCTCATTCCTTATCTCCACTAAAAGATGACCTCTGTGCCCAGTTCCACCCCAGAAGTCTCAATGTCCTTATCCACTCTCCGCCCTCCAATCAGGCTGGTGTGTTAGTTGCCAGAGTTTGCAGCTTCATCTAGCCCGGGTTATTCTACTTTGTGAAGGAAAATGCTCATGGTAGCATTCTGGTAAATAATGTTGCTCAGGTGTAGGGAGGACCCTTCTTGTTGTCTGACCATATTTTATACCCGGGTCATCTGTAAATAGAGTCCGTCCCTTGCAGAATGGGAATGGGGCCATAGGGAGGGTTTGGTTTTCATACTGCCAACTCTGTTTTGTTTTGACATCTTCCTCATTATCTCCTTCCCCAGTTATACACGTCCAGTGTCCTCCATCTACTGAAATGAGGCCACTGTTTTCTGCACGTTACCATAGGTGGCAATGGTTCATGATTAGAGAAATGACTCTTGCTGCTGGATCTGATCAATCAGCCCTCAACCCTACTCATCAGGCAGCTGATGCTTTATTGCCCTCTGGTACCTTAATCGAATTCATACAGTCAGACTTCCCTGCACAGTGGTAGACTGTTATTTGTGGAGATGTTTTAGGGGTGCTGGGAAGGAGAAGACAAGCTTTCTGTGACCCTCTTGTTACACAATATGAGCAGCTGGCCCAGGATTGGGTGTACTGACAGAGCAAAGAAGCTGTATTTTTCCTTGTTCCTCTGATTTCTCGTGGTTAGAAACAAACAGCATTCTGGAGTGTGTACTGTGTACCAGACACGGTACTGGGCACGAGGCGTAGGCCTGCCAGCACTCTTCACAGGGACACTTGACTGTTCGTTCAGGAGTGACAGGGTTTATTCCACGCATCAGGAGGTGCTCGGGGAGGTGGGCTGCTGGACGAGCACTCAGGCTTCACTCGCCCGTAAGAAAAGCCTTCAGAGCGACCACGTGTGCATTCAGCTACACCTACTGAACAGACATGTCCTGAGTGCCGATGGTAGGCTAGCCCCTGGGCCCCTGAGTGGACAAGAGGTAGCCCCTGCGTTGAACTTGCATTTTCAGGAGGGAGCCAGACAGAAGACAGGTAACACAAATCTAGCCTGTGATACAATGAAGTTCTATGAAGAAAGGAAAGCAGAGTAGTGGGATAAAGAGTAACGGATGATGGGGAGGGAGTTCACTTCGAGAAGGTGGGTGAGGGAGGTCTCTCAGATGGCATTTGAGCAGAGGCCTGAAAGGCGGGAAGGAGTGAAGTGCTTGCTAGGCTAAGAGGACAGCAAGCGGAGAAGCCCTGAAGCAGGAACGCTCAGGAGTCCCTGAGCCCTTCTAGGAAATCCTGGGGCTCTGCCCTGACCTGCCCTGTTGCTCCATGCTGGGCTTACTTGGGAGTGGTGTGGGCCAGGCTCTCCACCCTGGAAAAAGCCCTTCTTCCAGAAAGTGGTGTGAATCGGGAGCAGATCAACCCCAGCTCCTTTCCGCTACCAGCGTCAAAGTGACCCCAGCAGCTCTGAGATGGGGAGCATGGTCTAGAAAGCAAATTGCCTTCTACCAGATAGCACACACCTTCAAAGCTGAAAAGTGCTGATGCACACTGGTGGTAGAGACAGAATGACCTCTGTGCCCCCCCAAAAAGGTACACGCACGCCAACTTAATGGCTTTCTCCATCCGGGCACTAAGATCATCCAGAGCTGCTACAGCCAATGGCCCCGTGGAAGCAGCAGGTTCTCCGCCCATTTGAATTTAATCGTACAGTACGTTAAGTCACCCTGAGTCGTCACCGGTCTCTCTAGGGCAGGAGGCTCATTCTGCAACCTAAAGAGTAAGGGACTGTGCGTTGTCTTGCTGCTTCTTAAACTTCCCATCAAAGGCGTAGTCCACAGCTGGGCGGGCTGCTTGCGGCCCCAATCCCTGACCGTCGTTCTCTGGGAGAATGTGGGCGTGGAAGTCTGCGAGGGTCCTCGACTGGGTGCCCTTCCTTCAGCAGCTCCTGGCACCTTGGCTTTCCCTTCAACCCGCCTGCCTGCAAAAATGCCTTCTGCTTAATAAACGCCTGCTTGTAATATTCTGAAACAAGGAGGCTAATCAAAGGCCCTGTTCTGCAGAACAGGGACGCTAAATGACAAGATTAATTTCCGTAATCAAGCAGCTTAATTTGGACACTTTCCCCTCTCTGTTGCTGATTGAAATTGAGGCAGATTTCGCCATGGTGAGATTCTCTCCTGGCCTGGTAAAGCTTGCTTACTGGGACGAGAAGAGGGGAGGCAAGGTGACTGTGGTCAGAGAGGAGATGAGGGAGGAGAGTGGGGAGGGAGGAGCGGGCAGCCTGCAGTGTGCAATGCGAACAAGTGCGGAGAAGTGGCTGGAATTTTTCTAGGGCCTTATTAGACACAGCGCAAAGTGGTTGATGCAGTTGTCCACCCGACGACCACTCATCTACCTGAGACGTTTGCAGCACTTCAGATCAGTCAGAGCACGGCAGCTCTGCAAGAGTCACGTGGCTGGAGCGTGTCTGGGCAGGCGGATGCCACAGGAATCTTCTGACCCACCTGCCTCTTTCCATAAAACAGCTCCGGAAACATTAAGGAACTTGCACCCTGTTCATTTGTAAATATCAAGCAAAATTTCAGGACAGAATGTGAAGAAGCTTAAGCCATCTCATGGGATTTGCAGGGGAATAAACGTAAGAGTGATTGACCTTACATTTGTGTAAAGTATCATAATTTACGAGGCATTTTCAGTACATGTAAGTGGCAGGCTATATTACTCAAATTAGAGTTTGAACGGAATATTTTTAGATCTTGAATAACAGATACGATAATAACCTGCATGCTTATTGTTTCTTAGAAAAGCAAGCACCTTATCACAGGGATGCAGGCATCCTCCTTTCTTTTGTGCTGTAGTTAGCACTGACGAGTATTACTTTCAAGGAAAACAAAACAAAACATAACACCAATCCTGTAGTCTGTGGGAACTATTTGGAATTCTGACCTCCAGGTTCTTCTCAATCTAGTTTTGTTTAGCTTATGAGGTTCCCTTATGCAGATGCGTGAGCCCTGGCTCCTGGTGGGGAGTGCGGTGAGGAGGGGGCATCTGTGGGCAAGGAGCTACAGAGCTGTCGGGTTTAACACTGACATTATCTCTGATCCTCTGTGAGTCATTGAACCACTCTGGGGCTTCAGTTCCTTGACTGTCAAAGAGGGATGACAATACTGATCTGTCTCACAGAAGAATAACTAATAAATGATTGCAAAGCTCTTCCCAAACATGAAGTCCCAAGTAAATACTAAAGGATGAAATAAATCGACTCCTAAATGGAATGTATATAGGGACAATTGAATCAAGGCCAGACTAGACTGAAATCAGTAGCCAAGCAGCAAGGCTGTGTGTGCTGAGAATGAGACGGGGGCAACTTTGTGCCCGGTAAATCCATGAACTCTAGCTACGCATGGATTACAACACCATAGTGCACATTAGCCCCAGTCCTCATGATCAGGATCTTAGAGAAACGTGGTTGGGTTGATTTGTTCATTCATTAAAAAAAATTTGAGTGCCTATTAAGGAGAAGGCATTATTGCTTCAAGACACTTCCAGACCTCATGGAGTTTAGAATTTATTGAAGGAGACAAGACATAACCAAGAGTATATAATATATATCTCCATGAGAAACGCTGCAGGAGCTGTAAAACTAAGTGTTATATATGAGTGCAGAGGGAAGCTTTAATTAGTGTGATCAGGAAAGCACTCTGAAGGAGGTGGTACTTGAATTCCATGGATTTCCAAGGACGAACAGGAGGGCAGTCTAAGCAGAGGGACCAGCGTGACCGAACGTGAATGAAGATGGACTAATTGTCACAAGTGAGGAGTCTGGATGTCTTGCTTTTGGATTTGTGTTGAAGGATTGAAGAGAAAGGACTGAAAGATAGTTGACAGTAGACCGTGGAGAAGCCTACATGACTGTGGAGAGCCAAAGGCAGAATATATGGAAGTAAAAACTTGAAGAAGAATAACCTAAAACACCAAGAAAGTACTGAACTTCAGTGAGCAGAGAGTAAAAATCAATTTATTAAATCTAAGTAATGCACAGTGCAGGTTGGACAAAACAGACAGTAGAGGATTAAAGCAGCATTTAAAAGATTTCTTACCTAAATATAATATCTCACTTACAAAAAGACTCTTTAGAAACCATGAGACACAGTGAGATCAGAAAGAAGAGGCAGAAGTTTGACAGGTTCACACTTGGTCACCCAGGAATGTATCCCAGCACAAAGATATAATTTGGCAGGTTCAGAGAAAGATGAAAATGGGCAAATAATGAATAAAGCACTTAGTGAAGTGACACTTCCTACTGAGCACAATGTAATTCCATGCACTGTACTTTACACAAAACCAGAGGGGCATAAAATGACTGGTTGGGAAAAACATAACAGTGGGTTCACAGGCGGAAAAGCAAACACCTGTCTGGTTGACTTTCTCCATCAGAGGAGACTTGGCTGTGGGTAATCCTGCATGAATTGTTGTCTCCACATGAGTGTCTTCAGTTTTGGATTTTTTTTTTTTTTTTTTTTTTTGCTTCCTGCTGTCCCTACCCTCTCCCCTCTCATCACAGGTTTTAGGAGACTTTGCTGTGAGCTCAGATATAAAGTGAAAGAAACCTTTTAAAGACATTTTTGGTCCTAGTCACAGTCCCCTAAATTTTATTTTCACTATTATATTGGTTTTAAAATGTTTTGGTTTGGCTTATATGAAAAACTCTTTTTAACATCATAAAATTGTTGAAAAAAGTCGAATTTTAGGGAACAAGTATTAGGGACCAGGCAACAGGGAGGGAGACAGGAGTTTGGGAACATGGTTGCAGACCTCAACTGTTGGTTACCAGTTGTCTGACTAGGTGAGCCACTTAATCTCAATCATCTTCTGCAAGACTGTGAAAATTAGAGATGGTGTTTGCACAGAGCTCCCCCAGCCCAGTGCCTGGCACAGGACATGCACTTTCTTTTCTTCTAAAGTTAAGTATAACTTTAATTGTTTTTCTTATTACAAAAGCAATACATACACATCAGGGAAAAATTGGAAGAGAAGGGAGAAATTAGAGCAGACATCATCTCACCAGATAGCAGCACTATAAACCTCTCTCAGTGTGTGTTATGCAAAATAGAAATGAGGTCATACTATGCATATTGTTTTGTATCCAGCCTTTTCTTTTTATCAACATACAGTGATCATTCTTTCCTGTCAAAAACATCCTTCTACATCATTTCTAATGATTGCATGAAATTCTGCAATTTAAACAATTCTCTGTGGTTCAGCATTTTACATTATTTTTAAAGTGAGGACTTTTGCAAATCATATACTGATGGGCATCCTTGTAGATAAATCTTTTCATCTGTCCTTATTTCTTTAGTGTAAATTTATAGAACTGGATTTACTTGGCCAAAGAGTATCAACATTTTGTGGCTTTGGGTATGTATCATCAAATTGCTCTCCAGAAATTTAAAACTATCATGTGTGCTTTTGTATATGTATTTTATAAGAATATCCATTGCTCCAACCTTTGCAATGAAGGAAAAATACTTTGTATATTCGAGAAGATAAATATTATTGTTTAAAACTTATAGAAAGTGAGATCAGACTATGGTTACCAGAGGTGGAGGGTGGCTGGGGTTAGGGGAGGGAATTGGAGGAAGGTATCTCCCAGTTATAAGGTAAATAATTGCTGGGGATGTAGTGTGCAATATAATGACTGTAGTTAACACAGCTGTATGATAGAGAGGAAAGTTAAGAGAGTTAATCCTAAGCATCGTCATCACAAGGAGAATTTTTTCCCCTTTTTCCTTTTGTTCTTTCTTTTTAAAAAATTGTGTCTAGATGAGATGGAACCTCCTGATCATTTTACAATATGTATAAATCAAACCATCATGCTGTAGGTCTTAAACTTATATAGTGATATTTGTCAATTATTTCTCAATAAAACTGGAAAAAATGTTTACATTTCTATTAAGTTGATTTGTCAGTGAGATAGAATTTTAAAAATATACTTCTTAACCACTTGATTTTTATTTTGCTTTCGTGAATTGTCTGTTATTCTGATAGGGACTTTAAAGTGTCAGCTTTTTTTGTCCCCGAGGTTTGTCTTTATGATTTCACTCGATTAATTATTCTTTGTTTACGTGTTTATTACTTCATCAAGACTTCACCTTCCTTCGGGGCAGCATATCTTATTTTTTTTTCTTTCCCGAGCACCAACCTAAGAAGGACTTATTAAAACTCTGGAGGGTGTATGAATAGATGGGTCCCAAGCAAATGGAAGGAGTGGGACAGTATATGAAGCTGAGCCGAGGTGAGCGCTCCCTGCCTGCTTCCCCAGACTCGGCACAATCATGGATTGTAGGTAACTGGTCTCCCAGGGACCAACTTTTGTTAGTCCAACAAAAGGTGGATGGTATGTAAGATAGTGAGTCAAGAGGCCAGGAATTCACATGATGAGCTGAGTGGCCAGTACAGGTTCAGCTGGAGGCTGAATGATGGACAGCTTGTCCACAGGGCTGCATTTCTCTTGTTTTGTCAGTGTTTTTCCCATCTGACACCTTGGAATTGTTACATCTGATTTCCTCAATTGATCATCTCACCCAGAAGGAGCTCTTTGCAGTATAACGGGTCTTTGCTCTATTATTGAGAAAAGTCATTTTTATTCAGCCAGGACTGTTTGCTGTCTTAGTGGGTGGTGGAGCCTGACTGGGATGTTGTCACACGGTTCTCTGTCCCTGCAGTCATTGGAGAGGTTGGACCTGGTGGTGTCGCACATCCTGAAAGTATTCTCTCGCCTTCTGGCTTTCTCTCTCTGAAAGTCTTATCTCTGTTGAGCTCCCTGTATTTATAGGAAAAGATGCAGAAATGAAAAGAAGGACGGACATTGACCCTCGATGATAAATCATTTATAGCTTCTTCCAGAGTTTTGATATATGGATCACAGATTGTGATCTGAACATATTGTGGCTGAGTGTTTTATACATCTCTCTGTATGTTGGTAATATTTACACAATATATTCTGCATAATGTGCATAATAAACATTTACTATACTCATTCCATAGACCTTAATTCTAACTCTGTAGTTACTATCAATAAGTATATGTTGGTATGGCAGATTTGGGCTTATTACAAATTGTATGTATTGTTTGCCGGTTGTTGCTTTAGTAGGGACAGTTAGTCTTATAAATCTCTTGCTTATTAGGCAATCAAACAGAAACGAAAGAAAAAGAAGATAAAGCTCCTTAAGAAATGCATTCTTAGTTTGTATAAACTGTTAACATTTGCCGATCGAGTAGAATATCTGATGTGAGATAAACTAGATATATATAGAATTTACATCACTTACTTACATATTTATATCAGAATATGACATGACATTTAAATATGTCTCTGCAGCAGAAAGTGAATTTTCGATGTTTACTTGGTTTGTTGTATCACTGCAGACTTTAAGTCTTATGACTTATATTCATGGTAGATATTTTTTGTGCCTGTGACATCTAGTTTGGTCATTCATAGACGCAAAATCAATTAGGTAATAGCTGTTTTTCTCATTTTAAGTATATGCTGTCCAGGAATGCCATTTTGGTTTCATCTTATAATTTCTGTGCTGGTGAGAACAGATATGTTTATATCATATGGAAGCCCCAGGGGTGAGCAGAGAGTGATACTTCAGACAATTAGAGGAGATTTAAGTAAACTTGCCCATGAAGAAAAATTACGAGAAATGTTAATAACTTTGAAGCAGCTTTAGCCCAGAGTGATAAAAATGGTCAGGAGCTTGGATCATGTTGAGTCAAACTAAGGTAGAAATACTATATCCATAAGGGTAAGGCTGCGAAAAGAAAATGAACATGACTGTGCCCTGCAGTTCAGTGACCATCGTAAACTTTCCTCTGTACCACAGAGAATAAGTAAAGGCTTTGATGGGAGAGGCTAAAAAAGACTTACACCCAAACCTAGCAAAGGCAGCAGAAAGTGGGGTGGGTCTTCAAGGTCAAAACTAAGTCCGGCTGCAGGTACGTCACAACTAAGCCGTAGCAACAGGGAACGTTCCGTAAGGGACATTGACTTGGACCTTCCGCCAGGGGAAGGGCTGGATGCTGAATCAAGGAGCCGCTGGGTTTTAGGGAGCCGCGTTGTATTCCTTTTACCAGAGCTCTTTATGTTGTGGTGCTGATCTTTCCTCAGCGTTGAGCCAGTGGCTCGTATTGTTCTGCAGGGTCCTCTGGGAGAAGTAGAGTATTCTGGAGCTGTGACACCTCCCAGCACTTTTTCAGGTCTGGCAGATTTTCACACTAGGATCCTAGGTTTCCTCCCGACCGCTGCTTAGCACATTCTGCTGATGCCTCCTTTCTCCTTTGCTTTCCCCATGGGGGCATCTTTACCTTGCCCGCACCCCCTACCATCTTTTGACGGTCACTTTTTCACAGAAACAATCCATGTTGCTCCTGCCCACCTCCCCTCCTCCTTCCCTTTTCCTCCCTTTCCTCCCTCCCTCCTGCTGATTTGTTATTATGTACTGCAGCTGCCCGGAGGATTTTAAATAGACCCATAATGGCACAGCAGCGCCTCTTGGAAGTTTAAATATAACCTTCTTGTTAATCTTGTCTGTGGCGGCAGCAGGAACAGCACCTGGAGAAGAAGGCAATGGGCAAGAGATGCCCTGGGGTTCTACCCTGAGATCGTGGTTTCGCAACCTCTCAGGTGTCCTATGATCTGAAAGCGTTTGGACTCAGCCTCAAGGTGGCTGTGCCTCAGTTTACGTGGATTTGGTGCCGGGTTGACAGTCCCTAGAGGTGAAAGCACAGTGTAATCCCAGAGCAAAAGAGAGAGCAAACAACGGCAAAAGCTCGAAATTCCTCTCCCTTCTCTGCCAATGTGCCACACACCCTCCACCATCCTCAGAGGCTGAATGTGTTTGTGTCTTATTGAGCCTTTGGCCCTGCGTGGGGGCCTGGAGTGGGAAGGGCTGATTGGTGTCAATTATATGAGTGGCCACGATTTTTAAGGAACAGGTGTGTAGATTGTAAGTGCTTCCAAGGCACAGTATAAAGGCCTCAGACAGCTTCCAGGGGATATGATGGGTGGCTGCCCTGACCCAGGGCAAAGAAATTGTTCATGAAGGGAAGCAAGGCTACAGATTCTGGCCTCAGCTCCCAAACCTGTCAATATTTTCTTGGATTTAACAAATGTCAAACCCTAATATTAATTCAGTCATCCAATGTATTTATTGAGTGCCAGTGATTGTGGGAAATGTTCTGAGATCAGTGGGAGAAAGGGGCCACAGGGAAATGAAGTACCTTGTTAAATTCAAAGAAGACCTTAATGGGATGGAATGATAAATCGTTCAGAACAGAGATTTTTCTGTAGGATGTGTCCTAATATCCATCTGGCTCAGTTTTTTTTCTTGTGGAAATGTTCTAGGATGTACCGCCTATCCAACGATGGGAATAAAGGATCTAAGACATCCAGTGAAAGAGACATGAAATTCCATAAAGTGTAAAGAGCTATGCTAAACTCTTAGCTTCAGTAGAAGGGGAAAAGTGGTATTTCTTATCTTAAGGCAGTTTACAGTATAAGAGGGGAACCTGAGCAGCTGAGAACAAGCACATCAAACGTGCTGACGGCACATTTTGGAGTGTGTTGTGAGCTCGCACACATAGTTCTGCTTTATACCCACACCACCCTGCGAGGCAGACCTCGTTCTCCTCATTTTATAGAAGAAAAAACCAGCACAAACAGATTACATCGTTTTCCCAAGGTCAGTCAGTTAGTAAGTAAGCTGTGGGACCAAGACATTTATCCCCAGATAAGGTTGTGTGCTGTTCATCTTTTTGTCCCTAGGGGCTGCTGAGTTGCATGCCATATTGCACATTGATACTTCTTTCAATTGAATGAATGACACCATTTGTTCTTTTTTGTAACACTGGAATCATATATTCATTTTACAATAAACACACACAAAGCATCTTAAACATTTTAGTAAAGAGGTGTTTGAGGAAGGGGGATGAGTCAGGAATAACGTGGGTTATTAGGCAGACATAGCAGATTACAGTCAACACATATGCACAATTAAGGAAAATCCTAGGTCACAGTAGACATACCTTGATAATTAAGAAATATCTGAGGTCATAGTAGTCAGTCTGGGGAATCAGGGAAACGTCCCTGGTCAGACATACTTGGGGAAATAGGAAAGCATTCCAGTTCAAAGTTGGGTAGTAGATTTTGGCATCAATATTTTGGGGGACCTTGTTAGAAATGCAGACTCTTGGACTCCACCCCAGACCTTCTGAATCACATCTGCGACTTAAAAAAACGGGTTGGATGTGATTGAGTAGGTAAGGGGGCCCTTTACACACTGGAACGTGGAAGCTATTGGAGGTAGGAGAGATGGTGGTAAGGAGCTAAGCGTTGCTAGACTATCAGTGTAATAAAACAGCAGAAAGTAAGAGAGGATAGAAAGGCTCAGAGGAGGGCGTAGATCCAGCTTCTGTCTTCACATGGGAGCATAGCTGATCCGTTCAAGTTGACAGTGTTATTTTGTAAGATTTCTAAGAATAAAGATCACACGAAGTCACTTTTTTAGAGTTTTATCCCCATTAAATAAGGACATTATCTCTGTCTCAAGTATCACGAAGCTCTTGGTGCTGTTTATTTGATAGCTTTGAATGCAACGTGGAAATGAAGAACGATCAGTTGTTACTTTACTCAAAATATATAGCTTTATGCCCAGCTGCATGAAGCTGGGCTTATTTGAAAATGGCTGGGCAGGTTCTACCCATATTCTGAGAACAATTAGAGATTTTTCAAAATTATTAACACAGTTATGTCTAAAGTGAGTGAAACATAATAAACCAATCTTTGCCCAAATGGGTACTGGTTCCTCTACTTTCCACTGTCATTTCAGTAAAGATGCAAGTGATGTGTATTTTTCTTAAAGGCTGTATTGGGGATTGAACCCTGGACCTCATGCATGCTAAGCACAAGTTCTTTCACTGAGCTATTACCCTTCCCTGAAATGTATTCTTAATATTCCGTTTATGGCTGTGAGTGAGAAATACAAAAACTAGAGGCTTTATCCTCCTTTAAGGAGCTTGCTGTCTAAATAGAGAGAAGCGAAGGCATCACATTTCTTGTCATCGTAAGATTTTTGAGGTGAGAATGAACAAGGCAGGTATGACAGGTAATCAGGAAAACTAGGGTCTTGTACCAGTACTGCCACAAAATTGGCATCCTTGGAAAGCACCTTAATTTCTCCAGGTCTCAATTCCTCATCTATTAAAATGAGAAGTTTGGACTGGGTGGACTTTAAAGTCTTTCCTGTTCCTGCTCCCAAGCTTGTGGGGAAATGGCTCTCAAGAGGTGGGGTGATGGGTGAGAAGGTGTGGCTGACCAGATGGAAAAGACGAGACTGTGGCAGGAAGCCTCTTATCTCACAAAGGATTTGGAAATAAGTTGATCTTTTCCCCTTTTTCTTTATAAGGTGACTTAATACTTGCATTACTAATTGCCTACTTTCAAGGTTAATGGACGTTTCTATTTAAAATGGTCCTAAAAGCATTTCTGAATTGGGGAAGGGCTTGGCTGGTCATTTGCAAGCCCAGCTGCAGTTGATCCATGCCTGTGCCCTGTCATCACACTTTTATGCTCCCCTTTGGCCCTCTTTCCTCCACTCACAAAGTGAGGTTAAAGGGAAAGCTAGCCAAGGGGTCTGGCTGACTCCCTAGGCTGAGCCTCACAGAATGGGGTTGGGGTGCAAAGTCTGGGGGCCTGCCCGGACCTTAGCTCTGTGGGACTGTGGTTGGTCAAGTTTTCAGGAGACAACAGATTTTATGATATCTAAAGCGTATAATGTTCCCCAAGAACCTTCTACAGTATATTTCCACTCATCTCTCTTTGGCAGTATCAGAAACAGACGTTCCATTAACAACTAACACTTATTGAACTCTTAATCCTTGCCGAGCACTGCAAAGCACTTTATATGCATCACCTCATTGAATTCTTACAATCATATGAATTATGTATTGTTACTATGTCCATTTGACAGGTGAGAAAACTGAGGTTCAGAGAGTTTATGCGAGGTGGCATAGTGGAAGTGCATTGAGAGGTCAAATCCAGTTCTTCTAAGTGTAAAACCCCTTGTTCTTTTGCCACTGCCCCAACTTGACTTCTTCTCTAGAAAAGATCAGTAACGGAGCAAAATTTGCCGCTCCAAAGTGTCTCTTTGGCATGTGGATTATTTTGAGCTGAAAAGACTCTGGAAGAACCGTTGACGCTCCCCCTAACTGCCTAAAGAATGTAGACTGAGGACCTGTTCCAGGAAGGGAGCTGTCACCATAGATAACTATAGTACGAACTAGGTGTGTAGACAGGGAGGAACCTAGCAGTTTGTTAACAGAGACCCCTCTCTGTGTCCCATGGTCTCTGCATGGCCCGGGTTGCATATGTTTATAAAACATTTGCTTTTTCATCTCCATGTCAGTTGCCCTCCTCCCCTTTGAGGTCCCAAACCACTGCCCCCAACATCCTCTTTTGTCTTTAGCTGAAGATGGTGTTTAAGGTGAGGGTTTCAGTCACTGTGGTGAGTTGCTCAGTTTTTCTAGGTCTCTCTCCCGTATATACATGTTATTAAATTTTGTGTCATTTTCTTCTGTTAATCTGTTTCATGTCAATTTATTCTTAGACCAGCCAGAAGAACCTGGAAAGGTAGAGGAAAACCTCTTCCTCCCCGACAGATCTAACCCATGTTCTAAGGCTCATAAGCACCTTCTTCTGTCTGCCTGGCACTCTTAAGTGTAGATATCCTGATAAACTTGTTCTTACCTTGTAACATCACTAACTCAGTTGGCCTGTTGTCCACTGAATGTTCCCAGACTCATTTTTCCTCTGCTTAGTACAGTTGGGCTCGGCCTCTCCGTACTGAGCAGCCCTTGCTCCTGTCACTTTACTCTCGGTTCTGATCATGTCACGATTTGTCCTGCATTCATTCTGAATTCTGGTAGGTGAGCAGAGCGGAGCTCTGATTGCTCCTTTAGGTCCTGAAACGTCAGAATGGCCTAAGGAATCCTCGGGCTCTGTGGCCTTACCCAGCCTTCCCGGGAGCTGGCTCCGGGCATGCCAGCTCCTGTCCCGGCCAGGCCCGCTGGCGGTGGAGAAACGGAGCTCATGCCTGCAGTGCAGTCTGGCTTCTGTGCCCAGGAAGACGAGATGGCCTGGTGTCCATCTGGACTCACCGATTACCTCCTGGGAGGACAAAGCCTGAATTAGATTGTCATGGCTGAACAGAAAAGGGCATTTGTGTATCTGGAGGCTTGGCGAGTAGAGAAGCACTTGCCAGCATTTCGCTGAGTTACATCTTCCCACCCCATGGCTAACGTTATTTTTAGCCTCATTTCTTCTGATTACTCAATTGTCTTGAACAACTTCGTGAGAATAATGAGATCTCTGTCAGACAATTGTAGAGGAATTTATTGCTGGAGCTGTACTGATGTGAAAATATTTTATGTTCCTGTGGTCACTGAATCTTTGTGACCTCTTGAGTTTGGGATGGGGAGATGTCACAGTAATGGAATTAACTGAGGGGTGATAGTTTGTTCTGTTGGTAGCTCATCCTAGTTTAGTGTTTCATTTGGTAGAGAGGTACTTTTGCAGATGCACTGAGGTAGACCTGCTGCTGTAGAAGCATCTCCTGGCTAGTTGCCATAGGAACGGAGGTGGTCCTTACTCAGGAGCATATAAATAGATAAACTACTCACCTTTCCTTTGCTTTAATTTTTTTTTCCACTTTCATTAAGGACTTGAAGACCTAAATGTCAATGAAATTAAAAACTAACCCCTTCTCCATTTCTGCCCCCCAAGAAGTCTGACAGTGAGGAGGAACTTACTGACTGTGCTCAGGTGCTGAGTTTGAAGAGCCCCCTTGGAACACACCATTCAGATAAGGGGCCAAACTGTCGAGAAAGCCAAAGCCAGCAAGGGTTTATCCACCCCTTAGTTGTCAGTGACGAGAGGTGCTGGGGCCGGTGACCGGAGCCCTTTGGGAATTGGAGGGGAATGGATTCAAATAAGGAAACACGCCAAAGAGGAGCAGGAGGAAAACAGAACCACCTTTGGCAAGGTCCTTAGTGCTCAGTTCAGTCTGTTTGGAAAGGAGGGAGGGTGTGGAATACAGTTTTGGCTGGAGAACAAGTTTGTCCTGAAATTTTCTTGAGGACTAAAGATACACGAGCTTCATCGCTTTATCCAGAATATTCAGGTCCACTTGGGATTAGCTAAAAGACAGATGTCACAAACGCAGTTAGGAATGCGACGTGCAGCACCGATTTCCCGGGCCTCGCCGTTTCCTGTGTGTGTAACATCAGTAACAGCTCAGATCACGCTCGTACTTGCTTCCTCCAACTCATTTACGACCTCGGCCCCCTGCAGAGCCGTCATCCGCTGGTGTGGTCTGGGCAGCCGTCAGGAGGCTGTGTCACGGGTTCCCAGCACTCTGGTCCCGTGTTTGCTGGGAGCGGCTGCCTTCTTCTGTGGGTTTCCAGGTTTTTCCCGCAGTACGACTGCCATTTCCTCTTGTTTTATTTGCATGGCTGCTGCTTCCATTGAGTCCCATGGCATCTGCCTTGCACCGCGGCCTCTTTCCGACCCTGCTGTCTTCTCCCTCTGGGACCACGGTCTGCCCGTGGATGTTACAGTTTCCCGCTAAACACCTGCCTCCAGTGCGCCGGAGCCTTCCTGATGCCAGGGCTTCAGCGCGGTCTGTGGTGAAGCGTCTGTGTTCTTCCACCCCGTCGTGTTCTACACTGTTAGCAAAGCCACGTGCTCGTGACATAATTTCTTCTAAGGGTTTAGTGAAACAGTTTTTCAGTTTGCACTTACACCTCCTCCTTCCTTATTCCCTGAAGACCCGCAGGTCAGGCTGGGGAGAGCTTTAAGCGATAGCCACCATGGTGGCTCCTAAGCTGCTCCTCCTGTCCTAGGACTGGAGCTTGGTGAATGGATAGAATTTATTTGATTCCTTCTTTTCTTAACATACGATATCCCCCAGGCTGCTCCTTCATCCTCGCGAAAATGGACTTCTGCAGAGCGTCCCCCTCCAGTTTCCAAGACATACCCGAACATGGAAAATGCCAGGGAACACTATAAAAATTTAACGTCTTTTTTTTTTTAAATGAAATCTATGTATCCAAGGAAAGCAGAAATAATGAGCTGGAAGAAATGATTCCGATCAGAAGGGCTGGGGGATGAGTGGGACTGGGAGACCTGCCGAACCAGGACGAGAGGGTCCAGAAAGATGGAGGTGCTGCTAAGGGGACAGTTCCCTCAGGGATACTGCGCGAGGGACCTTGGACCCTGCAGGCTGAAGGTCAGAGCAATTTACTGCAGAGGGCACCGTGTCTGAGATGACAGGTGGGTGGAGGCCAGGAGAGCTGAAGACAGACTCACACCTGGACTAGATCCATAAGAGTTCAGAAGTTGGAAAGCTGGCAGACATCGCGAAGGAGGCACCGTCCCCAGCTGATGTATCAAGCATCAGGTGTAGTGTCAGGTGGTGTGTAGGGAGCGTGAGGATGGTGTGTTTCTGCTTTAATCTCCTGCCAAGCTAACTAATGTGAAACTCGGCTTCTGATTTGCCTCACTCTGTAATCATGGGGCACCTCCACGTTTTAGTAAAAGCCAGTTGTGCAAAATAAACGTATGGCATCAGCTCTCTGGCCTGAGAAGGGAGGGGACACTGCAGGAGAAGCGAAGTATTGTTCCTCCCACTCCCAGCCACCACGGAGACCTGATCCCCTCTCCCCAGTTGTACTTCTGGGTGATGGTAATAGCAAGTTAGCATCATCCGATGCCAGTGGTGATGGGAACACTCAAAGACATGCTTTCAACGGATTTTTTAAAAATAATGGCAGCCAACATGTACCGAGCACTTAGTTTTTGTACCCATTGCTTTGCCAAATTCTAATGCCTAGCCTGAACCATTTAGTCTTCCCAGCAGCCCTTGTACAAGGAAGGGGACTAGTATTATCACCAGTTTGCAGCTGAGGAAACTCAGGCTCAAGTGGTCAGGCAATTTCTTCGAATGTTCAGAGCCACTAACAAGCTGATCTTGGACTGATGCTCAAGTCTAACAGCACGGTGTTCACCACCAAAATAGTCTTCTTCATTTGAGGGTCTTTTGAGGTTTCAAAAGGTCTGGCTCAGGGGACACAGCAAAGCAGGGCAGCTAAGCTCTACCACACAGAGGGCGTTTATCCTCATCCAGCTACCTTAAGTTTCCGCCGTCTCCTAAAACCTTTTCCTGGGACTACGAAGGCACACACATTTGGTTTAATGGTGACATCCTTTTGCAGTTATTGCCACTTAAGACTTCGACTGGTGACAGGAAACCGTTACCGCACCACTGTCAGTGGTGCACACCGTGCTCCCGTGGCGTGCGTCCTGCAGAGGCGGCTATTGAATATGAGTTTATCACCCCTGGCATGCAAGGCAATGGATAAAACACTATTTGACTGCTTTAAAAACATTCTCTTGCTTAATGAGGTTTTTAAGTGTATATAGGAGGGAAAAAACCAAACAAACCAAGACTCTATAAGAAGCCTTTGGCAAGAAGCTCCGGAGGGTTAGCTGGGGCTGACTTGAAATGCGGAGACAAGCCGTTAGTCAGTCAGTCAGCAAATTAAGTGTGTCTGACACGTGCAGGAGTCTTATTGCTCCGTCGCTGGTGCTGTCTTCCACTCACTTGGGGGCAGCGAGTGCAGAAGGCCCGATGGTCAGGCCAAGGATGGCCCTCCTTGGAGAAAAGGGATTAATCTCTCTTGGCTGCAAAGGTAGTTCCAGCAGAGTCCTCAGAGTTCAAAGGGAGATGCCCGGGTTGCAACCATTAATACCTTTCCGGAGATAAACAACCTGTCTGGCAGGCGGCAGGGTTTAACTTCCAGGGAGAGCGTCAATGCAGAGAAACGAAAGGCTCCTCAAAGAAGGGGGACCGAAGTTTATATAAGGGGCGCACGAAATAGTGTCCCCAGTGGGCACCCCGAGGCCTTTGTGTCTGAGTAACTGGCATGCCTTCTGGAAGCCACTCAAGTTTTCCCTCCCTTGGTGACCTCATTTTCAAAATGAAGGTATTGGGGTACCTTGAGGTGACCTCCAAGGCTCCCTTACGTGCAAAAATTCTATGGTTCTAGCAAATTCTTGGCAAGAGTTGAATACATTGATAAAGTCATTATACTTAGATTTTTAGATTGTATATTTGTGTAATTAGTATATAATGGTTATAATCAGTTGAAATGAGAGAAATGTGTAATTTTAATAGCTATATTTGTTGAAAATTTATATTTGCAGTTAACATTCTATTGAAGGCTGTAGTGGCCTCTCTACTGTTCTTAGAGTCTCGTTCTATCCCCTAAACTCAGCATCTTAGGAACAGAGTGGAAAGCTTCGTCACGTGCCGTCTCCCTCCCTCTGATGTTTCTGCCTCTCCCATCTGAGCCCCTCTGCAGCTGCCACAGTAACGGAGCCTGAAGGAGGGACCTGCATGCTGAAGGGATTCAAGGGGGCTCCATGGCTTAGGCTCAGAGAGGCCTGGGGCTCCCAGGAAGACCCTTTCTAGTGTATTTGAGATAAGCTGGCATTTGCAGGCTGGCCTGAGCTTGCAGTCACCACCTGTCACATTGGATCAGTGGGAGAATGCTTTTGGGTTTCTAAGTGATAACTTTTGGGGATTAATTTTTGGAACATGGTACATTTATATTTTGGGGACTGACCAACTAGTTAGTGAGATAAAGAAGGTGAAATCTGACAAAAGGATTGTCATACTAAGTGAAGGAACTCAGGCAGAAAAAGACAAATCTCCTATGCTATCACTTACATGTGGAATCTAAAATATAACGCAGATCAACCTATTTACAAAACAGAGACAGACTCACAGACATAGAAAACAAATTTATGATTACCAAAGTGAAAGAGTTGGGAGGGCTAAACTAGGAGTTTGGGATCCACAGATACACACTACTGTGTATAAAACAGATAAACAAGGACCTACTGCCTAGCACAGGGAACTATATTCAACATCTTATAATAACTTATAATGGAAGAGAATCTGAAAAAGAATATATATAATACACACATATATATAACTAAGTCACTTTGCTGATTACCTGAAACTAACACATCAACTATACTTCAATTAAAAAAAAAAAGGTGAGATATTTATTCTTAGAAATGTAGGTTACATGTTTATGCTGACTGTTCACCTTTCCCTTTTTTTCCCCATATTTGGAGTGAATGAAAGGCACCTTATTTATAAAAGTTTGCTCCCACCAGCCTAAACTGTGTTTTTAAATGTGCTAATGAGTCTGTTACATGGGTTGGAGTTGGTAGTGTTAGTTACAGGCCTCAGGAGAGTAACAGGATCCGTGAAGTCCTCAGGTAACTTGCAAATGTTATGAAAGGTCATATTTCTTGCCCTTTCCCCCCACGAGATCTTTTTCTAGCTGAACTGGCTACTGTTTGTGTTTTATTTTACTAGTACTGCCTGCCCTTTGGCAGCGGTGCTCATAAGCTTGCAGAGTGGGAGGAGCTGGGGGAGGGTCAATGGCTGTTAAGTCAGACTTTGAGGAAAGAGCATCCGAAGTGATGCAGATGTTCCTGGTAGGTGGACGCACAGCCCCAGACTCTGAAGACATCTTTTCTAAGGACATTCCTCGCAGTAAAGACCCATCTTACCTGCTATTACATCCCTCTTTCATGGATTGTATAGAATAAAATCTTCATCTTTTCTCATGATACATGTGAGATAAGCAGTGATTAACTGAAGAGATCCAGAATTCAACTGAAGTTCCTCTTTAATGCAGGGGCTCCTCATACACTTAAGAAAGTTCTTCAAATACATAATAGTGAGTGGACACTTTTCCAGGCTTAGGTTACCCCTGACCCTCTGTTCCATCCAGTCACTAGTCATGCCTATTTTATACATCTTAAGGAAAAAAAAAAAAAAACCTCTTAGATGAGCCAGAATTTGGGGAGGTAGAGGATGGACACAGAGCAGCAGGGGAGAGAAGTCGCTCAAAGTTTCCTTGGAGGCCCTGGATCACTGTAACATTTTCTGTTCTCCTTTGAAGTCTGCATTTGTTGTCTCTCTTTTGTGGAGAGTCTCAAACTGGGAGGACTAAGCGCTCCTGAATAGACCCTTTCTCCCGCTCCCTCTGCAGCCCCCGCTGCTCGCAGCGCCCACCTCCGCCCGCTGCGCAGCTGCCTGGACGAAGAAAGAACACGGACAGCAGGCGCAGCGGCCAAACAAGCCGCGTCGGCTTCCCTTCCTTCCCCTTTGAGCCAGTGAAAGAGCTGTTTCTAAACTTACATGGTTCACCTGGGCTTGTATTCAACTAGGGCTTTTTTTCTTTCTTTCTCTCTCTCTCTTTTTTTTTCCCCAGTCCTGATACTTGTAGGCAAAACCTGGTCCACTCCTGGTTCCTGGTTTATATTCCTTTTTTTGCCCCTAGCCTCTGGAGCCTAGACCGCAGACCTGATGCAGGCCTGCTTTCCACAGGGTGCCAGTGCATCCACCAGGGCTGGGGACTACCCTGGGTGACATATCCTGTGGTTAAAAGGGAGCACCGTTCTTGAAAAGCCAGTACCTTCAGCTCCGGGGTGCTCTTTGGGAGACCTATACCTCAAGTAGGACAGAACTGAGACCAGCATGCTGAAGGCACCAGGGCTGCACACGTGGCCCCAACAGAACTGAACAAAATGGGGAATATGGGAAATTTAGTTCAGTTGTATTTTAGCAAGGTTATTGGGTAGACTTTTCTTGACATGTGCATCAGAGGAAGCCAAAAATTAATTTGATTTTAGACTCAGTTTCTTCCTCCATCCTTGGAATCTTGGCTGAAGAGCTGCGGGTGATTCCAAAAGCAGGAGAAAATGAACTTTACCTGCTTAGCTTACTTTAGGCATTGTAACTGAAAAAAATGGGCAAAGGCAAAAAATTCTCATACTCTGTTGGGGAGACCAGTCAGCAGTGATCTTCTCCTGGGGGCGGCACAAAATTAGCATGAGATTGGAGGATCCAAGTATTTGATTCATGATCTAGTTCTGCTGATGACGCTGTAGCCCTGGGCAAGGCATTCAACTCCTTTGTGCTGAAGTTTAATTTATTACAATAAATATGGAAAATTCAAATGAAAAAATGATGTAGCTTAGTGTATTTACTCCCGGAGTCCCCGATTCACATTGTAGCTCTGCCACTTAGTAGGTATTTGACCCTGGACTGATTCACCTTTTGAGTCTCAGTTTGCTCATCCCTAACATGCAGGTAGTAGTGAGGCTAGCTGCGCCCTGGGACTGATGTGATAATTAAAAGAGAATGCATTTGGAGTGCTTCACACAGTGCTAGCTCATAGTCTGCGCTTACGAAGTATTATTATTGGCATTGTTGGTATTATTATGGGTTTCTTTTATTATATAAAGATATGTGGAAGATTAGGATAACTTCTTAGGGGAGTGGCTTTAGTGGGATTTTGATTGGTGGGAACTCTTAAGCATATGAAACAGGTCGGCAGAAACATGAAGGTGAGAAAGGAGAAGACGTGTGGTGAATGGTGGAGGCAGGCTGGTGTGGCTGGGACATGAGGCACATGGGGGTTCCAGTGTGAAGCCAGACTGGAAAGGGGCCTTGTGGTGGTGGGTGAATGTGAGAGATACGATTGGCTGTATGTGTAGTTCACACTGTTCTGTGCATGATGTGAACGGTTTAAACTTTTTGAGGAGGGAAGGGCCATGATCACACATATGTGTTATGATGATTACTCTTATATATTATGCCGATGGGTTAGAACAAGGATGGAGGCTTGTGGACCATCTAGGAACTGCTTTTAATAGAAAAACAGACATAAATGAGGACTTAAAGAAGGTGGTGACAAGCAGAGGGAAAAGAGGAAGGACATTTAGACGTAAGTTATTACTCAGTTAATGGTAGGGATTCTTTTTGCTTTTCTTTTGAATTAAATTGTTAGAAGTAAAAATCTATCATAAACATTTAAAAACAAGGTCAGTGATAAAGGACATGGAAGCAACATTTGGCGAGGTGTGTCAGTTTGTGACTGTTGGGTAGAACCCACAGTCTAAAACTTAGATGGCTTAAAACAGCAACCATTTATTGCTCCTTATGCGCCTAGGCATCAACTGGACAGTTCTGTGCTCAGCTGGACGCAGTCATGCGTCTGTGGTGGGCTTCGGGTTGGCTTGGCTTTTCTGAACACCTTGGTCGAGTTCCTTCATGTGTGAATGCTGGCTGACTGCAGGCTGGTCTAAGATGACCTCAGTTGGGAAGGCTGGGCTCTTCACCCTGCGGTCTCTCATCCTCCATCAAGCTGGCCTGGACTTATTCTCAGATCATGGTAGGTCTCCAGGAAAGAAAGCAAAAGCATGCAAAGCCGCTTGAGGCCTAAGTTTGAAACTAGCACGGTGACACTTCTCTCATACCATGTTAGCCAAAATGAGTCATTTGGCAAGATTATTTCAAGGGGGGAAGATAGACTACACCTCTCAATGGGAGGAGCTATGAAGTCACGTCGCAAGGAGTGGATCCAGGGAGGCCATCCGCTGAAGCCGTTAGTGCCTGCGGTCTGTCACAGGACACCGCTCAGACTGAGCCGCTGTGTTCATGTGACACAGGTTTACTAAGCACTTACTATATTCTAGTCACTGCTGCAGGCCTTTCCTGTCTTCAGGAAGCTTCCTATTGAGCAGGGAGGTGGGGATCTACACAGCTAGCAGGGACACAAAAGGGTATGTTCTGTATTAGTTATGCATTCACTCCTGCCTTCCCCTGACCTGCTGAAGTGTAAATTCTGAAGACACTGAACCCTCCAGCTCAGCATCTCCTGGTTCTTGAGTGAATCTACACAGAGTCTGGCCAGCAGGTTCTAGAATTTGGCTGCTTGGAGTGGACCTCTTCATTTATTTAAAATAGATTTATTTTACTTCTTTTCTCTGATCATTTGCTTTGCTACCATGAAACCTATTTTGTTCCACGGAAGAGCCCGAAGTCCTTCACCAGTCTTCTCAGGTATTCGCAGACCTCAGTCAGCTACCTTTGTTCATATGCCCCAGATTTTTGTGCCTAGATCATTGTAGTGTCTTTGCCATCATGGTGTTTTAGCCTTTGAAATACTTCTCTGTTAACACCTAACTCCACCTATTGCTTGAAACACAGGGCTCCATCCCCCCACCTCTGCTGCCTGTCTGGTTTTCTGAAAATTCATTCATGTTAGTATTTCTCTTGTCTTATATTTTGAACATCAATAAAATGTCCATAGCTCATTACACAGGAAATCCTGTTGCTTATAAGCAGAAAGAATCACTAACTCACTCTCATCTTTATCCCTGGTGCATGAGTCCTATTTTTTTCAGTATCCTGCTCCTTTGATTACTGGGATGGGAGAAGGGTGAGCTGACCTTGATGAGATCTAAATGAAACTTCAGCCAAGGCAATGAGTGAAGTGAAGTTTTACCTATTTTGTAGCACATTATAATTGGTTCTTTATATTCTTTAAATTTGACATTGAGTATATGAATTGTGGGTTTTTTATATTAATAATATTTTTAAAATTTCCCACTCAGTCTTTGAAAGGTTAGTTTTCTTTTGGGAATGACAGTAGACTTGTGTCAGCTCATCGGGCCTCTCTGAACGTGGGGGAGCTCTGGGCGCTCACACGGTATATGCCCTTTCCTATATAGGCCTGGGAGATCCATTTTCCCATCTCCATGATCTAAAGGATGGACTCCTTCCATGTCTCTGCCCTCTGAGTTCATGTCCTGCTGCTGAGCTGCAGCTTTGGCTTAGTGGGGAGATAAGGTGAAGCTAGGAGTGTGATGAAGAGATAAAAATATATGGGTGACTCGGGTCTGAGCAAAGAGCCTCCCAAGTTTGATTCACCAAAGAGAAAGATAGCTCGAGAATGACGTACAAAGTGGGACTACAAAGTAGTGGGAGTTCTTCTCTCAAATCTGCAAGAAATGAGCCTCATTATGTTATTGTTAGAAAGGGAGCCATACTGAATCAATTGTAAAACTGGAAGAGCTGAGAGATGATATAGAATTCTTTCTGTATTTTATTGTAGCCTCAACTCAAAGACGAAAATGATATCTGACAATCTGACAAATTTATCCCTTGAGAGAAGGAAAAGTACAATACTATTCTTAACCTCGATGGCAAAGATCAGCCAGATAGAGAAGAGGAACATTGGCTCTCAAGCTGCTTAGAAATGTTGACAATCACAGAAGCCTAGTCTCTGGATGCTACCAGGAGAGAGAGAGAGAGAGAGAGAGCGTGTGTGCGTGTGTGTCTCAAGCAGCCCTTCCCTTCCTTCCCCCTGTGTTGCCAACACAAGCAGGACTAAAGCCTATTCCTTTTTCTCTGTAGCCCGTTTCCTTCCCTTGACAGGCCTGCTGACTGACATACGCTTTCTCATTATGGAATAGTGAAGTGTATTTCATCAACTCAAATACGTTCTGACCCTGTTTCACATGCAGCCTCACTGGCTCAGAGTCCAGCGCATAACTGTTGGCATAGCTGATCTTTAGGCCCTGAAGAGCTATGGGTAGCACACGTGCTCTGTGCCGGGGGTGTGTATGTGTGGTTACCTCTCACTTGTGTTATGGTGACCGACAAAACTGACTCAGTTTGTTCACATTTTACTACATAAACACTGTATTAGCAGAGTCTCAGAAGGAACCCTAAAGATCATTTGGTGCAACATGTCGCTCAGTGCAGGCATCTCTGACAGGTAGGCGGCCCTGAGACTCTTTTCATGGGAACAATTCCTGTGGCAGGGGACTCACCCGGATGGCCAAGAGAATCTATTCCATCCAGATTGGGAGGGGTTGTCTTTATCTTGAGACAAAATCTGCTGTGCTGTAACTGCCATTGGGAGGGTCAGAGTCTATCTCTGGAATTATTTTTAACCATGTTTTCCCATGAGGCTGCCTCCAGGTACGTCATCACAGCACTCAGGCAGTCCCTGCATTTTCTCCTTCAACGAAACCACTGACATTTCTTCAGCTGGTTCTCAAATGCAGTAATTTTCAGATATTTCATGCTGGACATTTGATCAAGGTACCAACGATCACTTTATCACCGTGTTGTGTTTGCTGTGGAATGCAATTGAATTGTCACCTCCCTTGTTCGGTAAGCTGTCCTCCTATGAAAGCCCTTTCAGACTGCATTAGCCGCTTTGGCAGCCTGCTTTCCCAGGTTTACACTGATCTAGATCCAAAGACAGCCGAGCCTCCCCCGCGCTCTCTTTGTGCGGTCGGTTTTAAATTTAACCCAGTTCGGTATCGCTTGTCTAGGTTGACCTCATCTTCCTAGCTGCCCCTGTATTGTTGGAATTTGATTCTTCCCTCTGACTCCTCAGTTATTCTTCCCATCTTCTTGTCTTGTGCATATTTTGTAAATTTGTGCAAGTATTCTTCCCCAAGTTACTAACAAAAATGCTGAAGCAAACAGGATTCGGTAAGGATCCTTTGGTCCCCCTCCTCCCCGAGATCTCCCTCCAGGCTACGGCTCCACCTTTCCACCAGGATTTCGTAAGGGTCTTTGTTGAGTGTCCTGAAATATTTGGCCACATCTGTGATCAGAAAGGATTCCTTCTTGAGAAAAATAAAATATAGCTGTGTACTATGTGAACATGTTTTTTCCTCTTTTTTTTTCCTCCAGGTTTCATAAACCATGCCGCTTACATATGCAAACATCTTATGTATTTCTTAGCAAAACCTACTCTTACAACACCTTTTCTGAGTCCTCAAACAGTGATTTTTCTGTACAAATAATATCATACAACCTGGTTCCGCAAATACTTTTGATCCTAGATTATTTCTGACTCTCGTCTATTGACTTTCTTCTCTGTAAATTCTCTTGCCATATAGCTTTATGAACTCTTGTTCTCTGTTAACAAGTTCACCCCTCACAGAACTGGATTCCTTAGATTTCTCTCCCACCGCTCTGCACACATCCCTTAAACCCCGACTTCCCAGTCTTTAATATTCCCACTGCTCCTGAGACCTGCAGGGCTGTTTTAAAGGCGTTCTGGGAAACATGGTGCACCTGCTCTTGTTGTGGTTGAAACGAAGCCATGACTGGGGATGGATATGGAACATGCTCAAAGTCCACATAAATAACATTCTGTAATATTTGGGAGGGTAACTCGTGGAGAATACTTTTCTTTGGCTGAACCTTCTTGAAATACTGGCTAGAATTCAGGCATGGAGATAGCAGTTGCTTACATAAATGAAGAGCTGGCTTAAAAAAATAGCTCAGTGGTGAATAAGGATTCAGACACCAGGTAAATAAAAATAGTTCTTCTCACCATGTCTGTACTTGGCCTGTACTTGGCTGAATTTACTTGGTGTTACGTTTGGTCTGTTTAGACCAGGATAGGCCTGGTTCAACACATGGAATTGTTCTAGGTCATTATTTCTCCAACTGAAAAAAGACAGAGGCGTGGCAACAGGTTCCTAGAGAGACAAGTTTGTTGACGTGGCGACACGAGTACTTTTGGATATTGAATAAAAAGTTGGAGGATGGATAGCAGTGTATGCAGAACAACAGCCGAACGATGCTGCTGGCAACACTAGCCGGCATTTAGTGACGTTTTCCTATGTTCCAGGAATTGTGCCTTCCCATGGAATTCTCATAACAATCTTAGGTGTGTGCTTTTATTATCACTTCTGGACAGATGAGAAACTGAGGCACACAGAGATGATTTTCCAAGCCAGGCAGCTGAGAATGGGTGAAGCTGTGAGAAGCTGGCTCGGACAGCCTGGCTGGAGAGCTGCGCTGTCCAGGCAGCAGCCGCTTAGCCACGTGTGCTGTAAGGACAAAATCCCCACTGGGAGCTGAAGGCTTTGCATGATGTCAAAGAATGTGAATGACCTCGTTAATAATTATTATATTGACTCTACAGTAAAATAATATTTTGGATATACTGAGTTAAATAAAATCTAAAAGTTAAGCTCACCTGTTTCTTGTTACCTATTTTAATGTGTCCACTAGACAACTTTAAATCACATCCGTGGCTCAGATTATGTCTGTTGGGTAGTGCTGTTCTAGAGCTTCACTCTCAAGGACGGCTGTTTAGTCACAGATAAACAGATGTGCGTTTGGGTGATGTCCACAAAGCTAAAAAGGAGTAAAGAAAGTTACAAAGGAGAGCAGTTTGGTAAGTTGAGCTGGGTCTTGAAAGGAGGCTGCTCGTAAGATAGATTATACCTGGAACCTGGAAAGGCCACCAAGATGATTTTGGGTAACTTTGAAGGAATTAATTTCTCCCTAAAAGATTTGATCAATTGAATTGCTTTCCCAGAGACCACCACCAACAACAAAAAAAAATCTCAGCACACTGGTCTTCGACCAAATGTAAAACCAAAAGCGCACAATCAAGTTAAGGGCAAGATGACCTAAAATCATGGGTTCCAGGTGATTTTACAACAGGGAGGACTGGGGAGAGATGGAGCAATATTTTCAGCCAAATAAAATGAGATTGAGTAAGATCATTTCTGATGAGCCGCCAAAGTTCAGGTGGTGAGCAGCACTGAGGTGTGTGGTCGTTCAACTGTGGAGCTACTTCCGGGCCAGTCGGGGAACAGAAGCTGCTCTGAAGCCTGTGCTACACCCAGTCCTCCCCCAGGCTCTCCCACACGTCGGCATGCCCTGCAGGACAGGGGCCCAAGACCCTGCTCCTGTCTCCGAGGCAACCTTCAGTTCTGATTGGCTGGTAAAGTGCCAGTTGCTGAATACTTTGCATATTATTCAGGGTTAAGGGAGACTATAACTTGTAACTTCTATAATTTTTTGTAACTTCACCATCATGTAATATGATTAAAGAAGCTGTATTCTCCAGAATACCTTTCAGAGAGTTATATTCTAAAACAACTTGAAAAATCTGCCTGGGGTAAAAGCTGAGCTTGCGAGACTTCAGAGTGGGAGAAACTGTCCTGCTTGATAATAAGAAGAATTACCTGAGTAACGTATAAATAAATAAATGAATAAACAGTCTCCAAGAATAGCGGGACAATGGAGGAAGAGAGGGAGGGCGGGGTGAGCAAGGGTTGGAACAGCTGTGGAGATGGTACAAGTCGCTCCATCAGTGATGTGGGCCTCCCTAGGTCTACCTAAGTCTTAAGTAAAATTACTAAGCTCACAGGATTGATGAAAAAAGTGGATTTTTCCCTTTATATAAAAACCAGTTAAGGCTGGACTTCAAATTTCGATTGGTCTGGGTGGAACAGTAGCAGACGAACGGGGCAGACCTGGGAACCCGAGACAGACTGAGAGAAAGTAAGCCATGGGAACTTTAAGAAGTTCAGGAAAGATTCCTGAGTGTGCCAGCCTAAGGACTGATATTTGGACCAAAATCAGTAAGACTGCCCGAGAGTAGGGGGCGCCACCCAACATGTGGGCGACAAGCACACACTTTGCACCTTCGGTATCTGTTACATCTGTTCTGAACGTCAGTGTTCTTGGAGGAAGGGGAACGAAGGAGAAAGGCTTAAGAATAACAAGGCTTGGTAGGGGCAGTCACACCCCGTGCCGGTGATGGGAAGGCGCCAGGTGATGTGGCATCTTCTCTTCCTTGGGGACCTTTTGTCCCGGCCACTGTGGGTCTCAGAGCTGCTGGTGTCCTTGTCTGCTGGGGACTGGGGCTGCTGCAGAATACACGGGCAGTGGGGTGGGGACTTCCTTTAACTCTTCTTCTGCCTCTTTTCCTCTCCCAGCTGACGTGCCCTTCTTGCAGTTTCCTGGCACACGTGAGATGGACTGAGATTGACATGGAGAGGAAGAAGTCCAGAGGAGGCTGGAAAGTCTTGAGTGGGCTGGAGGTAGCCAGGAGTCTGGCTAGGTGATCACTCTTGAGCAAAAGATATGTTCTTAGGGAAGTTGGTCAGAGGAGGCTCTGGGCTCTGATTCACTCCTATTCTGGGCCTTGTCTTTCACTCTGTTTTCTCTGTGTTGACCTTCTGTTCTTAGAACCAGAAGGGGGCATTCCAAAGTTGACCTAGGCTGAAGCATCCACATCCAGAAGCTGTTCTTACTCAAGTTCTTCTTCTTCTTCTTTTTATTTTTTATTTTTTTGCTTCCAGGTCAGGACAGAGATGGGCCACTAGGTTAATGGAATGGGGCTCAAGATTATCTTGGCTTTGAGAACAGTGCACCTTTGGGACTCCCATTAGTGTGCCCTTGCTCTCTCCTTCCATTCTTACCCTTCCCACCCTCCCCTCCACGTCACCGTACATTTTGCAGCATAAGTGGTAGAGCTAAAGCTGTGTTTGTTCAAGTACAGGTGGGAGAAGAAAAGATACAAACTACAAATATGTTCGTTTTAATTTTATTATTATTAATTTAATTAATAATCGGATTATTTCTCATCTCCTCTCTTTCCTTGCCTAGTTTTGGCAATCATGTTGCTCTCACTGTCTCTTTTTTCTCTTTATTTTGTTCCCTATTCCTCTTTATATCTTAATGTTTTTCAATTTATTCTCTCGTCTCTAGTCTAATCTACATCAATTCCTACTCCAAAACCTCCATAAACTTCCCTTGGTTTATTTAGTCTATTTCTGTTCTTTCCCAATGCCGTGAGTAGAAATGAACTAGCACACGTGCTCTGTAGTGTAAGATCATATAAGACGTTCCCCGTCTTGGTAATTTTCAGGCGCTTCACATTTCCTACCTCTGCAACCAAAATTCCCATTTTTGTCCACTTGTAAAATGGAAATACCATTTTATGTGAAGGAAAATATATGTGGCTGAAAAACATGAAAATGTTTAGCCTTATTGTAATGAAAGATGGAAATTAAAACAACAGTGACATATCATTTTTCACCTACCCAATTGGCAAAAACTTTAAAGACTATATTAACTATGGAGTCTAGTAAGATCAGCACTTTCCTACACTGCTTATGAGAGTGTGAAACGGTACAACATTTTTGGAAATGCATTAATGGCTTTTGAAAGGTTAGTATCCTTGACTGACTCTTCCCTAATCCTCTTTCGATAGAGACTGTGCTCTTGACATCAGGTATTCAGACGAAAGTACCAACAAATACGTTCTCCACAGTACTGTTTACTGAGCACTCACTCTGTGTCCACCGCTACACCAAGTGCTGCACTGGCGTCCTCTCATTCACCCTGTGAGGCTGGCTCATTACCAACCCATTGTACAGATGAGGAAACTGTGGCAAGAGAGGCTAAGTAACAGCCTGCTGGTGGTCAAGTCCCGTTCCAGCCTAGACGGTCTTATCCCCGAGCTCCTGCTCTGACCTCCACGCCAGAATGCAGTATAGTGCTTACCTAACTTATTACATTTCTGCTTACCTTTTGCTCCTTTGGGTAGTCCCGAAGAAAGCTTAGATGAGACGCTCCTGTCTCTGTCCCAGCCTCCAAAACAATGTTTGGCATTTATTAGAGATTTGATAAATATCTGCTGAAGGAATAGCCTAATTGAACCTTTTTTGTCCTCAGAATTAAATCCTCACTTATGCTTAAACTGATCCCACCACTGGAATTAGCTTCTCACCCTATTAGTATCTGGTAGTAACGGTCACCACCACCATTGTCTTACTTCTCTGCCAGGAAAACTTACCTGATTCCCGATCATGGATGATCCCTTCCTTTTCTAGACCCCATAACATTTGTTTTCATTGATTTAAATAAAATGAATTGAACTACATCACACTTAGTATTACTGTCTTCCAGGTGTCAGAATTGTAAATTCTTTTTGATGAGGGGTAATTTCCCATAACTTCTTGCATCTTCCTTAGTGCCTAGGCCAGGGTCGTTCATGGAGCATGTGCTCAGAAATAATTAAATGCCTGTTATGTCTTTAGCAATAAATATACAAGACTAGACTATTCATACAACACATCCCCCAGCTGGAGCTCTGGATAAAAAGACTTTAGCAAAGCACTGTAACATTGTAGCACTGCTTTTTAAAATGATGCTTACCCTTACTTTGTACATTAGACTTGGCAAGGTTGGTAACCCAGTGGGTGTTAATCCTTCTTCTCTGCCCCCTACCCCAATTAAGGCCTGTAAGATCAGATTAAATGCCTGTCTAGACGCATTCTCATTACTTCTATTTTCTATGCCAGGGACAAGCATCCTCTGGAAGTTGGCTTGGACCCACATTGGTTTTTGAGTATTGGGTAAATGAGCTGTAATTAACCATCTAGATGTTCACCTTTCACCTCATTACACTTTAGCTTTTCACATTTTGATAAAAATCCACTAGCAAAATTAACTAAATTGAACCCAAAGTGGTTTGATCTTTATCTAATATGTGTAACTAGTTTTGCACCCATTTGTACCAGTCATCAGCTTGAGTTAAAAGAAAGGTCACATCTTATATTTTTAAATTTACTGTTAAAACTCCCTCCTACCCATATTAGCAGGAAGAGCAGCTCTACCTTCTGAAGGTCTCACTAATATCTGCACCAGATTGTTCAAGAACACTAGGAGTTTACAAAGAAGAGAGAACTGGACAGTCAGAGTAATCTACATAGTCAACCTATTTTGGTTTGGTTTGGTTTGGTTTGGTTGGTTTTCTGGTTTGTCCTGGCCTTACAGTGCTTCAGGTTACATTCATTTGCTCATCCGCTGTTCGCAGGACAGGGTCATTGTTCTGGGATGTCTACATCTGAAGAACTTCCGGATTTAGCCTTGTGCAGTTTTGAAACTGGTCCTCCTCCATGAACCTCTAATTTCTTATAAGTTGAGCTGGGTTCATATCACAGACTCCCCATTGTCTCATGGAGAGTTCCACCATTCAGCTTTCCTGTCAGTGCTGTCAGTCTGAACTGTTTCAGCTTACAGAAGAGTGTCTAGTAATTTTGAAGGACTCGGGGGTGTCAATCTCTTTCCTCCCACCAGAATCCTTGACTCTGTATTACTTTCCCCCCCACTTCTTCTCTAGAGATCAGTGTTGTCTCTACCTAGAGACAAGCTATTGGAAGACCAGAGGGAAAAGACCAGAGTAAGGAAAAAAAAAATACGCGGAGAGAAAAGAAAGATTAGGCAACATCATTCCCTTAGCTTTTCTGAAGGAACACTGAAAAGAAATCTTAACAAAATCAATTTGCAATCATTTGAAGAGAAGAGGGTTTTTTAACTGGGTAGCTTGACTTCATAAAGGACAAGTCCTGTCATACTAATCTAATCTTCTGAGATGAAAATGAAAGGCTGGGCAGATCAAGGAGAAAGATTTATATATAATTCATTTAGACTGTGGAATGCTTTGGATATGATACTGTACGGTACTTCTATCAGTCCCTACATCGCTGTCTGAGACAGTGGACATCAGAGGTTCATTGTCCACCTGAGGACAAATCTAAGGCTGAGTTCAAGGCCAGTATTACTTATATTTCTCTCCACAGTCTGGTATTTGGATTGAAATGCATGGACATTTAATTTGTTCATGCATAGAGCTAGCGGGAGAACTGGCAGAGAAAGATAGAAGCAAAAAGAAGCTTAACAAATACAGCTGTCCAGCCACACTGCCCTCTGTTCTCATCATTCCTATGACACATATTCTAAACCTCATGTTATCGTTTAACTTAAGACGACCATCAATTATTTTGTATATTTTGATCTTTTCTTCCAGTTAACTCACTGTGAGGATGAGGATGATGACTTGTTCTTTGCTCCTACTTCCCACAGCACTTGATAGGCATTAAATAAATATTTGATTGATTACAAACAACTAATAAGATCATAAAGAACTGATTGTATGATGTCCAGCAGAAGAGCCCTGTAGGGTGATAGCATGTACCAAATCCGTCACCAGTTAGCAGCGCCACTGTGCTCGTGGGTGGACGCTTAGGAGTGAAGCCGAAGGAACTCATGAAAAGAATCTCTGCACTATACTGAGTGGGGTTAGACTTTTACTAGATGACTGTGATCATTCTGTTCACACAGTTCACACAGGAGGTGTAGATGGTTCAGACGGGAGCTACAGAGGTGATTGAGGGAAGCCTGAGGATGTGTGGTGCAGTGGCTGAGTGAGGACACTCTGAAGTCGGACCTCGCTAGAGTCTCAAACCAGCGGTGACCTTGGCTGAATGACTTCACTTCTCTGAAGCTCACTTTTCTCTACTAATGAAACAGAGAAAGTAATAGGGCTTACTTCTTAGGGACATGAGGATTAATTTACATCTTATACACGTATAGAGAGTACCTGGTACACTATAAACCCAGTAAATATTGTAATAAGAATCATAATAAGTGAGAAATAAAGGGGATTGTTTAGGTTAAGGAAGAAGGGGCTGAGAGTAAGTGTAATAATAAACTTTACATGCAACCAGCATCTAACCTGACATCGCTTGATTTTGATAAAATTTTTGAGGGCCTACCATGAAAGGCCTATGCCTTTCCCCAAGGAAAATAGGAGAGCCAAAGGGCTTCATCTGCAGCATGACAGAATCGAGATAGACATAGGGAAGAACTTCTGGAACTGTGGATTCCTGGACTCACTGGCCTGTGTAACAGGAGGATTGTGGGCTTTTCTTTGAAGACTTGGAAAACAATCTAGTTCCCCCTGACATTCTCCTGGGCTGGTTTAATTGTGGTCCTCTTCTGAGCTAGACTAGTGTCTTCTCAGGCCACTCTGGTGAATGGGTCGTCTTTGAGACCCTGGCATTATTTAACAGAGTTTAGCTGTGCTTATATGGGGTCACTGTATCAGCACCTTTCACCAGTGCCGAATTAACATCAAAATGTCAGTGCTGAGCCCTAGGGACCCCCCATTTTGTTTTTGTTAGCGTGGATCAGAATTCACAGCCAGCTAATGTGAGCCCAATGGGTGAGTGGCTTTACTGCCAGGTCTAAAGATAATAAGACCATGCAGGAATCATACTTGTCTGGGATGATTCATCTATATGCAGAGGCCCACTGTGGAGGCTCTCGACTAGAGATTAGTAAGCGCCAGCATCTGATTGTAACGGTGGCTCGGTGCTCCAGACGGTCTGATGAGGGCGGGCGAAAGGATAAGCTCTGAGCTTCTTTCTGTTTGAAATGCCAGTTGGCATTTTCTTTTAAAGAGCTCTTTTTCTGCTTGCATACTTCCATCAGAGGAAAAGTGTTCAGGTGAAACGTGTGAACCTCAGAAGTGCAGGAGGCCACTGAATATGGTTTAAAAACAAACAAATAAACCAACTTCAAAATAAAATTGAATAAATGGGTCATTCCTTTACTTGTAAAGTTCTTATTTCCGGGAAAGATCCTGCCAACTTTGGTACCTCCCTGGGGTGGTGACTACTGGTCATCCCTACTTGGCTGATCTTACAGATTCAGGCTGAGTACCGACCGCACTTCAACTAGCCAAGACCCTGGAGGGGAGTGTGGGAACACTGGTGGGGCCAAAGATCTAGGCCAGGTAGGACATTCTGGGGGGTCTTTATCTGTGAAACTAGAAAGAGAGTCAAAGAAGGAGGATGCCTCAGCCGGCTGCGGGGCTGATGACTGCAGTGACGTGATGGCCAGGGGTATTGGCAGGGCTGGTCCTGCCACGTGGGCAGAGGGACTGGTGCCGGCTGGGCCGGAGAGAGTGATCCTGGGCTGTGTTGGAAGCTGGATCTGCAGAATTCTGCACCTTCTAAGCCAGGTATTCCTTCTGTGTACAGATAGAGAAAAAGCTAGGCTGTTTTCTAGGAACGTGGATGGGATTGTGTGGTGTGTAGTGTTAGCATCGTTCTCCCTACATCAGGTCAGGCGCCGGGTACCGATTCCAGCAGATCGTGCTGTGTTCCCCACGAGGCTTCCCAGACCATGCCTCCCAGAGCTTGAGGGAAAGAAAATGAAGGGTAAGCAACTGGGAACTCTGAATTCTTAAAGATCCATTTTTAGTTCTGTTAACCAGCAGGCACAGATGAGGCACAGCAAAGTAAGAGTTGAATAATTCCAGACAAGGAGAGCAGTTTTCAGTATAAAGTGAACAAAGGATATAGCAAAGGAACTTAGACGTAACCAGATACTGGACACCATATTCACCCTTTTGCAGCCCAGTTATAGTGGAATCTGAACTATTAGTCTAGTGAGCTTTGATGTAATAGTGGGCAAAGCAAAGTAAACTTCCCACTGTCAAGGGTAGAAGAGGGGTGTCCCCCTCAGCTGGCACTTGCAGATCCAGGGAGCAGGGTCCAGCATCAGGGGTGTCAGGGGCTGTGCAGAACAGCTGGAAGTTCTGAGTAGGGCTCCTCATCCAGTAGAGGCTGGAATGAAAGTCAGGACATGAGGAAGAAGCTTTGGTTGGGCACATGGTGAGTCTGTTAAAAAGGAAGACTTCTTCTGGGTGGGCACATCTGCACCCGACCAGTCTCACATCAGGTGCTCCGTATACTGGGCTTAGAGCAGCCCCATCAGCTTTACAAGATGCTCTTGGTACGGATGGGACGAGGCCAGTCCTGGTTTAAAGACTGGATGGATGGCACGCCTGGTGGCTAAAATTCTAAGTCCTACAATCCAGTGAGGCTGAGACCGGCAGGTGCTGACAAGCTGTTGCAAATGTATATATATATTTTTAATCTGCCTGTATGCAATTTTATTTTCATTTCTGGAGCCCTTCAAAATATGCTGCCTCTTTTAGACGGAGGACTGAATTGGTTTGGGACAAGTGAATAAATTCAAGGCTGCGTTAATTGTGAACAGCCGTACTTCGGCTTTATGTGAGGAAGCAACGATCAGTTTCCCGATTCAGGGACCTAGGAAAACAGATCCCTGGATATTTGGTGAGAAGACTTTCTCAAAAAACTTCTCTCTGCCATAGGAGACAGTGGCTTGTTAACCAGTGCCAAATAAGCATGGTGGGTCCAAATTCTAAATTCAGCAACGCTACATCTTTCTATATGAAACAGGGATAGAAGGACAAAGAACTTTTTGTATTCCGGGGATTTATTGAAGAGACCCACGTGTGTGAACATAATCACGGTGTCTAGAACCAGTGCTTTGTTATTTTCAGGAACAGATGAGGAACCAGCACTCTTAGCTTGATCAAATATAAAACGCCTTTTCTCCCCTTCCCCTCTCAGGGGCGCTTCCTTAATTCTCTGCTCCCACTGGTATGTGAATGTGATGCTCTGATCAGACACATATGAAGAGATGGGAACGTTAATGTATTTGAGACAAATGTCAACATCTTTACTCTGAAAAGTGCTGCTAGTGTGTCAGGTACCATCACTGGCCTGTGCTTCATCCTGTTTTTTAATAATGGCCAGAATTCTTCTGTAAACTCTACCCTCTCAGCTTAAGTTAAAAGGAAAGTTTTGATGGTATAGGCACTTTGGGATTTAATATTTCATGTCTAATAAAAAATTTTTTGTTTTCCTTTAGTTAGATGTTTTAGTTTGATTATGCCCTTCCTTTTATCCTATGAAATGTTCAGATCTAACTTTCATTTTTTTTTTTAAATGGAGGTACTGGGGATTGAACCCAGGACCTCGTGCATGCTATAAGCATGCACTTTTCCACCAACCTGTTTCCCTCCCTCCTGAAATGTTCAGATCTATATTTGTTTTGAACACACTTAATTTTGTAGACTTGTCTGAATAAATTTAGTCTGATGTTGATAATCCCACTGCCTAATTGATACTGCTAGTTTAAAATTTATATCATTTTTTTCCCTGTTTCATTTTTTCCAACTTTTCCTGTTCTCCTACCTTCTTTGGTTGCATTTACTTAAAAGTACATTTATTCAGTCACAGAACGTGATTGTTGTTGAACTTGTCGGCTCGTTCTTTTATAGAAAAGAACCTCTTAATAAAAATACAAGTCAGTATATCTGAGAGTTGTTTTCATGTACACAGTGGAGCAAGCCACAGAGAGGAATTTTAATTTAAGATGAAATTTGGTAGGTTTTGGCATCTTGATACCTTCCAGAGGCGCAGGAGCACATTCTGGATGTTCTCTTGGTCCTCTCCAGTCCCTTCGCTCCCTGGCTTAACTCTGTAATTCACTTGGGTGTCTTAGCAAGAGGAAATCGGCCTTTTTATCCTTCTCCTTTTATTGCCCTGTCTGTTACTTACAAGCTTTCTTCTTGCTGTAACATTGTCTGAGACCTAGAAGAGGAAGAACCATGTAGACATTCTCAAAGTAAGTACCTTTAGTTTGTTTCTCATCTGTGGCTTAAATTCAGCTATTGAAACACATCCAAGAGGGAGACTCAGGGAGGAAAATGGGGCAAAATTCAAGGGGAAAGCAAAATTATCTTCTGAAAGAACAAATAAGGAAGAAAATGCTGAGTTCTGTGGGAGTTGTTTGGTTATCCGGAATGGCTG
The DNA here is from genome assembly GCF_048564905.1 of Vicugna pacos. Classification (NCBI taxonomy): domain Eukaryota; kingdom Metazoa; phylum Chordata; class Mammalia; order Artiodactyla; family Camelidae; genus Vicugna; species Vicugna pacos. The sequence continues at coordinate 13,896,820 of NC_133020.1, forward strand.
TTAGACTAGCTCAATCTGCTTGAATATCTGCTCATGGGCTTTCGAAAACCCAGAGGTGTTCACCTTTGTGTGCAAGGGTTTAGAAAGAATGAGTCTGGCATTTAACTGGCAGGAAGGATCATGGTTCTCCACCAGTGAGTGTCCATTGTGTGTTTCAGTCATGATGTTTATGATTAATGGTGAGGCTGGAGAACACCGGGCATTTTTTTTTTCTTGCAAGGCATTGCTCACAAAACTCTGACACTATTCAAACCTACCCTCAATAGCTAACATCCGCCTTAGTCACCTGAAGAAAATGAAGGTTAGAATCAGAATTTATAGTCATCAAAAAGGGGGGTCTCTTGGAATTAGGTGGGGAGAGAAAATCCTTCCCCTATGTTGGAAGAGGAAAGAGAATTTTGTCCCCATGTTCTGCTTCCCCTTGTGCTCAGTGTGGAAGAAGGGAAGAAGAAACGCCCAGGACCAACCCCGCCGGGGCGAACCTGACCCCCCCAGCCCATCATTTCTCACTTGCCTTCTAAACCTGGTGGCACCAGAGAAAGCTTCCAGCCAAAGCCTAGCAGTCCTAGCCTTTAATCAAACACACATCTTCCTTAAAAACTGAATTTAGGAGAACAGAAGGATTTTTCTACTCATGTACTAGGAGGAGGGACTCGAAGAAAAATCACGTTTATTTAATCTGAAACTACGTTAATGTCCTAGTAGGATCATAATCCCTATGATATTATAAAGCACTAAGATTTGAATAATGTAAGAGACTTTAAGATACTAGAAAAAATATATTGTCATTCGGTCAGCCAGCAGACGTAAACTAGATTTGTGAATTGTCTGGTTGCTACATCAATTGTCTGGTTGCTACATCAATTTTTTTATTGAGGCGTAATTGACACGTAACATTATGTTAGTTTTGGGTTTTCACCATAATGACTCCTTATTCGTAACCGCTGTGAATTGATCACAATTAGTCTAATTACCACTTGTTACCATGCATATTACAAACATTTTTTTCTTGTGATGAGAGCATTTAAGATTTACTCTTTTAGCAATTTTCAAATATGCAGTATTGTTAACTATAGTCACCATGTCGTGCTTTACGTCCCCATAATGTATTTATTTTATAACTAGAAGTTTGTGCCTTTGACTCCATTTCCCCCACCCTCTGCCTCTGGCAACCGCCAGTCTGTTCACTGTATCTGTGAGCTTGGCTTTTTTGTTTGTTTTGTTTTGATTTGATTTGATTTGTTTGTTTGGGGTTTTTTTTAGAGTCCACATATAAGTGAAATCATATGGCATTTGTCTTTCTCTGTCTGATTTATTTCACTTAGCATAATGCCCTCAAGGTCCATCCATGTTGTCATAAATGGCAAGATTCCATTCTTTTTTATGGCTGAGTAATAGAGAAGCAAAAATAAACAAGTGGTACTACATCAGACTGAAATGCTTCTGCACAGCAAAGGAAGTCATCAACAAAATGAAAAGACAATCTACTAAATGAGAGAAGTATTTGTAAATCATAAATCTGATACAGGGTTAATATCCAAAATATATAAAGAACTCATATAACTCAATAGCAAAGAACAATCTGATTAAAAAAATGGGCAGAGGACTTGAACAGACATTTTTTGAGAAAGAAATCCACGTGGCCAACAGGCGCATGAAAAGATACTCAACATCACTAATTACCAGGGAAATGCAAATCAAAACCAAGTGAGATATGACCTCACACCTGTTAGAATGGATATTCTCAAAAAGATAAGAAGTGACAAGTTTTGGTGAGAATGTGGAGGAGAGGGAACCCTCATGCACTGTTGGTGGGAGTGTACAGCCACTATGGAGAACAGAATGGAGTTTCCTAAAAAAATTAGACATAGAACTATCATATGATTCCACAATCCCATTTCTGGGTATTTATCTGAAGAAAATGAAAACTAACTAAAAAAGACACATGCACTCCCATTGTGGTCTTATTGCAGTAGCCAAGACATGGAAGCAAACTAAATGCCCACCAGTGGATGAATGGATAAAGAAGATGTTAGTACACACACACACACACACACACACACACAATGGAAAATTACCACATTTTACAATTCAACAAATTTGAGAGCCCACTTTGGACCAGGCCCCCATTCTAGGTGCTGAGTTACAGCAATGAACAAATAAATTGATCCCTGCTCTCATGGTGTTTACACTCTAGTTGGGAAGAGGCTTACATTCATAATAAATATGTCACATTGTCTGTTAGATGGTGATAAATGCTATGGCAAACAGAAAGAGCTGAGCAGGTTGAGGGGGCTCAGGCCTGCCTGTGACAGGAAAGGACAGCTGTAGTATTGCACTGCAAGGTCATGATTAGGCTTTGTTGAAAAGGTGAGGTTTTATCAAAGACTGAAAACAGGCGTGTGTGCTAGCCCTGAGGATCCCCAGATAGCTGGAAGAAGTGTTTCAGGCAGAGGAAATAGCTTGAATAAAGGTCTGGAGCAGGAATGTGCAAATGCGTTTAAGAGAGGTCAGAGTGCTTGGAGAAGAGAGAGAGGGAGGAGGTGGATCTCAGGGGCAACGGGGGTCAAAATCAACGGTGTTGACACTTTCCTTTCAGTGCATTGGGAAGTCATTGAGGGTTTGGGGCAGAGAGTAACATCTTATGATTTAAGTTTTAAAAGGATCATCTTGCTTCTTTGTTGAGCATAGACTGTAGGAGTCAGGGCCAGAGGCAGGGAGGCCAGTTAGAAGGCTCTTTCAGTGATTGGGTGAAGGATGATGGTGGCTCAAACAGAGCTGGTGAAAAAAGGTTTTGTTCTAGATACATTTTGAAGGTCAGGTAATCTAGGTTTCCTGACTGGTTGGATATAGGATTCCAGAGAAAGAGAGGCATTGAAACTAGAAAGTTCGAGTAGCCTTTAACTGAAATGGGACAGGCTGAGTTTGGGCAGTGTTGGAGATGTTTCAGAGATATCCAAGTGGAGCTGTAGTATAGGCAGTTTGATGTAGAAGTTTGAAGTTTTGCAGAAAGAGGTGTGAAGTGATCGGGATAGAAATTGGATCTAAATCAGGAGACTGAATGAGATTTCCGAGGAGACAAATGTTTGTAGAAATGAAATGAGACCAAGGATTGACCCTTGGGCACTCCAGTTTCAAAAGGTTGGAAGGAAGAGGAGGAACTAGCAAAGGCAATGGAGGAACAGCAACCAATAAGGTAGGAGGAAAGTCAAGAGAATGTGAGGCCCTGGAAGCCAAGGGGAGAAAGCATGCCTGGGAGCAAATGATCACCCATGTCAGAAGCTGCTTACAGGAGATGGACGTTGGAGTTGGCAATACCAGAGTCACCACTGCCTCTCACAAGAAGACTTTTAGTGGGGTGCTAGGTTGGAAAATCTGACTGGAGTTAGTGTAAGAGAGAATGGGAGAAGCAGAGTTGGAAGAAGTAAGCCACAGATGATGCTTTCAAGGAATTTGCTGCAGAGAGGAGTGGAGAAGTGGCTGGTACACTTGCTGCCTCTGCCTGGCTGGAGGGTGGAGCCCCTCAAATTTTGTTAAAGTGCACAACTCTTCGGGCATTCCTTATTTCTGTGCAGTAGATATGTGCCATCAGCATAGAAATTTGGACCAGCTGAGGCAATCAAGGTCATTTTAATTATTCTCCCACTGAATAAAGGAGTCTTCTTTATAATATTATACAACAAACATTTAAGCATTTTTTTCCTGTGCTACCTAGAGATCCAGATATGAATAAGGTACAGTTCCTGATCTTGAGAAACATATTTTTCTAATGGGATGAGGCAGGCATATAGGCTTCCTGTGAGAAAAGGGAACCTCATACACTGTTGGTGGGAATGTAAAGTGGTGCAGCGATGATGGAAAACAGTATGGAGATTTCTCAAAAAACTAAAAGTAGAGCTACTATCTAAGCCATCCATTCCACTCCTGGGTATATATTCAAAAAGAACAAGAACACTAATTCAGAAAGATGCATACACCCCAATATTCACAGCAGTGTTATTTACAATTGCCAAGATATGGAAGCATCCTAAGTGCCCATCAACAGATGAATGGATAAAGAAGATGTGGTATACACACATGCATGCACGCACACACACACAATGGAATACTACTCAGCCATAAAAAGAATGAAGAATTGACATTTGTGGCAACATGGATGGACTTGGATGATGTTATGCTAAGTGAAATATGTCAGACAGAGAAAGACAATATTTATATGTGAAATCTAAAAAAATACAACAAACTAGTGAGTATAACAAAAATGAAGCAGACTCACAGATGTAGGGAATAAACTGGTGGTTACCAGCAGGGAGAGGGAAGAGGGAAAGAACAAGATTGGGGTAGAGGACTAAGAGGTACAAACTATTATGTATAAAATAAGCTATAAGGATATATTGTGCAACATGGGGAATACAGCCAATATTGTATAATAACTATAAATGGAATGTAACCTTTAAAAAATGTGAATCACTGTATTGTACACCTGTAGATAATCTTATACATCAACTATACTTCAATAAAAATTTTTATCAAATAAATGTTGTGATAGGGGCATTTATAAAATACTATAAAACACAGGGGAAAGAGAACTAACTTGACCTGAGGAAGTTAGAAAAGACGATATGCATTAAAAAGCTGACTTTTGAACAAGGTCTGAAAGATGAGCATGACATTTTCTAGATGGAGCACTGAGGAGAATCCCTTTATCCCATGATAGTCCAGCTCCTTTTTGAATGTGCATAGCAACAGAGATCTCACCATCTTATGAGGGCCATTTCATTTTAAACAGCTATAATTATTGCAAATATATTTCTTATATTGAACCAAACAGTGGCTTTTAGTATTTCTGCCCATTGGTCCCAGTTTTCTCCTCTGGAGCTAATGGGCAAAGACTTATCTTTCTACGATATTAGTCATTTCTGTATCTGAAAATAGAAACCACATTTTGTTTTAAGCCCATCTCTTTTCCGTGTTGAAAACAGGAAAATGGATAAAGTGTGGAGCTGTGTTCCCTGAGAAGCTGAGTCTGAGACTGAGTAGTGTACAGGAGGTTTATGAGGGGATGCTCTTGAGATCAGCACAGTGAAAGGAAGGGAAAATTGGGCAGGAGCGGGCAAAGAGGGGAGCACGGGTGTGATGCAGTTTTGATGGAAGCTCAAGTCAATCTGTGGAAAGTTCTGAAGACAGACTGATCCTTCAGAGTTGCCCAGAATTAGGGCAAGAGGACCGGGTCTTTAGACTCCATGACAACAGTCATTCAGTGCACTTTAGCCCAGGAAGGGGACATGACCTTGGGTGAAGTGGTTCTCTTTAGCTGACACAATCCCCAAAATGGGCTGACAGCTGAAACCAATTGCTAGGGGCCCCATCAGCATCTCGGGTAGTTAATCCTTTATGTCTGAAGTGGATCTGTAGGCGATCTCAGTGATTAAGAAGAAACTCATGTAATGATGATGCTTTAGGCAGTTATTTCCTGAGACAGTTAATTGAATGAAAAAAGTACCTATTTTTGTTTCTTCTTATTAGCACGTAAACACCATGAACATCAACATAATGGGGTTCAACGTAACATTTGAGACTGATGGATCTAATGTGCAATCGTACCTTCCCTGTGCTAACTGCACCTGTCAGTCATGGTAGCCCTTTACCTAGGACTACCTTAAAGATGCTCTCAAGGCAAGTTGAAGAAGTACATTCATGCAATAAATTTAACTGGGAATCTTCCATAGGAGGAGGAGACTGCTCCAAGGACCTGAGCACATAACATTTTGTAATGAAGTAAGGAGATAAAAATGTAAGTGGGGAAGTGCAGTGAGCTGCACACTGAATTACATCCCTGTCCTTCAGCCTAGAAGATGCTACTTCTTGTGCTGATCACAGTGCATGCTAGGTGTCTGCAAAGATGGATGCGTGGCCACCAGTCCTTTCCACTCCATGCACACATGAAGATTGCTCTTTGGTTTGTGGCTGTGACCATAATTTGCAAAGCCTGTCACTGCTTACAACTTATAGGTAGCCCAAAGCTTTGTTGAAAAAGAGTTGTTCCATTCCCAATTGCTATATACCAGATTGATGTGTCAACTAAATTAATAACACTAGACCACTCATCATACCAGGAAACATTTGCCCAAGCTATAACTCTGTCTTCTGATTTCTGTTTCGTTTCATTAACCTCCTCTTGGTGCCAGAGATAAAATGGTCATGTAAAGCATCCTTTTTTAATGAAGGATTGGAAAGATAAAATAGTTGAATTAGGCACGGTGGGAGCAAAGAAATTAGAAAAAGGTTGATCACGGAGGACAATAGAATTAGGAGGTAAAGTGAGGATGCGGTGAGGGTAAGATGGAGCCATATTAATTTTTCTCTTTTCTTACTTTCACCGTACATTGGCTTTCTTCACATAGTAGCCGGCAATTTCTTTAGGAGCACAGTTATAATTGTGAGACAGTTTTAAGAGAAGACTAAGAGAAGAGGGTCAGGCTGGTGTGTAATAGATCGGTTTTCTTCTAAATCCAGTTGCATTAGCATGGGCTCACTTACTGTGGACCTCCAGTTGCATTAGCATGGGCTCACTTACTGTGGACCTCCATGAGTTTTCTTCAGGGCTAGCTCTATCTGTATTTGAAACGCTGTGGTTTCACTGTAAATGGAACTTTGTGGGTATTCAAGAACCTCCTTGTGATAAAGTATGTTCATTTATCAGCGAGTGGGCAGACTTACTTTGTTTACAGTTGAGATCCCTTTCATCCTAAGCCTGTGCATTTTAAGGCACATTTGGAAGCCTTTGTCACTTTGTTATATGCGCTGGGCTTATGAAAACTCAAGTGATAGTTCATCTCATTTGAGAATCCCCAAATTCTCTAATTTAGCTGGAAGTAGCAAGGAAAACAAATGGCCATTGCTTTAAAGTGATAACCATTCTGAGTGAGTTGTTTTGTCACTAGCCTTCCTTTTCTGTTGTTGTGGTTCTCTGTGGGCCCCTGACAAATCCTGTAATAATTCAGCTTTGTTGTCCTGGATTCCCTCTGTATCATACAAACGTAAGGACAAGGTCAGCTTCACCTGAAGAGCAGTACATATTTGTGTTGAAATGAGAGAAGACCAGGAGCAGGGGCTGGCTACCGTTGGAATGAACACATATGAAGTCATCATTTTATCCTGAATTAATTCCCGTGCCCTCCCCACCCATTTCCCATGCCCCACCCCCTCTGCTTCTCTGAACTTCATGGTCCTGTGAGGCTCCTCTTTGACTGTATGTTTAAGCCAGGGGAGGGAGCCATTATAAGCACCACTTTACCCTTAGCAGGAAGAACTGCCCCCGAATGACTGAGCATCAGCTGTTCAGTACTGGACCACCTGTGGGAAATGTGAAGCGCTCAGGCCACACGAAGCAGACACGGCTCTGGCAGAGCCCAGGGGCTGGCAGCTTTATTGCCGAATCAGGGTCTTTGGACACCAGCTGGATATTTTCTAGCCTGTATTTTTTTTTCAATAGTGGGTGCCCAAAAAATGCTCAGCAATTTCTCAGCTGTACAACAATATGTTCCTGAACTAAGAATTCGCCATGTAATTTTGTTTAAAAGCCTGATCTCTTGTAACTGTACTTTGAAGCTCTGGTTTTGGGGATAAAAAAGAACCACCCCTTTGAGAAAAACACAATTTTGTTAGCCTGGATTGTTATAAAATGGAGATGAACCATCAGGTAAGAAGACAGGGGCCACTAACCCAGCAAAGAGATGCCATTACCCAGGAGGAAGTCGGGGGAAAATGGACTGAGAGAGAAGGACAAGGCTGAGAGAGTCTTCACTTGTGGTTTCGCGTTCTTCTAGCTGCAAGGTGGAGATAAAATGCAGGGCTTGACATCTTAGAGCAGCAGGTGAAATACAACCAAAAGTGGGAGAAATCTAAAATGACTTCTCCCTCGAAAGGCGGGAGAAAACATAAGATGTTTAGAATTGACAGAGAGTTGTGTGTCATGCACAGGTCAGATGGAGACCCATGGCCTCGCGTAGGTAAGAGAAGGAACAATCAGTCCTCTATGCGTTGTTCTAAAATAAAGCTTAATCACGTATGACCTTGAATACACGTCACTCTAACTTGTAACTTAGGTCCTGTTTGTGCCTTTCTCTAACTTCATATCTCATTATCAGAGTGGAAGAGAGAGAGGAAACTCAATGTGCTATTAATTGTGTCAAACATAACCAATTTTAAAGGCATTATATGGGAAAAGTAAATAATGAACACAAATCCTTGTATATAACTGGTTCGAACTCTCCCCTCACCATCTTTGTTTTGATTTTTCTCTCTCTTTTTTCACATCTTTACTCCTCCAGGATGAATCCTCCATGTTCTTCCAGTTTGGCCCATCGATTGAACAGCAAGCCTCTGTGATGCTCAACATCATGGAGGAGTATGACTGGTACATCTTCTCCATCGTCACCACCTACTTCCCTGGCTACCAGGACTTTGTAAACAAGATTCGCAGCACCATCGAGAACAGCTTCGTGGGCTGGGAGTTAGAGGAAGTCCTCCTGCTGGACATGTCCCTGGATGATGGAGATTCTAAGATCCAGAACCAGCTCAAGAAACTTCAAAGCCCCATCATTCTTCTTTATTGCACTAAGGAGGAAGCCACCTACATCTTTGAAGTGGCTAACTCGGTCGGGCTGACTGGCTACGGCTACACGTGGATTGTGCCTAGTCTGGTGGCCGGGGATACAGACACAGTGCCCTCGGAGTTCCCCACCGGGCTGATCTCTGTGTCCTACGATGAATGGGACTACGGCCTCCCTGCCAGAGTGAGGGATGGAATCGCCATCATCACCACCGCCGCTTCCGACATGCTGTCCGAACACAGCTTCATCCCCGAGCCCAAGAGCAGTTGTTACAACACCCACGAGAAGAGAATCTACCAGTCCAATATGCTAAATAGGTAAGTGTGGAGCGGAGGGCACACTGGTGGTGGAGGTCTCAGGAGAGCGCCCAAGACTGGGCTGGAGGTTCAGAAACTGAGGGAGGAGCAGTTCAAGGTGTCAGAGGTTGCAGGCTGGCCACTGGGGTGGCGATTGTCCGTGGTGTTGGGAGTGTTCCAGATCCAAAGCTTGCTGGGCTGTGTCCTTGTTCTGAGAGACACTAACTGGCCCCCACTTGTTGATCACTTGCTGTGCGCTAGCTCCTCCTCTAACTACTCCCCATGTTTGACCTCTTTACCCTCAAGGCAACAACTCCCTTAGGCAGCTTTTGAAAATTGTTTCCAGTTTACAATACAAGAGAAAAGGCTTGTGGATGTAAATTGTCCAAAGTCACGCTGAAATAAGGGGCTCCACTTGGAGTTGAAGCCAGGGCTCTCCGACCTCTGCTGCCTGGTCTGTGAAAGACGAGGCAGGCACAGAAGTGAGGGAGGACCACCTCCCTTCGGATGCCACTGTCCTGAGAGGGCGTGCGGAGTAGGTCTCATGGGTCTTTAGGCACACGAAGAGAATTCTTCCCTTGGTTTTTGTCCCCTTTGTGTCTCCTCTCTCTGCCCGTAAGGGTGAGAACGCCGCTGTAGGGGCAACGCTGACGGCTGCTCCCGGTCTGGCTTATCCGACAAGAAGATGTGGGTGGGACTCTGCCCCCTGCGCTCCCCTCAGGGTCCAGCACGGCCTCTTAACCCACTGTGTGACCATGTGGGGTAGAACTTTCTATACTTTGCTTTGTGGTTTTATTATTTGTAGAAAACTGCTACTGTGTACGTTGTAAAAAATCAAACAATATAGAAAAGCTCAAAAAGAAAGTACAAATGACCTTAAATCTGACTAACAGTCATTGTTGAAATAACTAATGACCATCTCCCTGTGCACGTATATCTCTGTGGATGTAAATCTAAGTTTTACATAAATAGAAATATAACTTGACATGCTGTTCAATAATCTGACTTCCTTCCAGTCACCAATATGCATGTCACATTTATTATGAACTGTATCAGACACACAGAAAGATATTCAGAAACACTTAATACATACTCAGTTACCCACCATCCAGCTTAAGGAATAAAATACTAGAACATGTTCTCCGGGGAGGCTGAAATACATTCAGTGGAGGTTGAATGTTTACCTGCTTACACTTGTCTTAAATCTGGAAGGGACTCGAACTATGGCCTCTCGACTAAGTTCCTAATCCAGTTGAAACTAGAAGTAGTTTTACTGTGGCTGCATCTGCGATCCATTCCCAGCAGTCTCCACTCTGAACTCTCCGCTCTTTCTGCCCTCCTGGTCATCACCACTTGTTGGTCCAGACTGCCTTGGTTTTCTTCCTGCCTCGCTGGCAATTCCGTCTCCAGCTCCCCGGCATGCTCGCCTTCCCTTACACATCCCTTACAAATGAGTGCTTCCTGGGGTTCTGTCCTGGACCCTCTTCCTTTCTCATCCATTGCCAAGAATCCAGTGAATGTCTATACATTCCTCCAAATTGATGTCTCTGGTTGAAAGCTCTTCCTTGAGCCCCACGTCTGTCCCTCTCAGGATGACTCCATGTGTTCTTGGGGTACCACGGGCCCTAGGGCATACCACACCCAAAGCTGAACTGCTTTCTCCTCTCCCGTCACCCTCCAACCCTCCTCTGCCAAATCGACACCACTTGTAAAGGGCACATCCTATTACCCAGATGCCTAACATAAAGGTTTCCAGGGTCCTTGATTCCATAGCCCTGACGCCTCATGGCCAATCCTGGCCTTGCCTGTGGATTTTCCTGGAACGCATTCACTTGCTTTCATGCCTGTGCCGTATCCCAGCCCGTCTCTTTGCCTGCGTTGCTGCAGGGTCTCTTAAATATCTTCTGGCTCCCAGTTCTGCTTCTTTTCAATCTCCCTTGCAGCCAGAGTGATCTAAAATGAAAATGTGATTTCATCACTCTCTTGCTTAATACCTTTCAGTGGCTTTTCATTGCTCCTTTAATAAAGTCCCATCTTCTTAATATGGTTTATAAAATCTACCACAGCATGAGCCCCTATCTTTCCAACATTGTCTCACGCCATGCTTTCCCCGGCCCTACGTTCCTGCCGCACTGAGCTGACTTCAGTTCTTTGAAGATACCGGATTCTCGCTCGCTCCCAACTCCTGCCCCTGCCTTGAATGTACTCCCCAGATGCCCCTTCCCACCAACACACAAGTGCAGGTGCCCTTCACCTGCCTCCTCCTCCAAGGTTCAGGCTCGGTGTCCCTTCCACTGGAAGGCCCTCCCGAGCCCTCACTGACATCACTCTTGTCCCCTTTCCAATACAGCCACTCTTCCGACTCTCGTACAGCTGTGCTTTATTGTCTCTTCCCTGCAAGTTCGGTGAGAGCCGTGACCGTTCCGTCTCGCTCCTTTGCGTGGCGCGGGGAAGACGCATGCCGTCCTCCGCGGTGCTGAGCTGCCGGCGCCCTCCTGCCCGCAGCAGCTTCCTTGTGCTGCTCCATTTTGCAAGACAAGAGGGATTTCCTTTAAAAACTTACTGTTTACTCAGTTCAGTGGATTCATATTTTCTCCCCGTTTTAAGTGCTAAATTCAAATCTGATTCAGGTTATTTTACCAAATATTTGTTTATTAAAACCACAGATAACAATAAAGGAGTATCAAGACTGAAATATCTGCCAACAACACAAGGAAATCAAATGGGTTTCACCTTAGGGTCCATACGTACGGCCAGGAATGCCTACTTTTACTTTAAAACCTAGACAGTGTTCTGGAGGTATTTCTCATCTGGCTTACTTCACACTAGAACGTACCGCTACCTCTGAAGCCTGGACTGTAACCACTGTGTCTTTGAAACCACCATTGGTTTGAACCTCCGTTATCATCGCCTGCAGCCCCTCAGGGAGGTAGCCCTCCTCAGTCCTCCGTGCTCCTTCCTTAGAGGTTACTGTCCAGGGGACCACAAGTGCCCCGGTCCGACTTCCCCTGACGGGAGCAGGATTATTCACATGTCCCTCGGGCCCCAGGGGAGGGCAGAGAGAGTCCACCGCCCCTTGACTCCCCAAGTACCCTGTGCGGAAGGTCTCGTCTCACTTACCAGAGTGCTCCCCACTGAGGTGTTTCCTCTGAGCTTTCTCCCCTGCCCCGGTTCCCGGGTGTCCCCAGGCTTCTGTGTCTGACTGCCGGCTGGACACCGCTCAGCCGTCTGCCCTGCCACGTCCCTGCCGCCCTCGCTCTTCTCCGTGGCCTCTTCCTTCCCCTCCTCCCTAGTGCGGCTTCCTATGGTTCTAGAATCCAGTCACTAGCCGCTCTTAGGAGCGTTTTAATATGTTTTTCTATCAGGCCCCAGAAAGGATTGGGCGGGGTTGACTAATGGACCAAAAAGAGCGGGGCACTCAGACTCAGCAGTGGAGTTCAGGCCGGCCTGCCCGCCCAGCCGGAGCTCCTCCTCCTCGTCCCCCTCTGCAGAGCCCCCGTCTCTCTAGGCTCACTCTTGTAGATAACAAGCCAAGCGGCCACACCGCTTAGGCCCGGCGGGGGATCTTTGCAGATAAAACTGTTGCAGATGGGTCGCTGTTCCACGAGGAGGACTTCTCCTTCGGCCTGATGCTCATCTCTCAGCAGCGGCATTGGGACGAAGGCTCCTCCGGAGGCATCTGGAGGGGGACCGAGCTCAGGATGACGCGCTGAATACGGGGCCAGGAAACGGCTTCTCCTCTCACCTTCGGGAAGACTGAGTAGCATTCACAGAACCGTTGCAAGCGGGAGCGCCCACTTACACCTGACCAGACTGCGGCTTGCTTTCCATGAGAAGGAAGTTCATAAATCTAGATTTAGGGAACGGAGACGGGAGGTGCTATGACATCCCTGAATCCCAAAGAGAGACACGTGTTTGAAGTGATTTACTTGTCAGTTACTGAAGAAAAAAAGTTTTTTTAGTGACATATAAGCATCCTCAGAGAAGATCCTTAAAATGAACTATTACATTCACTGTCAAATGAATGCTGTTTATCAGGTACCAATCCAAAGGAGAGTTCTGTACTGATAACTTTTTTTCACCTTTATTGTGGTATGGTTCCTGTACAATAAACTACACATTGATTTCAGATGTACAATTTGATGAATTTGGATAGATGTAGGCACCCATGAAACCACCACCACCTGGAGATTATCATTCTAAATGAAGTAAGCCAGAAAGAGAAAGAAAAATACTGTATGATATTTCTTATATGTGGAATCTAAAAAAAAGGACACAAATGAACTTACCTGCAGAACAGAAACAGACTCGTAGACATAGAGAACCAGCTTACTAGTAACTTTTTAGTTCCTTGAAGCATGGCCCCCTGTAGGCCAGGTGACTCTCTCTAGAGTGTCTACAAGCTGCTGGACAAGGCTTTTTACCTGGGTTGTAAGAAAAATACAGAAAATCCGGTTAAACTTGAATTTCAGATAAACACGGAATTTTTTTAGCATGTCTGTCTCACGTATTACACGGGACATACTGACATTAAAAGATAATTTGTTGTTTATCTGAAATTCAAATGTAATATTATTATTATTATTATTATTATTATTATTATTATTATTATTATTATTATTATTATTTTGCTAAATGTAACAACCCTACTTTGTCCACTGATAAGAATTAACTTTCTGTTAGAACTTTGTAGCATTCATTATGCCTTCTTAGCAAATGTTGTACAGAGAGAGCCCTATACCAAGATGTGCTGAGAGCATTTCATTCCAACTGGGAACTTCATTTGATTGAAAGAGTTGGAGAATTTCTTATGCCATGCGATACTCTAAGTGAAGGATCTTCTTAGTTCCGAGAAAAGTCTGAGAAACTTTTGGTACCAGATAATCTCAAGGAGTGTAGAAAGTGATCAGGCCGGTTGTCTAGCCCTTCCTCATCCCCCTGAGCTAGAGAAGAATTGTTAGCTGTTCGCGGGCAAGTGTCTGTGTTTTTCCTTTATCACTTCCGTCAGGGAGCTGTTGATGATTAGCTTCCTTCTCCACCGGCCTCCACTACTCCGCTGGTCTCTCTCTCTCACTCAGATGGTGGCGAACCTACCGCTCACCTCTGGGCTCTCTTTCTGTCCTGAGGACCCAGTTCTCCTGCTTTTCATACGTAGCAGCTCTGGGGACGTGTGGACAAAGCAGATGCTCTCTGAGATGCCTGGATCTCAACATCACAAACCTCTCATGAATCCTGCCTAATGATTTCCCCCTGCTGTCCTCAGGTTTCCTACTCAACAACTGTTTTGCACCAACCCCGACACCCCCAGATTCTTCCTTCCTCATGAAAATTGCTGTCTCAAAAGGCCAGAATCCTCCTCTGGCTCAGCCTTTGAGAGGTGGGGACAACTGATGTGAAGAAAGGTGCTTTGTTAGGTTCTTATTCAAAAAGCTGTGGTGAACACGATCTTCCTTTAACTTTGGGGCAGATGCCCCATCCTCGGAACCATTGGATTAGCTGGATTGTTCCCATGGGATGTTCCCTCAACTCGCTTGGCCTGGAAAGTGCTGAGAGGTTAAGAAATAAATGAGGAATTGAGTCAATTAGTTTTTAGACACTGTGGGCAAGAGCTGCTTGGTCATTACCCATCTGTCAGTTGTTTGTAAATATTCGTGGGGTGCCAGGCACAGGGAGCTTTATGGTAAGGGAAATGCGTATTATAGGTTCACTTAATATAATTTACATGGGAACCAATCAAAAGTTTCCACAAATGTATAGTTATAAGTGGACTGTTAGGTATGGTGGCCTTTACCTGATTAAAGAAGTCTTCTAGAATCTAAGGAAAGCTACATTTTCACATGAAATGTTCAGTAAAGCAAGACATGCTCGTGTATATGGAGAGAGACTTTATCTGCTCAGTGGTGTAGAAGGAAATAAAAATTCAGGAAAATAACTGAAAAGCCTAATAACCATCCTAAAGGATATAGTCCCTGCTTATTGTAATTCAGGCAAACAAGCTTTAACTGTCCGCGGAGGAGTGACGGAATGGGACGATTGTGCAGACTCTTCTGTTTGGCTGTAGTCTTTCATATTCCCTATGGCAGATATATAGACAGTCATTTTAGCAAATGATTTTTGCTTCTTTCTGTTAAAATCAAACCTGTGAAAAGCATTCTCAGCTGTTTAACTCTGAGACCCCCCTACATGATTCTTTCCTCAATCACTGCTTAATTCTATGGCTGACTGTAAAATTTAAAACTTACCAGTGACACGCTTGGTGTTTCTTCCCTCTTTCTCCTCTTTCGTTTTCCTCCTCCTCCTCCTCCTCCTCCTCCTTCTTCTTTAAAAAGCTATTTACAATTTGGAGGAGAGGGCAGGAGATGGGATGGGGAGCACGTGGGAAAAGAACTCCATTTCGCTGAGGACAGTTTGGAGCAGGGGGAGGACACCCGTCTGTGCTGGGCACCCAGACAGGTGATGCAGTGCCCCTGGGAGGGACTAGGATGGTCTCAAGGAGGAAAGAAGCAAGAGCAGGGCGAGGCAGTGGGTCTCCGTGGAGGAGGCAGACAGGCTCATTCTGAAGCAGACTCTGCCACAGAAAGCCTGTGGGTTGATGACAATGGTTAGGGTTAAGAAGAGGGTCATAGGTATGTGCTCAAAAGCAGCCCCGTTGTCACCCAGGCTGGCGAAGTTATTAACACCAGCGTTGCCTGCCTGAGTACTTATTGCACACCTGGCATTGTGTAGTTAGCTGTTTGGATCCTTGCAAAAATCCTGAGCCATGCACATGTCCTCAGGAGACGTTCCCTGATCACCCTTATACGGGCAACTTGTACTTTCCACCCTCACAAGCGCCTCTTCCCATCTCCTGCTTTATTTCTCTCTGCAGCACTTATCTGACATATTGTATATATTTTATTTTAAAATATTTTGTTGTCTCACCCCTCTGGTTGAATTTAAGTTCCACAAGAACAGGAATTTTTTAACCTCTGTGTTTCCAGCACAGTGCCTGGTATACTGTATGCACTTGATAAATAGTTGTTTTATAAAAGCATGAATGAAAGCAGGAACTATTATCCCCATTTGATAGGGTTTTAAGAAACCCGAGGCCCAGGGCCCCCCAGGCTCAGCTGTGTGATGCCAGAATCCAGCCTGGATCCGCTCGGGCCCTGGCTCGCAGCCCCTCACCGGGCTGCACAGTAACCAGGCTTTAAAGAAACCTTGGTTGCCCTTAAAGTCGGAGCACTAGAATGGAGAAAACCTTGGTGCTCATCTAATCCAGCCCTTTCAAGACATGTATCCTCACAGAATGAAAGGTAGGATGGTGAATGGATTTTACAAACATGAGAACAGACTCGCAGAGGGGTCCCTCGTCTGTCAGAGGCTGGCCGGGCGCGGACCCCAGGTGTCCCCGGCAGGAGCAGCAGTCTCCGTAGGCTCTTTCGCTGCCTCTCGGCTGCTTGACCATGGCCTCAGAAGGGCCGACAGGCAGCCAGGGCTTCCCTGTTAACCTTTGCCCTGGTCTGGCAACTTCCGCGTGATTCTTGCTCCCTCGGTTCTTACCCAGACAAGGGTGCAAATTCACAGTTAATAGGAACTGGAGCTGGTGTTATTTAGGAACTGAGTGGGAGTCACTTCTCCATCTGCTCTCTCTTCCCACCAGAGGATGAAGGCTGGCTGGGTGGCGGTAAGAATGGGGGCGAGTTGCCAGAAAGCTCGAGTGCTGTCATTTATGGTTACAGACATGGGCTGGAAGGCTGAGTGAGGGCTGGACCACACAGGCCAAGGTCAGCTTAGCGAACACGAGCTTCCTGAGAGCAGAAATGGCCCTGTGGCTTGTGCATCCATCTAAGACCTCGCACATTTTAAATAAATCATGGTTTGAGCCTTTCTCTCTTTCCTTTCCAATGGAGCTGTCATGGATGCATAGATGGTCATCTCCCGGGAAAGAATTCTCCAGGTCCTGACGTGGCCGATAAGGATGTGGAGGAAGCGGGTGTTCAGCACGACTGACCTTCAGAAGCTGCTGCTGAGGAATCTGACCCAGCACTGCAGTCTGGGGGCACGCAGGGAGGCCAGGGGCTGGCGGCGGCAGGAGCTGGGACGGGAGCCCTCCTCAGACCTTCGGGGTTTTATCGGAGGCGCATTCTCTTCCGGGAGGCCCGGTGGGGTCAGCGGGCCCAGACTGGCACCAGTCCCCAAGCTGGGCCGGCTGGTCACACATGAAGGAACTGCTGCTGACAGATTAGAGCTCCCTGCTGCTGAAATCTGTTCCCTCTTGTCCGGCTTCCAGCAGCAGCAGCCGGCCGGGGGCTGCCTACTGCCTCCCTCGCTGCTCCGGCTTTACCTTCTCTCATTCATTGCTGCTTCACACCCCCGGCCCCGCCTCTCCTTCTTTATCCTTCCCCACCTCTTTCTCCATAGGGGGTTCTGTTCATTGATCTTTTGCTGCCCCTCTCTCCTTCTCACCGGCTTTAAAAGGCTTTCCTGCCCTTAGCTTTCTGTGGTCATACACGACCATATGTGGAGTTCTTGAGCACACACATGTATCCATCCAATGCAGATTTTCGTGTGTGCATTTGTACCTGTCAAGGGGAGTGGAGAATTATGAAAATTATTAAAAGAACTTGATAAAAAATACTTCACATGTTAAATTTCCTCCATTCTTTCTATCACCGAGGCCATTTCATTGATTCATGAGGAGGATTGAGTAGGGACAGAAGTTGTGAGGAATCCTTTCAAATGGCTAGCTTGGAATTAGCGCTGGTGACTCTCAACAAGACATTTTCGTCCAATCAGATTTCATTTTTAAAGTCTTGATGGCTATAAGGATGTTTGCTAAGTAACCCTAGCATATTTACTGTTTGGGCAAAGGAGACAGACTTAGTAGGCAAGTGGTTCTATATAATTTTAAGAAATCCATCCATGTCTTCTTTCTCTGAAGGAAAAATCTTTCCTGACTAAGCAGCAGAAATAGCCATGGAAGCCACACTGTGACAGTATCATTCATTCTCAGTGGTCCTTTTCACCATTCCCTGAAAGAGGTCACAGATGGAGTCCAGATGAGGATATGTGTCAGAATACATTTAGTCTTTGACATAAATCAGATGATCAAAACCTTCAAGTCGTTCACTGTCATGGCTAATCACGATGATAATAAGAGGGACCATTTTCATGCAAGGAATCTCCATGTGCAGCATCTCGCTGAGTCATCACAGCACACCTGGGAGGGCTTTGTCTGTTCACTGCATAGATTGACGGTGAAGATCAACAGAGAAAACTCAGACGCTGACTTCCTTTTAATTTTCCCAACAGCATTTCCAGACACTCCTACCTATTTTGTGTGTGTGTCCTTGAACAAAAATCTATTGGGAACTTTTGTTTAGGCAAAAATAGCACCATGGAATGTCATTATAATATAGTTCATTGTTACATAGATTTTAAAAATATGTCAAATTTCTCTCATTCTGACTCTGTAGAGGAAAAGCTAGGGGTGTGTGTGTGTGTGTGTGTGTGTTATAGACTGTGACTTAAAATGGTGAGCGATCCCACATGCTACACAGCGTTATTGTTCTCATTGCCCTGTTACCGTATCTCACACATAGACTTACCTCTTTGACCTGGGAGGGGAGAGTTCACAAATTCAACAGTCTAGTGTACCTAGAGCATAACCAAACATCACAAAGAACGCAGAAAAGGGCTTTGAGCTAAAATCACTGACACAAAATTCTTGTCCTAAAATGAAGGTGGTTTGTTTTATCTCAAAGTTCATTTATTTTAATTTTATGCATACTTCTTTTTAAAAAAATAAATGTTGGCCCATTATTATTATTTTTTAATGGAGGTACTGGGGATTGAACCCAGGACCTTCTACGCGGGCTCCCGCTGGCTTCTCTGGAATGGGTTGCATTACCACACTGGTTTTTGTTGTTGTTGTGTTGCTGTTGTTTTGGCTTAGATGTGGCATAGAGTATCAAGAACCCAGTTTAAACAAGACACATAGGCACATGTAGGTGGTTTGTCCAGAGCCGGTATGGTAGCTGCCTAGTCAGCAGGACCCGGACTCTCGCTAGCTTTCTGCGGTTTTGTTCACGTGGCGTGGCCTTCATCCCCACGCCCAAGATGGCTGCAGAGCTCTGGTTTCAAGCAGATGATTGAAGTTAGAAAGGAAGGAGGGCAAGCTCTTTCCCTTTCAAAGAGATTTCCCAGAAGTCCCATACTTTGCCGACAACCCATTGGTCAGAAATTTCCATTTAAAAATGAAATTTTCCATTTTAAAATGCTTTCTATAATCAAGAAAAGTCTTGGAACTTAAAAATACTAAGCTTCAGCAATTTAGGAAATATACTTAAAAAAAGGTTATTGAGTGACTGCTACCTGCCAAATGTTTTTTATAGACTTATTTAATCTTAACAGTACTGTGCAGAAGCATTACTTCCATTTTTCAGAGAAAGAAACTGAGACCCAGAAAGGTTAAGTCACTTGCCTACTTTACATGCACATAAAGTTGGGTTTCAAACCCACGTCTTTGCAGATTCCAGGTGTACTTTGCCCCACATTGTCCATCCTTCTGAGGACTCTCTCGCTGGCTGAGGAGGCTGAGCCAATTAGGCATGACTCCAATGTACAGGAACACATCATTAACCTGCAGGACAGGCTGGTTTTGTAACAAAGAGCTTCCTTTCTTGGCCTCTCTGTTGAATCCTTGTCCTGAAGCCATGATAAATCCAGAAACAGCCTGGGAACAGAGTCCAGTGCACACGTGTTAGGGCCATTCCGGGCCAAGCCTGTTTTTTTCCCTCTATCCTGATGTGTGTCATGTCTCTTTTTATTGGCCTTGCGGTTTGCATTTCTTTTGCCTTCCTTTGCAATTAGAAAGGATTTTTTTTTTCTTTTCTTACCTTGTTCCTGCATATTCCAAAGGCCCTTAGCCCACATAGGAAACAAAACATCTTGTAGCCTTGGCAGGCCTGAAAGTCCTTTGAAATGAAGGGAGATCAGACTTTCTGTTCTAAGATCCACCGAGGCTCCTGGAGGTTGCAGACACATGGAAAGCACTGTCAGGGACGTGTAAGAAGACAAAACAAGACCTTGGCCTCTGTCATGATTTACAGATGTCCTCCAAGGCCACTGTTCGTTTTTGACAGGTCAGATAAGTTTGGATTTGTTTAAGGCTAATACTTGGCCAGAGACTGGAGAAAAGTGAAAACAATGCTGTTGACAGGGAAAGACCCGCGGCCCGTGGAGTTCTGCTTTTCCGTCCCTTCTAGTGTTACCCTCCCTGATGGTGGACGCAGCGTTGCATTCAGCAGGTGTTTTGAATCCCTTTTGTGTCCCGCACCCTGAGCTGGGTGCTGGGCATACAGAGGACACACATCGTCCATTTGCTTGGCCTCACGAGGAGCGGGGCAGCCACAGAAAGTCCTTCTAATTGGTTGGGTTGAACTTATTTTTCTTGAAACACAAAGTGAATTGCTTAAGAGGCTAGCAGAATGAGCCTAAGAAACAAAGATTGGAATTTAAGAATTTGTTCGTTGAAAGCGTCAAGGATTTCCTGATGTGTCTGTCACAGGGCCGTGAAGGAGCTCTTCTGACAGAGAACCGGGTGGTGGAGTTCAGGAGGAGGAAGGGACCTCTCTAACACAGCTGAGTCTGGCTGAACTCTGATCTCCTTGTCACTGATTGTTAGCTACGTGCGAACTCAAAACCTCATGAAAGAATATTCTTTTGAAAGATTTCGGAATCCCCTCCCCCCCCCCACATCCACACACGCACTTCGTGTGCTCACTCACCAACAAATTTAAAAATAGGAACCGTGGTGTTGCCATGACTCCCAGTGCTACTCAGCAGCCTTCTTTTCCCTTTGATGTGATTTTACTTCGTTACAGGATTTAGCAAGGCTCTGGCTCGGAGCGGCCTCTAGCGGCTCAGTCCTCAGGGAAGTGCTTCGTTCAGCCCCATTCCGAAATTAACCCAGGCTAGCCAAGCTGAAGACTGGCCTTGTGTGTTCTGAACCATTCTCCGTGGAGTCAGCCCTGGCAGACTCTCTCCATCGGCCATAAGTAACAAACCAGTTGGTACCTACTCTGTGCTCAGCACAAAGAGGAACAGTCCAGAGGCTCACTGTCTTTCTGGGAGAAGGAAGCCTGCCTCCCACAAACATTAGGAGAGTGGTGGCAGGGCATCTGGGTGGCAGAGGCAGTAGCAGAGAGTGAAGTAAGTCCCATATAATATGTTTGTTGTGATCATCAGAAGTTAACATTCTCCTGTTCCAGATAAAGGAGTCGTCTAAAATTTATCACCTGATGCTGATTCAACAGCCTCAGGGAAGTACTGATTTGCTGACTTGCTCCCATGCTGTCTTCAGTTCCCTGCATTTAGAGTTCCTTATGTCAGTGTTTCTCAGCCTGAATGTGTATTAGAATTTCTTGAGAAGCTTTAAGAAACGATACACAGATCCCAAGGTCTCACCCTGCAAAATTCTGATTTAGGCGGACAGGAAGGGGGTAAGGGCCTGGGAACTGACATATATTAAAAGCTCCCAAGTTAATTCTAAAAGGCAGCCAGGGTTGCAAAGCACTGTTCTCAACTCTGCTGCCACTTATGTGGCCCCAATGACCAGAAAGTGTGAAAGGTAGTGGTGGCATTTGCACAAATTTGAACTTGGTGCTGATGGAAGAATTCTTTCCTTTGATTCTTCTCTAATGACCAGTCTAAAAATTGTGGTCCTTGTTAATACAATGAAATTCAAATTTGGGAAAGGGTAAATACAGGAAATTCTGGAAGGGGTACATACATACATACATGTATTTCATCAGTGGTGGTCCTCTTGCAGGCGATCATGATTTCCTAATTCGGTTTTTGGTCCTTCTGCTGACACTTCATGTGTCTATTTTATGCAAGGAGATGAGTCGCCATCAGTGAAGCTGGCAGCGTGAGCATCAAAACAAACCCGACTTTAAATGGCATTTCAATTCCCCTGTGCTTCGATTACAAACCCTAAAGAAACCTAACTTCAAAGCTTCAGATTTGATGTCTGCTGGCCTTGATGAGAAATTGAGGCTTTGCTAAATTTTGGAGCACACAAGTGGTTTTAAAATGAAAGTTATTAGCGCTAGAAGATGGTGTTCCTTGTATTACTACACTGTTATTGCATTTAATGGAATTGCTCCCTAAAGTGCTACAGAATGAGAGGAAAAGCATTTTAGAATGAGGAAGACGCAGGGTGAGAGGTAAGATAAGGGGAACAAATGGAGGGTTGTCTTGATCTTACAACTCTTCTCCTGGAGGCTGGGGGGAGCTGTCCTTCAGGGGAACCAGTTGAGTGGGGCTTGAGAATGTTCTGGTGTGGGTTTGCAGGTGGTTCCATAATACGTGGCATTACACATGAGTCTGACTGCTGTGAGCAAGCAAGAAGCTGGCCGAGGCATAGCTTTGGAGTTGTATTAACAAAGGACATAATTCTTCAGAATAGGGTGATGCCATCCATCTGATTAAAGACTGTGCACAGTGGCATAAGAAACTGTGTGTTTGTCCAAAGGAACAAAAAGAAGAGAAAGAAACACTACATTGCTGTTAAAGCTCTTTGTGATTTGTGAGTGAGAACTGTGACAGGCTCCAGACACACTTACCTAGCAGGTGATGATTAGGTGATTGTTATCTTTGGCTTTGACCCCTGTCTTCCACCCACCCTGCCATCTCTCCCACGTTTATCACGAAGGTGCCTGGCTGAACAGATGGCATTTTGCAGCAGGTCCTCAAGGCCATCAGACTTGGGCTTTGTTGAATGAACAGGAGGGAATGGGTGCAGAACACTTGTTCACCCCCAAACTTCAGATCTGAGCTATTAAATGGAGCCTGCTAGTGTCTCTGTACCAATAGAATAACAGGAGGGAGGAACTACTCACTATTAAGAAGCATTTATTAATTGCTGCACAATGTGTGTACCTCTTTTGGGCTCAACCAAGCATGTTCTAATATTGAGCTGGCTCCTCAAGGTTGGATGGAGAATGTCTTATGCAGGCAGTCAAATCTCTGTTCTTCACATGCCCAATGACTGGTGCTGTAAGTAGGATTATGTATTTAGCTGTTTGTTTGTAAGTATTTAGAGGTTCTTCCCCCCCAGATTTCACGTCAGGGATGCACAAGACAATACTGGATTTTGCGCAGAAGGTGAAGGCTGAGTGAGAGAGCTGTGGTCACTGTGCTGCCCTGGGAACCTCAAACAATTATGGGCCGATAGCTCTTCGGGGCCAGGAGCCCGTGGCCATTCTCACGTCCCCGTGCTTTGCAGGGCTTTCCTTTTCCTTGCTGCCGTTGTTTTCCCCTTACCTGACGTGACACCAGCTTCGTTGCATCCTGGCTGTCTGGTGTCGTCTTCAGAGCCAGGCAGCCAGGAGAAGGGGCGCCATGGTTAACCTCCCCAGAGCAGCCCACCGTGCTGTCTCACACGCTGAGTCAGGAGTGACCTAGAAACTCCACGTGCTCTCCTGGAAGAACCGAGGGAGCGTTCGAGAGCCGGGTGGTTGCCTGGGGCTGCCTTTTCCTCTTTTCTGTGCGAGATGGTAGTTCACGTGCCTCGGTGTCAGGAAAACTGAGACACGTTTCTTTTTCTCCTGCAAAGGTAAAGTTGGAAAGTGGAAGAAGGCGGGTACAGCATTTGATTCAGCCTTCGAAAGCTCTTGGGTCCCGTGTAGAGGACACACATGCTAAGTCTGTCAGCCCTGGCAGTGACACGTGCTTCAGATTGTGAGCTTAGTTTTTTTTTCACCCCAAAAAAAGAAAAAAAGCCTGTCTCTTCCTTTCCTTCTGAGCACTGGGAAAAGATCCTACTGCTCCACACTTGGTTGTACCAGCTGTCAAATCAGTCGCTCTGGTTATTAGTAAGCAGCAGGGAAATATGTCTATAAAAAAAAAAAGACATTGACAGGAGATGTAAAGAAGGAACAGGACACATCTGAGGGGAAGAGACATTGCAGAAATAGATGAGACTGGGGCACGATCCTGTAATGCCCGGGTGCTCAGCACCTGATCACAGAGCCCGCAGAACATGCTGTTGGTCCAGCCCACACTGGCCCGTGGAGCAGAGATACTGATGACAGTGGAGCAGCATTATGACAGGGGAGCAGTCTGCCTAACACAGCAGTGTCATGCCATGGTGAGAAAATGAAAACCCTGCTATTGTGAATTCCAATCAAGGGTATGTGCTCCTGAAGGGGGTACGTGCTCAAAATTCTTCAAATACATTGTGCCTTCCTTTACGAAGAAGAAAGAACCAAGGCCTGATCAGAATGACAATGGCCCCAGCAAGTCTCTTGCAGGAAGCTGATGTCTGGTGGCTGCTTTGGATGATGGAAAACCCATCACCTTGGTATCTGTGCAATTCTGAGTGGAGACACTGCCATGCAAACCTCAAAGTGGCTGAAGTAGTCTTTATCAAATCAAGTTGGGGATGAGGAAGAGGTAGCAACGCATGACTTATTGAATTAAAGAAGAGTTCAGTATGCTGTAGATAACGAAGAATCAGATGTCTAGTGCAGAAAGCTGTTTTTTCCCACAGGTCTCTGATGGCTCCCTTTACACACTGGATGTGATAGCATGCCATTAAGGACCTTGAACATCTGGGCCTAACTTTTATGATCGGACTTATGTTATTTAGCTGCCTTCCTCTTCCAGTCCCCTGCCTTTCCCCTACGTGCACGGCCTGTGATCCCGCAATCCCGAACGCTGTGCCCGGCCATTCTCTAAATATGACAGTTGTGTCCCTCTCCGTGCATCCACCTTGTTGCTTTCTCTAATCTTCCTCCTGCAGTTTCCCTGGGTGGATACGACTGTCCCTTAAGATCTAATTGAAGTGTTACCCCCTCCGTGAAGCCTTCTCTGACAATTCCAGGCAGAATTAGTCATCCCTCTCTTTGTGTTCCCAAAGCCCCGTGTTCATACCGCTATTATAACATTCATTACTTGTGCACGCGGTTCAAATTAAAAGTAGATCCGGGCATGTCTGAGGCTGGGAATGTCTCATTCATTTTTGGAGCCACCCCGGGACTCACCACATAGAAGACTCAGCCATTTTTTGTTGAATGAAAGTGGGAATGAATCAATGAAGGTAAAAGGTGGGGCTCATGCGTGTGGAGTGAAAAAGTGATTCTTCTTTTCAAAAATTAAATATGCAGTCCTTCATGTGTGAAGGTGATTTTTCTGATTCATTGGCAGTAAAATGTAGGCTGTGAACTAGCTTTCAACATTTACGTGCAGAGTGTTCACACGGTCTTTTGCCTTATGATCAGGAACACGTACTTGGAAATGACTCCTCACTGCCCTTCACTCCTTTCATGTAACAGTCAGATTCCGTAGTTCTTCTCGGTGCCCCTAGGTTAAACCGTCCTCTCCTCTCTGCTTCCAGAGTCACCGTCCTCACTAGCTTGTGCCTGGCTTTCCATAACAAGCTGCTTTGTGTCCCTTTTCTTTAATGTCACAGAAGTCATCTTACCTACTGTCGGCTTCATATGATTCAAATATCACTTGAGGCATTTTGCTCATGTGATAAGAGACCTGTGGGGCCTTCTTTTAGCCAGGCTGAAGCTTAGCATGGCAGTCATCCTCCCTGGATAGCAGGTTTCTGCTCTCAAAATCTGATCTCAAATTACTTTCCAAAAAGGGCTTCTTTCCTAGGCCCGCCCATCTCTTCACCATCCAGCCCGCGGGGTCTGGAGCGGAAGGGGCGCTCTGCTGACCGGCAGGAGGACGCGCTTCTGTTCCCAGCTTTGTCACCCGTTAGCTGTGTTACAATTCATTTTACCTTTTCAGACTTTGGTTTTTTCATCAGTAAAATAATGTCTTAGGGGAGATGCTGGCTCAGAAAGGATTTGGAAAAGATGAGCCCTGTGTGTTCCCTCTGGTTCTGAAGTTCTTCGCTCCTTTGATTTTATGAGATAATGAACTTCTATGTTCCCTTCCAACCCCGTGGTCAGTGAAGTAGCTTGAGTAGGTTTGGAATCCAGAACCTCAGCCTCCTTCCCGCGCACTGTCACACAGCGGCTGACTCCCCCAGGAGCGGAGTGAGCGTCGGGGCCTGTGCCAAGCCTGCCTTCCACGTGAATACACACACCACCAGCCGCGGGCCTTTTTCAGATTTGTTTTCCGTTCGGCTAAGCTTTTGATTCACTTGATAAAGAAATAATGGGCCAGGTTTGATTTTCTTGGATTGAAACGTTTTGTTTTATATTCTTCCAGCCTCAGTAAACGGTAACCTGCAGTCGTTCGCAGCCTGGTTGCCCAGTTCTGGGCTGAGCGCCTGGCTCTGCGTCCCTCTTCTCAGGCCCAGTTCTGGGTGGAGCATTTTCTTTTGAAGACACGCCATCTGAAGATGAACAGGGTAGAGGTCAGGACATGGGCCTCACGCTGCTACTCGCCACCCTTTTCTATTTGATGGAGTTCTGCTGATGAAACTGTTCAGCGTGCCCAAGGTTGGGTTTTCATGGACGGTCCCTTAAAGCTTGCCCTCCACTGCGTTTCTCCATCCCAGCGGAATGACCGTCACCCTTCTGGCTACATGTGTCAGAAATGTGCAAGTCATCTTTGATTCTTTCTTCTCTCTCAAATGCTTCATCTGATCAATTCTCTAATTTTACTGGTTCTATTGCAAAATACGTTTCAAATCTGTCCCCTTTTCCCCATTTTTCCTAAAGTCCTAGTTAAATTACGCACGTGCGCAGCACACACACACACACACAGGGAGACACATGCGTGTATGTATGTGATTATTTAATGTTTGTGTCTTTCTCTGACTACACTGTTAGCTCCACGATGGCAGCGATGTGTCTGTTCCACGCACTGTTGCATTTTCATGCTTAGCCCTTTAACTGGCTCGGAACGGGCACTTATTAAATATTTGAAAATGAGTTAATTAACTTAAGCTAATTGTAAAATTAAGCTCTGTATTATCTACGGACTTGATTTCCTCTGGGCCTCTGGATTATCTATTTAAGACTTTGTTTCAGGTTCTATTCTTAGATTCTTTATGTTTTTAACAAAAAGCACAGTATCTACCCTGTGCACAGAGCTATAGTTGGTGTGAAGGACAATACAACAAAAAAGACATGTTCTAGTTCTCTTCAGAAGTTGAGTTTAGTTGAAGAAGCAAGGGCTGCACACACCAAAATGTTGAGTAAAAGTACAAGACAGAATATGATTTAAGTGCCTCAAATGGGTGGTGCAGTCATAGGCTCCTACATTATATACAGAAGCTGAAGGTGTAGCCTTGAAACTCTGTGGAGGAGTGGAGGCAGGGGAACTTGACCTAAACTTCAAAGAATGCAGAATGTAGAGGCCCAAGGGAAGGTAACATTTCTCTAAGTGGAAATGATACCATGAACAAAGATTTGGACTTGACACTGAATGTTGATGTGAAGGTTATTTGGGGTCAACTTCATCTGAATGAGTTTGTAGACAAGTAGTGGGAAATAAGTGTTGGGTTACTGTGGAACAGAGTTGTCCTTCTGAAAGGCTAGAGTTGGAAAGGCACCATACTGCGAGTTGACATCTAATTGTGCGACCTTAATCGGATCGTTTAGCCTGTTCAAATTCCATTAAAAAATAGCATGGCAAAGAACATGTGTCAGTAAAAGGTAAGGTTACATCAACTTTTAGCTAATATGTGTTATGTTTCTGTAAAGGAACTGAAATAGACACCACTGAGACATCTTTCTGCTTTAGAATCTTCTCTCTGTGAGATAGCCTGTTAAGTTTTTGAACCCCTGGTTTGGGCTGAATGAGTGTCACTGCTAACCAGTAGGTTATGGAAAACGCTGAGAGCTAGATTAATGTCATTTGACTTTATCCTAGGAGGTTACCAGAAGAAAGACTTGATGGAATGTTCATGTTGAGAAGGTGAATCCCCTACCATTGTATGAAAGAACACTAACCCTAACCCTAACCCTGGGGGAAGAGTAGTGACCCAAGGTGGCAGACAAGTCAGACCTGCTCCAAATGCAAGGAGACAAGAGCCAGGATTTCGGTGGCCTCAAAGATTGCAAAAGAATTTTGAAGAATGCTTCTTTAGGATCTGGCAGTGTCCTATCTAGAGATAATATAGGAGATAAAATCGTCAAAGCTGGTTTTTAGGTTCTGAGATTGAAAAGATGGTGATGAACCAATGGAAATTGAAAAGTTGAAGTAAAAAGCTATTTATCACAGAAAATGCATTAAATTCTGAGCTGAGGCTGGACATGTTAGTGAGGATGCCTTGCAGTGCCTACAACTAATAAGAGTCTGGAATGTGAGATTACAGGTTTGAAATTCATCAGCATAGTGTTGATAACAACCGCCAGCAGCCAGCTGAGAAAGGAGCTGCTCTCTCAGGACAGGAGTACGTGGAGAAAAGGAAAGTGAGGCTTGGACTGAGACTTGAACACCCAGTACTTCTGGAGGGAGAAGGAGGCCGAATATTCAGCAAAGGTCACAAGCTGGTGGAGGCAGGGAGGGAGGCTGTGGTGATCAGCTCTGTAGGGGGCACCTTACTGAAGCTGAAAGAAATGACTTTTAAGAAAGCAAAAGGGGTCAATAGTATCAAATGTGGGAGAGAGGGCAGACAGATGTGGGCCATACACATCTTTTATTTCCCCTTTTACACCATTAACTGCCATTAATCAGTATTGATTATTTGGTTTTATGCTTATTCAACTCAGTTACCTAATTTCTGATTATTTTATTTTTTCTTAAACAGTATAGGGAAAGAATTAAAGGGGTAGGAAGGATTCAGACATTGCCTCCACATTACCAGTGTAGGAAAATGGTGACGGTCAGGGAGCTTAATCCTCACTGTTGGTAAAATGAAATTTGGCCCTTTTGCATGATGTAGGAAGTCAGAATGGTCTCTCAACATCCTGGTCCCATACTTGTCAGCTGAGTGGCCTCAGCCACATTACCTAACCTCTCTGAGCTTGCTTCTTCATCTGTAAAAAGGGGTAGCACTAAAGGCTTCCTATTTTTTTCGTACTGGTTAAATGAGAATGTACGCAAAGGGTGTAGCAGAGGACCTGATACACATGCTCCCAAAATGCAGTCATTGGTTTTGCTATTCTTATCTAATTCTCTTTGTTCTATTGGACTGTCCCTCCTCTGTTGACGTTAACAACTGAGAATTGAATGAAGAAGTGTATTTAGAAAGTGTAAGCATTAAAGAACCTATGTGTGTGTGTGCACGGCTGGGACGTTGTGCTGTGCACTAGAGATTAACACGTAGTGGCTTCCGGTACAGATTTCTTCCACTCCAATTTTGTAAGATGTAAATCTACATGAAATCTAGACAAGGACCTGCTCCGGAGTCTTCCCTGGCCTGGGCTCCCAGCACTGATTCATCTAAAGGGTGGCAGTGGCACGTTGATGAAGAATGTTGGGAGGAGGGCCTGGAATTGCTAACCACTGCAGGAATGAAATTCTCTTCCTCTCTCGGTCTGAAGTGTTCTACTGATGTCAGAAGGGGGGGGTCATCTTGAAAGGGAAAAATCGTGTGTATTTCTAACAGAGAAGATGCATGTGCTGACAGTGTAGGTTTTTGCCCAGAGACGCTGGCATTTTCCTCTGGGGGCGGCTTTCTGTTTCCACCCGTGTTCCCGCTGCATTCCGTGTTCTCTCCTCCTCACCCTTCTCCTCCACCCCCTCCCCATATGGCTTCCTCTTTGTCTCGCCCACCCTGCTCCTGCTTTCTTTCTGTCTCTCTCTTCTCTTGTAGGCTATTTCCCTTGAGTAACAAAATGAATCCTGTCACAGAACAGAGAAACTACTTTCCCCAAGCCCATTCTCCATCTCTTCACCTCGCCCTTCTCCGAAGGTTCTGGAGTGAGCAAGAGACATGGGAAACAGTCTTTTCTCCATATTCTGTTGTGCTTCTCCCACACTGTTTTCCCGCCGATCATTCATTTGGCACCACCCTCCCTGCAGCTTCCCCAAGCTTCCTCCCTGAGGCTGTTCCTTCCTTTCTGCTCCAAGGCTGTCTCTCCATGAATCGGCTGTCCCCAGCCCAGGAATTATCTGGCCTTGGAAATCCTCATCATTCAAAATCTGGGGCAGCCAGGGAGCTACACAAAAATGGGAGGGACAGAAGGAACAAAGTTCTCTGTGAATGACTGTGGACATGGGTAAGGATGACCCGAACAGCCAGATGCAGCTGTAGGGATGGCCACGAATTATTTGGGACAAAGAGTTACACAAGCTAATACAGCTCACAGAGACTGTTTTACATTCGCCCCCACCGCAGCCCATGCAAGGAGCGGATACTAGGTTATTTGTGAGCACGTTCTGCTTTTTTGTTTTGAAGGACAAGGTAGTTAGTGCCAAATTAATGACAAAAAAAAAAAGAAAACATCTGTCTTAGACTTTAACTACCTCTCTGATTTCATCTCTTACTCAGATGGAGACACAATACCGTGAGTGAAAACACCATTGTATTATGTTGCTCCATTTGTGTGAGAAAACACTTTTGTAGGTAGAGGGCTTTACTGTTGGGTGATGAGGAAGACAGAGTTTTCTTTGAGTGGCTGAATGAAGAACAGATATAAGTAGGTATCGTCTCTATGCAAATAAAAGTCCAGAGGAAATGAATAGGTAAGACGTGGTAGGTTATTTCGGACATTCTGACCAGAGTTACACTAGTTGCTAGTTGCAGCTGACTGCTGGTAATGACGGCAATAGAAAATTGTATTCTGTCCGTCCATCTACCCATCCATGCATCTCTCCACTCGGCCATTTTCCTATTTATTTATTTATTTAGTTAGTTAGTTAAATATATTTGGTTTACAATGTTGCGTTAATTTCTGGTGTATATTGTAGTGATTCGGTTATATATATATATGTATGTATTCCTTTTCATAGTCTTTTTCACTATGGGCTGTTACAAGGTATTGAATGTATTTCTTTGTGCTACACAGTAAAACCTTGCTGTTTGTCTGTTTTATACATAGTAGTTAGTATCTGCAAATCTCCAGCTCCCAATTTATCGTTCCGTTCCCCCTCCCTCTTGGTAACCACAAGTTTGTTTTCTATGTCTGTGAGTCTGTTTCTGTTTTATAAATAAGTTCATTTGTCTCAGTTTTTAGATTTCCACGTATAAGTGATCCATAGACCCAGCCTTTACTGAGCACGGTCTGTGTGCACAGCCCATGCTACGTGCTGTGGGAGCTCCACCAAGTTTACATTTGCTTCCTGTCATTAAGGAATCTCAGTGTTGTCAGTATTGACACACACACAAAGAATGTGTGAACTGAAGTCTCCCCTCTCTGGTCTTTTATCCCCACATTCTTTCTTAAAATTGTCTTTGAAGCCAAAAACTGTAGCTCTCTGAGTGTCTCCTAGAGATTTAAGTACCCACAAGACAAAGTGCTAGATTGAGCTTTTAAAAATTTGATTTAGTTTTTATGTTTTAATATGTATAGGAAAACATTTTGATGTGTATGGAGTTATGGGCACCTTTGGTGGTTGGGTGATGAACTGTCAGTGGTTCTCAAAGACTGGATCTGAACAAGTTCCAGCCTTCAGTGCCTCTTCCCACTCTTCCTGAAAATGGCATTGCCTCCCACACTCCAACATTAGTCCCACCCAGTGCACAATCCAGGGAGGGCTACTCAGTGTGTGGTTCTTGGAGAACACCCTGAGTCCTGGGCTGCTGAATGAAGCAAAATGGGTGCGCCTCAAGGAAGTCAGAAAAGCATTCATTCATTCTCTATTCACCCACCATTTCCTGAGTGTCAACCTCGCTGCTGGCTTTGTAGAGACAGAGATAAAAGACAAGAGTTCCTGCCCTTGAAGGGCTCCCAGTCTCCAGTGACAGAGGTGGCTGAGAAAAGAAGCGGAAGTACCGAATGCAGTCCGTGTCACACAAGGCCTGCCTGCATGCTGCGGTAGGGCTGATGTGGACGTGCGGGGAAGGGCATGCTCCCCAGGTCCAGGGAAGGGGGACATGCAGTGGGGTGTTCCACCGCCCCCAGGTTCTCTGTTAGTGATAGCCTTACATTTTGCCCCACGTCACTCTTACCCAGAGCTGGTAGTGATAGGAACACGGTCTGCTCTTACCCACATCCTCCTCTATCCCAGAGCCATCTCGGCATGAGGTCCTCCCACCATGAGAAACAGTGACCATCTGAGTCTCTATCCTTTGCCACCGTTTCACAAACTCTGCAGAAATAATGGGTACAACATTATGCTTTTAACAGTACCAATCATCATCATTATTGTAATTGTAGGATTACAGGTTTCTTACAGTGTGCAGGGCATCCCCCCCATATACCCACTAGACTGTCCAGAGAGGGAAGGAACATGCTGGGGTCTCACAGCTGAAAAGGGAACCTGGCTCACCTGGTTCGAAAGCCCCACAGGACTGGGCGCAGATCCTTACCCTCTCCGATGTGCTTCCACACACCTGGGTGAAATGAAGCCCCACTGTGATGTTGGAAATCCACGGATGGAATGAGGAACTCGTGGGAAGCCACCACCGAAACGTGGCCTAGAGGTGACGACTGCTGTCTGGAGCCACGGCCACAGTATTTAGGAACAAAATCACGGACCTGGAGTCAGAAAGCCCCATGCCTGCCCACACTCTACCTTGTCTTCGCAGATCCCTCAGCTTCTGTGTGTCTCAGTCTCATCCCCTGTAAAATGAAAGGAGTGGGTGAAATGACCCCAGGTGAAGGGCACAGGATTTAAGGCCCGAGTTCCTGGTTCAGATCCTGGCGCTGCCACTTTCTGGTCATGTGACCTGAAGCCAGCTGTTCAGTCTTGTTGAACCTCAGCCTCCTCATCTGAAAAAGACGGAGACGATAAGTACACTTAACTCACAGAACTGTTATATGAGTATTCAGTAATTAATAATTTTCAGTGATGAAATAGTGTGTGTGGCTGCAGGTAAGTGGTATATAATTGTTTCTTGACTTTGAAAAACTAGTCCCTTCAGCTCTAGGGTATTATGAGTCTTTGAAGCTTAGTTATTGCTGGCAATGGAGAAAGAATGTACAATTTACAAAGGACCTGGTTAAAAGAAGAATGCTGGGATGGCAGAGTTATGATGACTTCAGCAAGACACACCTGAGAGAGGGGTAGCGTGTACGAGGAAGTCAGCCATTTCATTGGTGAAGGTGGAAATTCACAGGCAAAGGTCTTAGCAGAGAGGCAAGGGGAGGCACTGCAATGCTCTGGACCCTCCAGAAGCAAAACAGAACAAGTTGAAGACATGCAGAAAACTCGGGTGTCGTGGTTAAGTTCACTGTATGGTTAACAGCACCTGGGGGTGCTCGGCCCAGTCCACTCCCGCCACCTGCCCTGGTTCGGGACTGCCTCATCCTGGCTCTCAGAGCTCAGGGTCCAGCGAAGTTAGTGCTTCTCTTCACAAGCCTTTGTACCCTGTTTCCTGGAAACTGCTCCATAGATGCTTTTTGGTGACCGTTACTTGGTAAGCAGAGGGACAGTGAAATTGTCCTGGTTGTCCGCATTCCAGTTCTGTGAAGTTCCCTCACAAATTAGGATATCCAAGTGAATCCAAGCCACAAGGAGGCAGAGGCCAAAGGCCCCCCATGCATCTGATCCGCCTGGTCCCCCTCTTTCCTTATCAAGCCCTGGCCCTGGCTCTTGTGGCACCGCCTGCACCCCAGCTGTCAGTTTAGCTTAGGGATCAGTTGTTTAAAAGAGGCACCCCAAGCCTCGGTTTCCTCATCTGTGTGACGGGAGACACCTCGCAAAAGTATTGTGATGGTTAAGTAAAACCGAATGTGTGAGCTCTGCCGCCCTCCCGCCTCACTCCTCCTCTGCCCTCTCCCCTGCCCACCCTCTTCCGCCCTCCCCTCCACCTCTTTCCTCTCCCTCTTCCTTTCTTCCTCGTGTTCAAAGTGACACAGTCTGGTGACTAAGTCCTGAACCGCTCTTTGATTTCCCCAGAAGAGGACTGGATCCCTCCAGGGGACACAGTTGTCCTGAGGCTGCGTAGTGACAAGGGAGGAAAACTGTGCTGGGGAATGAGAAGCAGAATCAGGCCTAGGAAGGGTGGGCTCAGAGGGGCTTTGGGCCGCGCAGAGCAGAAGAGATCATTGTCTCAGGACTTGTTTGCCCTTACCCGCCATCTGAATTTGCTGATTCAAGGGAAGGGCGAGGGAAGGAAGGAGGGAGTTGTCACCTGTCTCCGCATCCCGGACACTGTGGCAGGAGGTGCCCGGTGGTCGTGTGTGGAGTCAGCAGTAGGGCCAGTAGCAGCCTCAGGACTGTCGGCCTCGCCTGGAACCTCTGCTCCTCAGATGCTGCCTCTTAGCTTCTGTGCAGGGAATTTATGGGGAGCAGAAATGAGGGACGAGGAAAGTGAGATGGGGAAGGAGGGCAGCCAGTGAAAGAGCCATACTGAGATGATGACCCCCGTAGGTGACGGGGGCCTGATCCCAGCGGGGCTCTGTGTGGGAGCCTTCGGGAGTGCAGCTCAGAGCAGAGCCACGTCGCCTTTCTCAGGCTCAGGGGGTGCTTCCAGTCTGCCATTCCCACCTCTCTGGTCTTCTGACCCCTTTGGCAAGATTTGGCCAAAGTCATTCCATCATCTGCTGCTTCCTTCCCTTGGCCACTAACCCAGGAGCGGGTTAGCAGTGCCCCTAGGAGGCTTCGCCAGGACCTTGACCCTCAATTCACAAGCAAGTGCTCCCAAGCCAACAAATTCTCTGTCGCTCTGCCCGCCCTCACTCCCTCAGAATCCACTGTCACGGACGCTCACTGCTCTCTGCAGATCTGTGCCAGCCAGGCCTTTCCGCTGCTGTTCCTTCAGTGTGGAAGCTGTTCCTGCTAGCTGTTCCCCCTTGTAGGGACTGCTGTGCAGCTGCAGGTGTGCAGGACCAGACTCCAGTTATTGGCCAGGAGGGAGGAAGGGAGACAGGGCACCTATCTTGGAGGAGCGAGTCATACTGAAAGAATCTCATCTGATTCTTGCAGAGTCTCTAAGTCAGGTCAAGTCTCTTTCCTCTGGTGAAGAGGGAGGAGCTTCTCTTGCTTTCCAGGAGGTTTCAGGAAAATCCTCCCTCACTGTCCACCCAGGGGTCCCCACGTGGGTCTCAAGGTCCTACTCTTTTCCTGTTGTTGTCATACAGGAGATACTCCAAGGCTGTGCACTTAGTCCCTTTCGTAGCGTTGTCACTGTTAGCTCCTGGGTCTGATGTTCAGCAGTCTGCCCTGTGGCTGCGGGGTGTGAGTCTTCTTATATGTGGCATGGAAGATTTCTGGATTTTGCAGAAAGCTTTGAGTTGATAGTTGGCTTACTTAACCCTTTGAGTTTCTTTTTTCAAGACTTGCAAGTATACTGACAAAGCCAGCCTACTGCCCTCATGTTCAAAGACCAGAGCCACCACCCAGCCTCATACATCGCTGTCTTCCTCCACCTTGTCCCAGTCCACCTCAGGGGAGACTCTTAGTATTTGTGAAGCTAGTCGCTGCCAAGAGTTACCACGTCCCCACTTACCCGCAGCAGTGAGCTCTTCGCTGGACTTCACAATCCCATCCTGAGGGTCTGATTTCTGTAGCTATTCCTAATACCAATGATTGTACCCTGAGTTCCCATGAAAGCAGAGACTTAGGCAAAGACTTACGTGTAGATAGGTTTTATTTTTTTCAAAGCAATTCTATGGAGAGGAATTTGGGACCAGAAGAGTGAGATAAGGAAGGAGAGAAAGCTGATACAAGGATTCATTATCAGGTTGAGCATTGCTGAGGACAAGTGGTCCTTCATGCTACCAGCACCCTCTAAGGAATCTTAAGAAATCCATCTTCAAGCCGGGTACTGAAAGGCAAAAGGGGAAGTGCTTCTTTATAGGCTCCATGGACACTCCCGCTTCCAGGTTGTACAGAGCAGTTCCTTCACTAATGCACCAGGTCATGGCGGCAGAGTAGCCCTGGGGCAAGAAGCCAGAGCTGAACAGGATGTGCTGAGGATGAGATGGTACATGATGCTGCCTGGAGCCTGAGCACAACCAGTCACCATGTCCATGACCGGAGAGCAGGGGACAAGAGAGTATTTGAAGTGATGCCCGAGTGGTGCCTGATACACAGCCCTGATTAAACCGCCTGATTCCTGCCTGCCTCGAAGCAGTTGAACAACTCCAGTTTCTCCTCCAAGTTGGACAAACACAATCATGATGACAAACACAGACCTCAGACTGACTAGGTCCTCCCCAGAGCTCCCACCACACTTGCTACTACACTAACTTTCTCCCACTCCAAAATAGCTTCTCACTCTCTCCCTCACTTCAAACCTCTTACATCTCTTGTCTCTCTAATTAGCACGCTCTGCTGGTAAATCTGCCTCCAAAATTCATTGAGAAATTGGAATTATTCTGCCGGGAACTTTCTCATTTTCATTTTGCCAAATCTACCGGCCTCCCTGCGTCAGTACCAGTGTCTTCTGCCTTCACTCCGGGTGCTGTGGATGAAGCCCCTTCCTGCTAGGGGCCAGCCCTTTACAAAGAACGAAGTCTGTGAGAAAGCAGAAGAGTTCGAATGCAGAGCTCTTGAATTCTTAAATACTGGATCCCACCCTTTTTGCTTTCTCAAAGACCTTGTGTTTTATTTTTTTTCCTCTCTCTCTCTACTGTCCCATTTTCACCAGTCACAAATGAGTTCTAATACCTTCTATATTAAAAATAAAACAAAACCCCAAATCCTTGACCACACGTCTGCCTCTGCCTACCTTCTCCTCTTTCTGTTCCATAATGACAGAACTTGGAAGAGTTTCCTGTGATCGCTTTCCCTCCCTCCTCCCCTCCCGGGCTCTCCTGCTCCATTCCTTTTGGGGTTCCAGTCACACCGCATTCATGGAATGGCTCTTGTGGCTCTTGCCAGAGTCACCAGCGATCACCATGTCGCCAAGTACAGTGGTCGGCCCGCTGTCATCTTGTCCTCTCTGCAGCATTGACACAAGTGACAGCTTCCTCATTGAAATCCTCGGTGTTTGTGAAGCCATGCTCTTGTGGTTTTCCTCCCATCTCATTGGCCAGTTCCGCTCAATCTTCTTTGCCAGCTCCGCTGTTTCTTTCCATCCCTAAGTGCTGACTGTGCAAAGGGCCCTGTTTTAGACTCCCTTATTATTACTGTTTTTAAATCCACACAGTTTCCTCAGTGGCTTCAAGAGGACCATGAGCCCTCGTCACTTCCTCAGGGACGTTAGCACCACTCCCTTTCCATCAGGGGAGTTCTGGGCGCTGGTGTAGACAGTCGGACACAGTGCTAGAAAGGGCATGTCAGTTTTTATTGGGGATGTGAGAAAAGAAAACCTGCTTGGTTGAATATGCCAGAACCAGGGAGCCAGACACCCTGTGACAGATGCCAGGTCACACAGGTGCCTGGGAAGTGACATAAATCAGACGATTATTCACATGAGGTTATTTTTTAAAATTAGATAAAAACAGGCTGACTCGACATTTACCTACGTATCCATTAGCCCCAGGGATTGAGGCTCAGACTGTCTCTCTGTCTCTGTCAGTTCTCCCCGCCTCCCCCACACACATTGTAAGGAAATTCACTGTCCCTGAGGACAGCTCCTTCCCGGCCTCACATAGGAAGCCGTGGTGTGGGTTAATTGTCCCGATGGCACAGTGCCTTCCATTTCTATGAAATAACAGGAGAATTGCCTCTGACCCTGCGGCCCTAAGACAGCTACACTTCAAAAGGGACAAGGTAGCGTGAGACTGGATTTCTGACCCAGGTGCAATGTAAAGATGCCAAAAGTAGCTAGGTGAAGTGGATATCTATGTTTTGGACTCATCGCAAATTTTTATGCATGGAAAAGAGCCCTTGATGAACGGAAAAGCTGGCCTGGATTGGCTAGAATCCCTGCACGCTGTGCCCTGACGATCTACTCAGGTGCCACTGTTGGCTTCTTACAGTGATACGGTGGGAAAGCAGGCTTACCATCATTTTGGCGGTCAGGGAGGGCTTCTTTTGGCTGCAGTTCCTTTCAAAAACAAAGATTTGTTAAAATTTATTGGAGAATTTAGGTGCATGTGTGTGGGCGGGGCGACTCCCACAACGAGAAGCCGAGTGACCATGCCAAGCTTAAGGAGAAGGCGGTTGCCCATGAGAGACTAAAGGCTTTCCTTCCACAAAGAGAAGCAGGGAATCACCATTCTAGATTCCAGAGACGAACGAGGTCATGGAGGAGAGAGGAAGCGAAAGATGTTCCAGAAAAAAATGGGAAGGAAGTACCCCCAAGGAGTGCGCTTTCTGGCTGAGGGCTGAGCCTCAGTCTGCCCTGAAGCCCCTGTGCTCCCTCTGGGGTGTGCTTTGCCCTTTCTTCCTCTAAAAGAAACTGTGGCCGGAGGGGAAGCTCCCCCAGGGGATGAAGAGGAAAAGAGACTGATTTGCAGCAAAGGGACAAGTCTGTTTTCCACTTCGGATCCCCCACCCACCCCCAGGCTGTGCTTTTACCTCCGCCTCCCGCGCCTGTGTATTTTCCACTTTCGATTTACAGACACCGAAGGCAAGGTAGAATGATTTCTGAGGGTGGTGGAGGGATTGGAGATTCTTAAGAATAAGTTGACCATCTGCCACAGTTTTGAAAAAAGGAGATGGTTCTTATGGCGTTTCTCACTTCTGCTTCATTATCGTTCAACAAATGTTTATCAAATGCCTACTGATTGCAGATTCTGTTCCAGAAGCCCTGCTGTACCAGCTACAGAATTAGGCACATTCACAGAGGTACCATGTTTAGTTTGAGATGCTATATTGTTGGGCAGTTATTCTGCCATTTTACAGAAGAGAAAACTAAGGCTGATAGCATAATTTGTCCAAGGGCTGGTGATGGAGATAGTATTACAAGCAGGGCTTTCTGAGTTTAATTTTCAGGGTCTTTTCATTATTTTGCACGCCTTGCTTTTATTTCAAATCAAAATTTTGTTTTATTACCGGGAATTGCCATGCTCTGCCTGTTTTCTGAGCTGCAGTGTATTTTAGAGCCAGCCAGACCTGATTATGAATCCCAGGTCTACTGGGATTCATAGCTACCTACTATTTAACTTGTTTAAAATTATCTGTACTTCGTCTTTACCAATTATAAAAAAGAGATAATAATTTCTTATTGAGGATTTCTGTGATGGCTGGGTGACTATGCACATATTTGCACATATATGTACACACATATGCACACACATCATTGTGTGTGTGTGTGTGTGTGTGTGTGTGTGTGTGGCCTACTACATCCCACATTTATTAGATGGGAAACACTAGGGCTCTTTCCCTCATTTCCCTTCTGAGGAGAACTCACTCTTCTTATTTCCAGTGGTTGCATAAAATTTAATAGTTTTCTGCAGTTCTTATTCTCACGATCAGAGAACCAAGCCCTTGCATATTTAGTCACATCGAGGTAGGCGCCGTGCTCACAGGTGATGAATAGGAAGGATTTTCTCAGTCACAAAGACTGCCCCCTAAAGACTGAAGAACTCACACTGCGATGTGTTTGGACAGAAGGGGAATAGAATGATAGGGCCACTCGGCAGTTCAGAATCGCCTTTATTTTATGTTTTCCTGAAGAATAATATATGACATTCATTCCCAGAAGGCAGGTTAATCCATTACCTGGAATTGTGAAAAAGGAGCATTTCCTTCATTGAAACCATTTCTTTCTTTCTGCCTTTCTTTTTCACCTTCATCCCATACACCTGTCTTTCATCTTTCTTGAAAAATTTAGCATTGATCTCTTATACGGTGATGCTTCTCACTGCACTGTCTTCCCAAGCACCTCATATTTCATCTGCCATGGTCCACTGTGACAGTAAGGTGTGTGGCCTGCCCAGCATGGCCCCTCTGACAGAGTAAGGTATTGAACATCAGAAGAGCCTTGGGTAAGGTGCTACTGTGATGTTGCCAGGGACCCTGGGAGCTTAGGGCTTTTTCATATTAGGCACTTAGATTAGCACTGGCTGTTAACACAGCCATTTATTTCAATATATTGTTTAAGCCCCATGTCCTCCGTGAAGTCTGCTCTGACTTCCCCTCCCCCACACTGCGCTCTCCTGACTCTAATCTTGCACAGTATTTATTGCCTGTTGCATCACCCTAGTCCCAATTCTGCATTTAATCAAAGGATGTTTATCAAGCAGTTGTTTCCCTCAAAACTTTGTATTAGGTTTGCTGTAGGTGCAGAGGTAAGTTAGATATATTCTTGTCCCCAAAGAGTTTTTAACATGATGATGGTTTCAGTCACTGACTGTCCATCGATACTTTAGTTGTAGATTTTTCTTTTATTTTTTCAAAAAAATCCTACCAAAAGGATTTTATAGCTCTTAGCTCAGTCATTTTGGACGCAGATCATCATGGACAGGGTGGTGATCTGGGGACAGATGTGGGGGAAGTAAGCGAACACTGGTAGAAACACACCTCCATCAGCACTTTGCATGGGGATCAAAATTCTGCTTCCACAAATCTTCTGGTTAAAACTGACATGAAAAATTATAATGGCTTAAAAAAGAACTTGCTCTTATGACATCATTATGACCAGTGTGCTTTGCTTTGTCCTCAGGGGTCATATTTTGCAGTTCTGGAGCCCAGATAATCTTGTGTTGCTCGTTTGAAGGGTCAGTGTTCAGGTTCTCTGACATTCTTCCAGAATGTAAGCTTCAGATTTCTTACATGTGATTTTTACCTGCACAATAAGCAACTATTCTAAGTAGAAATTAAATATAGTTCAAGGAGCCATTCATTTGCTCACTCACTCATGTATTTATTCATTCACTTTACAGTCACGCGTGCCTCTATTCTAAACATTTCCTGAGTGTTTGCTGCATGT
Organism: Vicugna pacos; assembly: GCF_048564905.1. Lineage (NCBI taxonomy): Eukaryota > Metazoa > Chordata > Mammalia > Artiodactyla > Camelidae > Vicugna > Vicugna pacos. The sequence goes on from NC_133020.1 coordinate 13,937,502, forward strand.
TTCTGGTCTTGGAAGGTGAGGAGCAAAGGCAGTTCTTTAACCTTCTAAGCAAGATTATTTGTGAAAAGCTCGATATTATTTTTTTTTAATTTCATAGCTATTATTTTATTAATTCCAACCAGAAAGAAAACTATTTCTCTGCCTAATGATGTAGTAAGTAAACATGAATGCTGTTAGCTCAACTTCTAGAATTCACTTTCTGCCACATCTATATTATTTTAGGAGAAGCCAGTATGACATGGAAGATGGTAGTTGGGAGGCTTCAGAAAAGTGAACGAATGAATACATACATTGTAATCATTCTCAGAGTCATTCTCAGTTCACCCTGTCAGATCATTTGTCTTAGTATCCTTAGTAAGCATCATTGTCTTCCGCATTCTCACTACCAGAACCTCCACCACCAGCACTGTCCGTCAGTATTCAGCACCAAAAGACCCATAGCACACCAGCTATGCACCAGGCACATGACGGAGATTATTTATTGAGGAGACTGGACCACTGTCTTCAGGAGGCTGGCACCTAATTTGATCTTGATAATGTGGATATAATGCTTAGAAACCTATTTCTTACAATCCTGAACTCTCTTGGCAAAACCCTTTACTTTGGTTCACCAAAGAATTAGGTCCTTTATGTCATAAAATTTATTCTTGGAACATTTGATCTTCTCAGTCTTTCTTATCCTTTCTGGGGGAGATGGAAGGCTGGGTACCCTCCCAGAGTTTCCCCTTGGGCTTGAGATTAAGAGGCAGCATCAATATTATTCATCAAAGTTCAGAACCCACAGACTTAGGACTCGGCAGGACTCTGTGGAATGGGGGCATTTTCCAGAAAAGATTTGACCTCCTTTTCAGAGAGCTTGGTGTCTATGTCAGCTTTAAATCGTAAGCATAGAAAAATAATATTTCTTAGAATCCCAAAATCCCTAGGGAAGCTATTTCTCTCCAGTTTCTCTAAAGGAAGAACTGTTCTTTGTTTAAAAATCTCCACATCAAGCCTCTGTCATGGACTATTTTTTTTCTATGATATCAGAGGAAGCATTTACTGAATAGATCTGCTTTTCTCCTGTTAGCTGGGACTTATTAAAAGAGCTGACTGCAAACAGATTTTTACTGCCTCAGTGTGGAGTTACATCAGGTAGCGCCCAATAAGACTTGACAAGCTGACATCTCCTATCCATCAATAGTGACGGGTGGGGGGAACTACAGGACGGAGAGAGTCGTATTCCCTCCCACGTTCTGAGAGGCAGGCTTTGGTTGCCTGATGGAGGGAAGTCTGTTTAATTTCCAAGTTGGAGTATTGGGGATTTTTGCTTTTTGGGCTAGAAACAATACCCACTTTGTCAATGCTGAAAAGAAGCTGGAAGTTACATACCCTTTAGGTCACCAAGGAACAATAAGAATGAGTCCTTAGGAGGAAGGGGAAAAAATCCTTACAAAACACTAGTGACAGAGCATCTTAAACACTCTGCTCTGTCCCCCAGCCAGGCCGCCTAACAGCTCTGTGTGATTAATAATGATGGCAAGCTTTTGTTCCAAAGAAAGAAATAACTTGTAAAGTCAGATTTCCAAATATGTAAGCATTGTAGCACCAACTTTTGTCCCATCCTGGCCTGACTTTTCTTTCTTAAGCATTGGTGACACTGATTTTTTTTAAAAAAAAAGCAAAAACTACAACCAGATTCTGAGTTGCTCACTTACAGAATTTTTATTAAATGTGAATTGAAATATTGATGCATGTGACCTCTTGTTCTATTAAGAATATGTTACAAACACTGATGGCTTATTCTTAGGAAAGAAGTAAATCGTGGCTGGCTGCCCTTTTATTGGAAGAATGCGAATATGAATACTGACTTCTGCTTAATTTGGGGGGTCATTAGATTCTATTATTCTTTTGGAAAGAAGTTGGTGCCTCTTTGAGGGGAAATCACACTGGCTGTCTTATGCAAACTGAGGACCTCTTGAATATGTGAGGTTTAAGCCACTAAGGCCAATGTTCTTTGAAGATCACGTGCTAAAATTATTAGGACTCTTAGAACCAGATTTGGTGGAATGGAATCATCAGTGTCGGCTAATTATGTTTGCGGGAACATAGAAGTAGCACATCAAATGCACTGGGAGTGGGAGTTAAAAAGTCATGTTGTCAACATAGAGTGCCTTTCAACCAAGGATGTTGAAAGAAGTACCTAAGATTTCTCAAATTTATTGTGCAAATTTCATATCTTGTTGGCTCCCTGTTACACTTTTTAAAGTTACTTATATTCTACCCATGCTTTTGTTCAGTATGTCATGATCTTACTCTAGATGGTAAGCATCCTGAAGAAGAAACTATATGCTATCCATCTTGGATTTCTCACATTGCTTAACACCTTGCCTTGCACACAGATATGAGATATGGTCAATAAATATTTATTGAGGTGAAGTAAATCGAAATGAAGAAATATTTTCACTGTAACATATTCTGAATGTAAATTAAGTACTAAGAGAAGCTATGTCCAAGAACTGTTTGAAGATGTGAAGGTGACTAGAACCTTGGGAGATATTGACCATATTAACTTAGGGTTTAAAATGTTGAAGTTAGAGAACATATACCCTGTACTTTATGGAAAGATATTTCAAAAGCTGATAGAAAAGATTGGCTTGACCTGATGTTCAGAGACTATAAAATATCCTCTAAAGATAAAATTCTAAGGAAAACAAAGCACACTTGGTATTTCAACATATATTTTAGGTGTGCACTTAGTAAGTTTTGACAGATGCCTTCATGAGTATAACTCACACGTCTATCAAAATGTAGAATATTTCCATCACTAAATGTTGCCTCATACCTCTTCCCAGTTGATCCCTACTGCACCCCACCCCCACTGACGCTCATAGTTAACCACTATCTGATTTCTCTCACTAGAGATTAGTTTTGCTTGTTTTAGAACTTGTAAGTGCAGTCATACAACATGTTTTGTTTTGTGTCTGTCTTTCTTTGCTCAACATAATGTTTTAAGATCCATCCATGTTGTTGCATTCATAGTTTGTTTTTTGAAGCTAAGTAATCTTCCATTGTATGAGTACACTAAAATATGTTGTTTTCTCCTGATGATCATTTGAGTTGTTTCCAGTCTTTGACTATTATGAATAAAAATGCTCTGAAGATTTTTGTTCATCTCCTTTTGTGGGCATATGTTTTCATTTCTCCTGGGTAAATATCCAGGAGTAGAATCGTTGGGTCAGAGGATAGGTGATGTTTAACTAAGATATGGACAAACCATTTTTCAAAGTAGTTATATCATTTTAAATTCCCACCATAAATGTATGAATGTTTCGGTCAACAAGAGGGAATGTACTATAGGAAATTGGGGAGCTGAAAGAACAAAAAGAGCATACTGAGGAATAATACCTGTGGGAACAGCTAAGATTTATGGAGCTAAGGCTGTGGTTATCAGAACTTAAAACCTTAGAGGGAAATATATGCAGGGTGCCACATGAACCTGGTACGGCACTTAGAGCTTCAGAGAGGAAGTACTGCCCAACCATTCTTGTTACCTTTAAGTCACTGACTCCTCTGCCGCCAGCGTTCCGGTCACTGAGTCCACTTGGCGGGTGGTTTTCATTTTGACTCTTACGTTTTCAGTTACAAAATTTCCATTCGCTTTCTGTTTTAACTTTGTTTCAAGAGGGCTCACGATTGCTTGTGTGAGTATTTTTATAGCAGCTGCTTTAGCGTCTTCATCAGGTAACTCCAGCATCTGTGCCATCACACTGTTGGCATCTGTTGACTGTCTTTCGCCATGCAAGTCCACATTGTCATGGTTTTGTGTGTTTTGAGCAACTTTGGGTTGTCTTCTGGACACCTCGAGTATTACGTCACGAGATTCTCAGCCTTACTTAGAGCCAGTAGTTTGATGGTGCTTTGAATTCTGGTATTCTTCCCAATCTGCACGTTGATATTTGATTTTCAGAGATCTCCAATAGCTATCTGACACATTCTTTCCAAGTTTAATAGTTGTTTTCAGTGGGAGAGAAAAGTTGGCCTGTGTTTTCTCCATTTTACCTGAAACCAGAACCAGTAACTCTGAATTTCAAAAGCATACATTCACAAGATGAAAGAAAACCCAGTTATTCATTTATGTCTGGTTAAGGGCAAGGATCCTTATTACATTACCAATGTATCGCAAGTACTCAGAACGGTGTCTAGAGCTAAATAAATATCAAAGGCATTCAATAAATACATAGGAATGGATGAAAAATAAGCTGATGAACGAGGGAGAGTAACACTGGTGTGGGCTGAGCAGTGTTACAAGAACGTAATTAAAATAACCGGCACCTGTGTGCTTGCACAAGTTGACTGACCTCTCTCTGTGTGTATCAGTGTCTTCTTTTATTTAATGGGAAAATGATATTTTTTTCATAGTAGAAAAATATCAAAAGTATTTAGCACATGATAGGCGCTGAAAAAAAGGCACTGATTCCACATTTCCTTTCCACTCGTCTTCAAATACAGAGATAATAAAGGTAACTTTTAAAATTAGGAGCAAGAAGAATAACCGAAAGATGGGTTCACCTCGTGGGGCAGCTGGCTTTGTGTAAACAGATGGCAAATGAAAGCAGAAATACTCCACTCCTGTTTTCCTTCCATCTCCTCTATTAAGGAAAACGGTCTCCAAATGAAAAAGGATATCATAGCCTTTGAAGTCGGATGGGCCTCCTGGGTGACTTTTTTACCCTCCCTCAGGCTAAGCCACATTCTCTCTGTAAAGGGGGATCAGTAATCCCTGCTCCCACAGAGCTGTTCTAGGTGTGACGTGTGATCGGATAAACACGACGGGGGGTTAGGAGGAGCGGGAGGACGTGGCTCGTCTCATTTCCCGTCCTGTCACAGAGAATCTTTTAATTGCCAGCTCAGTTCCAGAACCAGTCTGATGGGCAGTGGTAAATTGGCGGCCTCATTAGTTTTGCTGCCGTTGACCTTTGGTCCCACAGAGCTGGGCTAAGTTTGACACAGCTCTGCCTGCTGAGTCGCGGCCTGCTCTGTGTTACTCCTGCCGCGTAAAGCCTGTGACTTGCTTGGTGCCTGCGGACCAGAACCCCACATCCGTCAGACTTCCGGCTTTGCTTGGAAACTCAGCCTGGATCCACACGAAAGCAACTTTCTAGCAGAGCTCTGTGAGAGGCTGGAAGCTGGTTCCTCTCATCCATCATTACCCACTAACCTGGCCCAGTATTTCTCCTCTTACTAATTCTCACTAGTGCATCATTTCTCAACCAGAGGGTTTTATCTCTTTCATTCCTTCTTTTGGGATATTGAATGGAAGGATTCCACAAAAGCGTTTCCAAACAGCTAAATTAGTCCATTTTTTCCCCACTGCTGTTCACCAAGCATTCATATTTTATCTATCCTCACATTTTCCCCCTAGCCCATACCCTGTACCAGAGGTGCTAAGTGAAAGTTTCAGACTATGTAAGGGACCTGGTAAATGTTCAAAAATATGCTTTGACTGCCTTGATTTAATTGCTCGTTGATACACCACTATTTAACTTTTCTTTACACTCCTACAACATTCTAAAGTCTATGGGAAGATGTTATTAATATCTTGGAAGCCACATATATAAATACGTAGCAAATGGACATCTCTGTGAGTATCTTCAGTTCTGTTTATTACTCTTTGGAATCATAGCTGCTGAAGTCAGGGAGAGGATGCAGGGATTGAATATGGAAAGGGGGTCAAAGCCAGAGCCACAGGCTGTTGTTGAAAATATATCCTTTAGAGTGTGTGAGGAGCCCTTCTCCACTGGGTGCTGTCCAGTGTGGAGATTTTCTGAGCTGCCACCTGATGCTAGGGTACAACTGCTGTTTGCCTTTGAAAAAAATCTCTCTCGGATAAAAAAGGAACTACAGTGACTTCGCTAACAGGGTAAATGGTGATAGGACTGATATTTGGTAGGTTCTTCAGGAATGAAAGCAAAATGAAACTTCCGTTAACCACCTCGGAGGGACTTAAGGCTAAGGAGCCAAACCAAAATGATATTTATTATAATCTTGTGTTTTAAAATTTTCTTCCCATACCTATAAGTCCATAGTGGTTTAAGAAAAAGATCTTTGAACAAAAAGAGCTTGTACGTTGGCCTCTGTGGGCAGCAAGAAGTGAAGGGTTGGAGAGGCTGATTTCCACTGTGTGGCCAAGCTTGAGCGAAGAGCTTTTACAAGGGATAATGGAGGTGGTGGAAGTTCCTGGGAGGAGGGGAGAGGACACTGCATCCTGAACGCTTGCATCAAAGGGAGAGAAGACAGCCAAGGGAGCTGTCTGTGCCTGGGAAGATGCGCTGGGACGAGGCAGACCAGAATGTCTCCTGCTGTAATGGACTGACACTCTTGACTCTGTAGCTCTGTGGAGCTGGGGTAAGCAGGAGTCATAGGTTCAGCAACCCAGATAGAAATGCCGTGACACGGTGAAGGAGATATGCACTCTCGCTTATGGGGACTTGGTAAATCTTCAGAGAGAAGGTGGGATCTGGTTTGGGATTTTAAAGGTGGTTAGGACTTTGATGGTCAGACATGGGGTTTGGGAATTCCAGGCTCAGGCTGGAGGCGGAAGTGTGTGAGACCTGTCTCGGGGATACTGCTATCCAAACAGCAGCACAGCATGAAGCTGGGGCTTCAGATCTGTGACGCGTGTGGCTTTACTGGAAAATACAGTTAAATAATGAGTCTGCTTTGATCTTTTTATTTTCTCTGCTGATTGAGTTCCGCTTAGGTCACTGGAAGAAACTTTATTTTATTTCTAATCATTTAGTCTCCCACTGGGGAAGTACGAGTTTATGCATTTTTCTTCTGATCTTGACAATAGAATATGATCGCATTGAAGGATGGCGGGTCCGATGTGTACTCAGCACTTAACGCTACCGCTAATCCTTGCTTTTCCTCAGCCTTATTGATTCTCAGCCTTTTGCCAGTTCCAGTGTGTTTCTGTGATCAGTGAAACACCAGTAAACACTGTGAGAAGTCATCGCATCAAATAGTTGGAAGAGGCCTCTGGAGGTCGTGGTGCCTGTAGGTAGGTGATTTCCAAAGCTCATGAACATACAGCGGTTTATTGTCTCCTCGGAGCCCTCGGAGGTGGAAACTGACCGGTTTCCTCAAGTAGCTCATTCTAGTAGTTAATCAGCTGGAAGGGTCTTCCTTGTGTCTAACTGTAATCTTTCCTGATGTAATTTAATTTATTTTCTCCGGCTTTGTCTACCTGGGCATGGATAGCAAATGATCACTACACCACCAATAACAAACTTTCGTGAACTTGAAGACAGAATTTCATCACCTTTCTTCCCCTCCTCTCTAGGCTAAGTAACTCCAGTCTCTCCCTCTATTCATCAAAGATTTTATTTCTATGTCTGTAGCTATTCTTTGTTAAAGTTCTCTGAACTCTTGAGTTTCTCTGTATTATCTTAAAATAGTCACCATAGTGAACAGAAATTGAGACTGAGTCCAAAATAATGTTTGGGAGGCCTAATGAATGACCTTCAATGTGAAGAAGCTGGTTGGGATTTTTTTTTTTTTTTTGGTGAAAATAAAAATCACTGCTGCTAAGACCAGGTTTTAGGTAGGGCTGCGGTGACACAGTGCATTTTTTATTTTTTATTGTTTTAACAGACTTAATCTCGCTGTGGGATGCCTACGTTTCTCTGGAACCCTTGTGGACTTGGTCACGTGCCTTTTTGTCATGAAATTACTCTTAAGTCATAAACCTGGAGAAGACCCGGCACTGTGCCTTTTATAGCGCATTCCTTTCTTTTCGTGTGATCAATTTGGAAGTGTAGCCCCCAGTGTATTTTAGAGTGTCTTGTCCAAGGAATCTGCAATAATAGACATTATAATTACAACAAACAACAGTCAGAGTGTATGACTTTTATTCCCTCGTGAAGTGGCTTCTCAGTTCATGGAGAGGTTAAGGGGATAACAGGTGATGGGGATAAGCTTAGATGGGAGCGCAGGGGAATAAGATTCAACATTCATTAGATTCCTCGTGGAGGGGGCATTTTGCGAGGTGCATGGATATGAAGGGTGGGTGTAGACGGCATATGACCATCAGGGGAAAGGACAACAAATGAAGAGGATGGCCAACTCAGGGTATGTCTGTGTGAGGACACTGAGGGGCAATCTAAGGAAGCACGAGTTGTGGGGATGGTCCACTGAAATCAGTCATTTGGCGTTGACTTTTCAGGCAACAGGAAACTGGCTCCTTAAAATTTGGGGCTAAGAGATGAAGAATGAAAATGTCAACGATACGCATTTTACTTATAAATGAGGAAATCACTGTAATAATGGTTAAAATTTTTGTGCTTTCACAACTTCCCAAAGTTCTGAGTCCATCTACACATATTAATTCATTTAACCCTCATAGCAGCGCTCTGAGGTACATAATGCTTCATCTCTCTTGGATGGAGACACAGACATGGAGATGAATGGGGAGGAGAAATCCATGGGAATGCGTGGAGTGGTGGGTCTGAGAAGCAGGGAGGAGTTCACTTGAGACGGTGCCGGTAGGATTTAGAGAGATGGGGCACTAGGTCAGCTGCTCCTCAGGGGCTGGGATGGCACTGAGGGATGGTGTCATGACCAAGGACTATAATGCCACAGGCATTATTTCAGCATATTTCTGAAAATAGATGACTGCAGAATGAGAGATGTCAGCTGACTATGTCCGATTTGGTTTGAGTCACTGAGAGACTCTGGGTGACTGCCTGTGCAGGGACTGGCCATTTAAGCCGTGAGTTTCACAGAGATCAAATCCTGCCTCTCGTCATCAGCCCATGCCCTTCTCCTCCATTCGTTCTCTTTTCTCACCTGAGGTTCTGGTCTCCTCCAGGACCCCTCGGAGGCCACCTTCTCCTGGCCCCAGCCCCGGCTCTGCATGGCTGCGGTGTGGCTCCCTTCAGCTCCTCTTCAAGGCATCATACCTTTGGAGCATAAACATCACTGTTGGCCTCCCAGTCTCAGCTTCCCACCTTTCCTGTCTGTGGCCAAGATGCCTTCTTTTCCCATAACTGCAGATGCCACCCTTGTGACCCCGTCATTACTGTCTTATCTCTCTGATGACTTTCATTCCACTAAAGCCTTCAGAACTCCTCTCCTACCTTGTCTGTATCCTCACTCACCCCGGCCCCATCCCACCCTCTCCCTCTCTTTAGGGCACAGACACAGTGAATATGTGAACCTGCATATGGGGTAGGTTTCCGTGTGAGTTTGAGTTTGAATCTGAGTGTGACTGTGCATGGAGTGCCTGGGTAAGGTATGTACAGAGTTAAGGGTGTGTCTGTGCCCATTTGTGATATGTATGTATGTTCCCTGGTTGGGAAGAGGCAGCTGAGAGTAAATTGATTGACATCGAAAGGAACCCGTGTCCAACCTTACTTAAAATAAAGAAAAGATTACCTGCACAAAGGAGGGGCACATAGGAGGGTGATTATCCAGTTTTTGTAAATTGAACACATCCTGAATTTCTGTTACTATTTCTGCTACCATGAGGGGGTGGATTGATTAAATTTTGGTTAATCATTCAATGAAATACTATGAGGTTTTAAAAATATATTCTACATTCTTATGTGTATGTATGTGTGTAGAGAAAGACATGAAGGTATAAAGTGAAAATAAAAGGTTAGCTTCTTTAGAGCCTTCACAGTTGCATGAATTAGTAATGTGTGGACTGCTTTCCTCCTAGTCTATCTGCGACACTAGCTCTAAAGGATGGGCAGAGAGGAGCAGTCCAGAAACTCTGGACAGCCTGAAACTAACAGGGCATTAAACTAAGGACAAAGAGGGACCTGGGAGGCCAGGGTCTCAGAAAGGAGAGAGATGGGTTCAAAGGCTGTATTTCAGATTCTTGATGCTGGACTCTGGTCTCCTCTGTTCCTGCGAGCATGGAACGCTGTCCTTTAATTCTTGTGGGGCCTTTCCTCGTTGGGTCTTGGAAGTGATCTGAATCCCTGGTTCATAATGGGGCTGCCTCCCAGGGATGGATAGACTTGTAGTGCTAATGGTGCGTGGACCCCTACAGTGGGCAGACTAATGCAATCTATTCCTGTGTTCAGATCATAATGCTAGTTTAGCAGCTGTGCTTCTTGGTTTAGTTTATAGCCATGTATGACAATTCTAGATCTTTCTTTTCATGGCTGATACAGAGACATTCCTGATCCATCGAAGTCAGGAGCATAAAAGCAGACCAGGAAGCCGACTGATCTCTGAGCAGACAGACACCACGCCTGTGCTCTGGCTGTTTGGTCATATGATAAAGCTCTCCTTGGCTCTAGGCAGTGTTGATTGCGACCAGTGTGTCAAGGTGTCAAGCAAAACATGGATTTTTTGAGACTCTCTCTTCAAGGGAAAGATCCTGTGGAACACATTTTTTGAACCAGTAAAATTATAGACATTTTAGCAGTTATAACTCTGTTACTTTGCTTGTGATGGTAGCAGCGGGGGAAGGATCAGGCTGTGGTCCCCTGGGAAACGGTTCCTGACACGGATAATGGGAGAACGAGGCTGTCCACGAGAGAGATCCACGAATTATAAGACACTCATTGTACAAATCTGAAGTAATGTGATTATTGGCAGATTGCTGAGGTTCTGTTATAGCTGAGATTATTCAAATTAAAAAAAAAAGTTCTTGGAGTATGAATTGGCCAGTATTGGTTTGTAGAGCTAAGTCTCTGATCTCACGTGGTAGAGGAGTTCCATGTGAACTGCTCACGTGTCCATTAGTGATTCTTCTCACAGTTCCTGTAAACTTTGCTCTACTTGCCAAGTGTATTTGGACTAAAAAAGGAGTTCCCTGTCCTTCAGGTGAATTTCTCCCCCCTGCAGGCCTAGAAAAGTCTTTAGCAGATTCATATACATCCATTCTTCTTCTTCTGTAGATTTCAAACAGACAAGTTCATTTTGTTGATTCAGTCTTTCTTCAGAGATTTTCTGTGAAGCAAGTTGTATATGTTAATTTGTTTGATTCTTTTGCAGATTTCTTATACTGTTAGAACCACCCTGATTGGTGTTCCTGGCTCTGCTTAACTCTAGTTTAGGAGACCCGAATGGCAACTATTTATTCATGACCTGTTAGCTCCAGGCTTTGTGCACGTGTTAGGGTGACCCAGTCAGCAATGCGCCAGAGGGTGTTTGGGGAGAAGGAGCACCCGAGAGGCCATCCCCCCAAGGTCCTCGGTCAGTGCTGCCACCAGGTGTGCGCTCAGGTCTTCCTAAGTCCAGTGCCCTCGTGATGTTTCATGCACGCCCATATCAGCCATGATAGGTTCAAGTTCGCTGGTTTACCCCCAAAGTCAACTTACCTCCATTTCTTGAGGTGCTTGATCTAGCCCCTCATAAACTGACCTAACAAGCAGTGGTACTGCTTTCATTTTTTAAAGATATAGATAGATAGATAGCAGCAATAGGGAACTTGGAAACAAAAGAAAATACACTTTTAGTCCCACCACCGTAACACAAGTATTGTAATTTTATTGTAGCCTTTGACCTTTGCCCACTTATTTTTATACAATTGCCATCACAAGTGTATGTCCAATTTTTCATTATGCTTTTCAGAAAATGTTTTAATATATGGACTTCCCCCCCACTTTCTACATATTACAATAATAATTTATATTTGCTGGGTAATATTCTGTACAGATGACTAAAGTAGTTTTTTGGGTTTTTAAAATACTTTTTTCTATGTAAAAGCAATACGTGTGCATTATAGAAACATTGGCCAATCTATATAAATACAAGAATACAAAATTTTGATCATGCACAGATAATACTGTTACAGTTTGGGGTATTTTCTTTCAGGCATTAAAAATATGTTATAAATATATTTTGTTTATAAAGACACACATATGTCGTTTTATTGTAGACAAAAGTGGGATCGTGCTCTCAAAACAACAACTTCAGCCAATGTTTGCATGTTTCCACAAAAGGAATTTTTTTTCCTGATGTTTTGTTTTTCTACAGAGACTCACCTTTTGGAGGGTTTCATTATTTCCCAAGGTAGGAATTTGTTGGGGATTTGAGACATTCCTAAATGTGAAATTACTTTCTCCCACATCGGGCTGCATCAGAACAGAAGGCGCACACATGCATCCTTTGGCCAAGCGTGTTATGCATTCATTGCCTCGTAAACCATGGAGCAAGGCTGATAATGATGTGGGGAGGTGACCTCCAGCTAAAGGCTGAAGCTGGAAGAAACGGTGCTGTTCTGTGCAACCATGGTTGCCTCTGAACAAAGCCCCAGGCTCTCACACAGGGATGCCACAGACCTGATGGAGGCGAGTGAGCAGAATCGATTTCCTTCTACATGCAAGACAGGAAATCCCATCTTATCCGGTACTTTGGTACATATTCCAGAGGCACGTGTTAAATTGGGTGTGGAAGCGTAGTTTCCAGTAGAAGTAAATACTGCACAACATAGCAAAACGCATTTCTTAGGATCCGGATTCTCAGCTTTAATGAACTCTGAAACATTAGAGTTGGTGCACGTCAGTTGTCTTTTATGTTCCATACAGTGAAACATTTTTCAAATGTGGACTTGTTTAAATGCAAAGGGAGGTACAGAAAATACTGTATCAGGTACCATGCTTCCACTGCACAGTCTGAATGGATGTCAACACTGGCCATACTTGCTTCAGATCTCTTTAAAAGACAGTATTTCATTGGTGGGTACATCCTCCCTCAGCACAGTCTTGGGGGAAAAAACTTTTGACATGAGGAGCCTCGGGACCAAGGCATCCTTCCAGCCTCTCCACTCTCAGTTCCTGCTCTCAGAATGTCACTGTCAGATGAAATGAAATACCACCCCCCCCAGGAACTACAGCATCCACAGAAGAGAAAACAAAGGATAGAACAAAAGGAAAGATGAAATCAGGTGTTGCCTGAAGCCAGTGCAGTGACGAGGGAAAGAGGGTAGGATGGGAATCTGGGCGGAGCTGGGTGTTAATTGCACCATCTGTGACTCTGTCAGAAGCCCCGATAGACTCAATAGAATGTTTTTTCTTTTCTTTTCTTTTTTTTTTCCATCACATTTAGAGACAAGCTGCTTCCTGAATTGGATGAATTTTAAGGTTATGGTTGCACATTTAAAAAGTGAAAATTGAGGCTTTTCCCATTCTTTGCCTCTCTCTTGAGTTGTGGGAGTAATTCATGGCAATTCAGAACTCAACATCTTGGAGCAAACTCGCTTGATGATTTGTCTCCATTGCATTTGGGGAAAAATAAGCCTCATCAACCAGGGCCTGGTTTTCCAAGAGCCCATCATTCAGGCACTTATTATCCACTTTGTGAAGTTTCTAGGTCTTTTGCTTGTCCCCCTCCCCTCTTCTGCTGGATTTCTGTCATTTGCCGCTTGTTAGGACTTCGACCAGCGGGTGTAGAGCGGAGAGAACAGGTGAAGCATTATAAGGTTTGCTTCATGATAAGAGCCCTGCAGAAGACACGCTGGGGGAGAAACAGGAGCCTTTACCCACAATAAGGTTTGGAGTTATCTGCTAATTTCGGTTACGTATGCCCGCCCTGTCCTCCGTTAGTGCTGATAATGAAGAGTTGACTTACAGAAAACCGGGATGGAAGAAGACTGCAAAATACAGCTGAGAACTGCAGTGAGCCGTGACTTAAACACAGTCCTGTGATGTGACGCTGTTAGGAGAGGGGCCCTGCATCCGTATGAGTTCATTGAAGTAGCAAATTGGTGTGCAGTCTTTCTCCTCACTCCACACACAGTAAAGTAGAAGTTTTCAGTGGGGGTGAGACTGTGTGTTAGGGGTGGATTCTAGAATCTCCTGGAGCAACTCTCTCAAATTATATGCACTGATACCTCCGCGTGCTAACATTTGAGAAGGTCATAAAAGCAAGATGTCGTACCTTGAGAGTGGCCTGCAGAGCTCAGAGCTGTCCGTTTGCTCCCTGTGATGAGAGGGAGCAGGTCGTGCAGCTAAATCCGCTGCATTTCACATCCCGCGCCCATCCGCGCCGCTCACAGCAGTCTCTTCGGTGGTCCTCCGGCATTCAATCACCGATGCCACTACCATGCTTCAAATTCACACTGTTTCTCTTATCAGGACTATGAGCTCCTTAACTTGTCTTCACTCCAAGCATTATTTTTCTCAACCAAAAAAATTAATTAGAAAAACTAATTGGATGGCTTATCAGCCCTGTTTGGAAACTCGTCTTGGATACTGACTTAGAGGGAGAGGGCGTCACGCTCAGACCTTCAGAAACGGCCTCGAGTCTCTCTCTCCAGGCTTACACCTTGCCACTGCTTCTCCCCGCCCCGGTGGCCTTGTTCCCGTTCCTCGTGCTGGCCTGTGGCCGCAGCGGCGACATCCCTCCAGATGCTCGCCTTGGCGCGGGAGGCCCTCTCGCAGCCTCGCTGACGCAGCTCCGCCTGGTGGAGCCGCGGCCCCGCCCGCGCAGCGTCCCTGCGGCCTCCTCTGCGCTCTCACTGCTTGTAGGGCTGTTCCAGGGCCACCACGTTGTGTCTGCGGGGCCCCCCTCTTTTCAGCAGTGCCCCTTACTGGGTCCCTTACTGCTCTGCTGTGTTGCTGAGAGACACGACAGTGGCCGGCCGGTACTGGAAAGGCGGAGAGGAGGGAAGGGAGGGGTGAGTGGAAGTGACACAGCGCTTTCCCGTCCTGACCGTGGGTACCACTGCTCCGACACCCCCCACCCCCCCAGCCCCCAGAATACGGAGTCTTTGTTTCCTTGATAAATCTTCTTTCACGTCTGTTTTGGCGAATGGAGTGGCGCAGCGTCGCCACTTCCAGGACCTTCTCTCAGCTTTCCGCAGAGCGCCAAACTCTTGTCCTCCTCTTCAGCATCGCTACACCCGCTTCATTCTTCAGGATCCGTCAGCTCTCAAGTCTCATGACCGGGGAGGAATGACAGGAAAGGCGGAGAGAGACTTACCGATGTGTCCCTTTGCTCCACCCACGAAGGGCTTCCTCCTCTGTCCTCAGCCCTGGACCAAGGAATGGGAGACACTTCTCATCTCTTCTCAGAAGAGGGCATTTGTTTTTTCCCCATGATAATTCTGTGTGTCCTTGGTGCCTGTGTAGGGCTTGAAACAGAGGGGAAGAGTGCACTCGTGACCAGCATTATTAATTTTGTCTGTACCTGCTTGTTTGTATCCCCAAACGGGGAAAAAGCTAGTGTGGTAGATTTAAAAAGTGTAATTTAGGGATCAGACGAACCTGAATTTTTATTCCATTCTGTCATTTACTAGCACCAGGACTTTGAAAAAATGGGTCACCTTTCTGAGCCTTCGTTTCCTCATCTGTAACATGAGATCACATAAGGTGACATCCGCAAAACACCTGGAACAGAGTAAGTGCTTGGGAGATGCGAGGACATCTGTTACTTGGCTCTGTATTCACAGCGCCTGGCACATCCTAGGGCTCCGTGATCACATGTTGCATAAACTTGACATTGCTCTTGTCAGATGCCTAGTAAACTTTACTTTTTGTAGACGTGATTTAGTTAGTTTGGAAAGAGGTGCTTCGGCTGTTTTGTAGTATAAGTCTGAATCAGAAGGATGATGTTGCTGGAAGGAGAGAAAACTGAGTTTTGAGACAAGTGATGTCAAGGACTCTTTTTTTTTTTTTTTTTGGCAAGGAAGGATGCAGGGAAGTGTCCCTGTGGGTCCATGGCAGACTTAAGAATACTTGTGCTTCTAATTTAGCCTTTTTTTTCACTTGAAGACCTAACTATTCTCACCTCCTGTCTAGGCCCTCTGGTGTAAAGTATGTTCTCTTTCTCGCTGCTTCGCTCCTCTCCCCGTGACATTTATAGAAAAGTGATTCCAAGAGCCAGCTCTCCTTCACAGGAGTCATTGGTGGCCAGTGCTAGTCTCAGACTCATTTTCAAGGCAGGACGACATTTCTCGGGCCCGGTGAGGCTCGGGGGTGACTCTGCGGCTTGACGGTCCCGCCGTTCCTGGTGAGGAAAGGCTCCGTCCCGCTCCGGGGCCAGGCAGAGAACACGGGGGTCACCAGGGAGTGGAGGTGGGGGACGGTGCTCTGTGGGGTGGTTTCCATGCCTGTCCACACAACAGAACCACCAGGGAGTTTTAAAATGCATTTTTCTCAGGCTCTGTCCCAAATATAATGAACCCCTGTCTCTGGGGTGTGGCTCAGGACTTCTTTTTTTTTTATTTTTTGGCGGGGGGAGGGAGGTAATTAGGTTTATTTATTTTATTTTTAGAGGAGACACTGGGGATTCAACCCATGACCTTGTGTGTGCTAAGCATGTGCTCTACCACTTGAGCTGTACCCTCCCCCCAGGACTTCATATTTTTAACAGGCTCCCCAGGGGCGAGTCAGAGCCCCAGTGGGGCCTCTGCTCAGGTGTCAGCGTGTGTGGAGAAGCCCCACGTAGGACGCGGCTGGCTCTCCCTGAGACACAAAGGCGCAGAACTCCGGGAGCTCTTGACGGTTCTTATATGCAACGCCCTAAGGTTACAAAGGAAGGACTAGGCATAGCTGACTGATTTTAAAATTCTCAGAAAAATATCTCTCCAAGCACCTAATTTTTCCAGGGATTTCCAGCCTGTATTTTTGACAGGGCTCCCCCCCCCCACCCCCCGTGACAAGGACACATCTCCCAGCGGGCAGGCAACCTAGACCACTGACGTGGGAACCTTGCGCCCATCTTACACATGCAGCGGTCTCTCCAGCACTGCTGTTTACCCTCCTTCAGGAAACTAAAAAACAAAAACAAATCTATTCCTCCTGTGCCAATTGCTGAAAAAAGTTGGGAAAATCAGCCAAAGGCTACAGGGAACTTATTTACCTCCCTCAGGATTTTCCTCTCTTGGCTTTCCTGGGGGCTCTGAAGCCTCAGCCTTACCATCCTGAGACCCTCCTGGATGAAATTCGGAGTTGGCGGCAGCCACACTTCAGTTGCACTCTCACTCAAACGGGATCTTTGGGTATGGTTAGAAAAAGAAATGGAAAGGAGAGTTAAGCTCACAAAGAGAATCTCCTCTAGGTGGTTTTTGGTCCGTTGCTGAGTTCTTACCTCTTCTATCTGCCAACACCTACCTACTTGGATCTTGACTTATTTTGGCAGCTCCCTGTGCATGTACTGTGGTTGCCATGGAGATGGGGTCCAGCGTGCTGCATGCTGTTTCATCTCCTCTCCGTCTCTCCCTTGCTCTCCAGTGTGTGCTGGCTCCCTCCATTCTCTGTCTCTTATGCACCACCCTAACCCCCTTGTCATTGAAGACATCAAACACTGCATTTCTTCAAGCTATTTTGCCCCTCTCCCCCTAGCCACATTGAACGTGTTTTAATTTCATGTAATCAAAGCAACCTGGGAGTGACTGGAAGGGAGGGAAGGAAATTGACTCAAATGCTAAATTCCTTTACGTTCTGCTAGGATGCCCAAGAATTTGAGGGAATTCAGGCAAGTGTTAATCAAATTAACTTCCCTCTGCTTTCACAGGGATTAAACCTTTGCTGAGGTTCAGAGAGACTTATTAACAATACCTTTCTGATTTCCACCCGAACTACTCTTTCGTGTCTTGGTGTTACCTACAAAGGAGAAAGTCTGAACTATCTCAACTCTTAATTTCCCACCCATGAAATAATTCACTTTGTGCATTTTCTGCACTGACCCTCAGGCATCTCTGCAGATACGTTTTCCTTTTGTTTTTCTGGTTTATTTTATTTAAAGATTTTATTTCAATGTTATAAACAAAATGAGTTCTATTTTTCTCTGCTTCTAAACTAGCAAAGTGAATTTATATTGGTAAAGCACACCCAAACATTATTTTTAACATATATTTCAGATTCCTCTCAGATTCAAATTTTAAAAAAATCACTACCACCAACCCCATTATCAAGAAGTTTTATTTCTTTCTCTTTCTTATCGAATAAGATTTGAGTCAGTTACATGATTCTCACAGGCAGACATATATTTTATGGACAATATAATGGGAAGAACATTCAAAAGAGAGAAGTTTAAAAAGAGCTAGTTAGGGGGAAAGTATAGCTTAGTGGTAGAGCATGTGCCTAGCATGCATGAGGTCCTGGGTTCAATCCCCAGTACCTCTGTTAAAATAAACAAACAAACAAACCTAATTACTTCCCCCTAAAATTAAAAAAAAGAGCTTATGCAAAAATGAAGTCAGTCCCACTTTTTGTCTCATTTTTAGAAAAGAAAGATCGTAGATGTATATCCTTTAGAAGTTGTTATTTTTTCAATCAGTTATTGGAGAGGTCACTTCTACAGAGAATCAATATTCAATGCTGCTATCAGTGCACAATGCCAGTTGTGTGTGTGTGTGAGAGAGAGGGAGGGAGGGAGAGGGAGATGCATGACATAGAAAGGGTGGGTGTGAGGGGTGGGAAATGAGAAAGCAGAGGAGTGGCTTTTGAGACTAGCCTTCTGGAAGTTCAAAACAAATCAGTAAGTATTTACTGAATATGTACCACAAGCAAGGCATTAGTTTGGATTCTCCAAAGGATAATAGAAGGAAAAGATTTAATACTTAACCTTCCAACAACATATTGTCTATCCTGGAAGACAGGATACAGACGCATAAAACATTGAATAACAAGAGGGGAGGGTGTGGCTCGGTGGTGGGCCGCATGCTTAGCAGGCACGAGGCCCTGGGTTCAGTCCCCAGTACCTCCATTAAAAAATGTCATTAAAAAGCTGAGTAACAAAACAAAACAAGACAGTTCAGGTCAACAATAAATAAAATGCCGAAATGCCGACTGGAGGCTAGAAAGGGCAGGAGGAGACAGTAGCCTAGGACGGTCAGGGAAGTGTCGGCAGGGGGTAAAATTTGACCCGAGTCCACAGTTGTACTCAACTCCGGGAAAATGGAAGAGAGGCAGGAAAGTGCAGCTAGTGCTCAGGGACAGTGAGGAAGCCACTTGGCTTCAGCAGGGGTCCATGCAGAGCACAGATGGATGGGGCCAGGGTGGAGAGGGCCTTGACTGTGGGCAGACTTTTACTCTAGGTAGCGGGGAGCCATTGGGGACTTCTGAGCGAGCAGTGACATCGCCCTAAGAAGCTGTGCAGTAAGATGAGGTGCAGGTGGTATTTGGAGGGGGAGGGGGGATTGATACCAGGCAGAGGGCCCAGGACAGGGCTGCTGCAGGTGTCTGGGTACAGAGTGATGACGGTCTGGCCTGGGGTGGAAGCCATGGGAATCAAAAGGAAGGGACAGATGCAAGAAGTATTTTGTAAAAACAAGACTGTCTGGGGGGCTCATTGGGTGTGGAAAACTAGGAAAAGGAAGATGGCAGTGACTCCTGGGAGGTTTCAAGACTAAAGGAATGAGGCTAGTTAATATTCACTGGGGGCCTGCTATGCGCCAGGCACCATCCCAAGCGCTTGGTGAGTCCCGACTCAGTCAGAGAGGGGAGTTAGGAAATCAGCTGTCTTGTGGGGAGAGATAAAGCAAGTCCACTTCCAGCCCTGAGTGTGTAACAGGGGAAAGTGTGAGCAGAAATGGCCATCAAGGGGTGAAAGAGGGGGATGAGAAGGAGGTTGCGATGTGGCCTTAGCATCAGGACTTAGAGGAAGAGCTGGTTCCCTGCGGATGGCTGAAGTGAACAGAGACCTTTCATAACGAATTTCCTACAAAACCTCAGATAAGGGAAAAGGGAAATAAAAGCAGCCAGCAGAGAAGAGAAAGAAGGAACAATCACAGGTGACGGAGAAGAACAAGGTGGGGTGGAACCTCGACTAGAAGCATCTCGGAGGAGGGGTGTGTCCTGCAGTGTAAGCCCCTACGGCGAGATCGAGCGGGATTGGTACTGAGAGCAATCGATGTATTTGATTGTCCAGATCATGAGTGTGGTTCTGCCTCCCTCGTTGAGGATCATTGAGAGTTGACTGTAGCACCAAAGAAATATTTTAATGTTGTGTT
Source organism: Vicugna pacos (assembly GCF_048564905.1). Lineage (NCBI taxonomy): Eukaryota > Metazoa > Chordata > Mammalia > Artiodactyla > Camelidae > Vicugna > Vicugna pacos. The sequence continues at coordinate 13,957,399 of NC_133020.1, forward strand.
TTTAAGTCCAGAAAGAGCTTGGATGTTCTGTGCCAAACCAGGATAAAGTTTTTTGCCATCTTATCTGAGCCAAATAAATATTCCAGCTCTTGCTGTTTGCCTCTAACAAGAACTCCAAGAATATAGTCCTAGACTTTCCTAACTGACTTCCTCCGAGCGTGAGCTGAGAATTAATTCTTCTGTAAGTTCAGTCAAGCTTACTGCTTTGCGGTTTGTCTCCTGTTTTCTTATAAGGCAAATTAATTCCATTTCTGCACTTTTTTGGGTTAGTGCTTGTGAAATGTGACAGATTGACAGCCCCTAGAGACCTGGAGCGCTCTTGTTATTCTGTGAATGTATGGCCTGACCAGCACTGTGCCTCCAGTCTTTCTCGGGGCTGTGAGAACCTGGGTGTATCGCCCTCTTCCCTAAAAACTTTCCTTCTGCTGCTGGGTGAGGGACAATTAAAAGCAACTGACAGTATAAATAATGATTGAGCACCCAGGCTTGGAGCCATTCAGATCTGGGTTCAGATTTTAGTTCTATCATGTTAGAAGTTTGGGACTTTTTTGTTTCCCTCTCTCCTGACCATTTCTTCTCTTGACAGCATTGTCCTGAGCAGTGGGAGGAACATGGCTTTTAGAACCACTCAGGATTGAATGGGATTAACTTCCAGTGCCACCAGCCTTGGGCTTTCGTTATAATATGATCTGTCATTTTATAGTATTGCTGTGAGGATTGAAAATAATGTAAAACATCTGGAACAGAGCCTGACATGTGCCCAGTAAATGGCAGCATCGCTAGAGGTTTTTAATTGAGTGACCAGAGCAAAAACACGACTTCTAAGCAATTTCACTTACAGGCTAGAAAGCCGTGAGATTCATTTATGTTGGGGAGACAGAACTCTGAAAAGAGGCAAAAAATTTCGATCAGTTTATTTTGTACATAATGCATAACTGCTGATGATGATTTGACTGGTTGTGAGAATGCAGCTTGCAAGAGCAGCCAGCCTACTCTCCTTTGCACGCATGCTGTAAAGATGGAAGTATAACAGAGAAGGAGAAGCCAGGGCTGTGGCAGAATGTTAAACCCTAAGAGGGGTGATCTCACCACTGGGAGACAGGGGAACCTGGCCTGGACTTGGTCCTGTTACATTTGGCCTGATACCAGAACATTCAGGTAGAGCGGTCCATTCAGAAATACCAAACACAAGGTCAGGAAAGAGATGGGACTTCCGGAGGCCTTTGTGTAGAGGGGATGGTTGGTGCTTGGCTGTGAATGCGTCTCAGAGGGAGAACGCAGGAGTAGAAACCTGAGTCTTGGGGTGCTCCCAAATTAGGGATTTCCCAGCAAAACTGGGCAGAAAAGAAGAGAGAACTGGCCTGAAAGGTATAAGGAGAACCAAGAAATTATCCTACTTTAAACAACAAACAAAGGGAAAGAGAGTTCCGGAACTGTGGGTGTGTCAGCTGTTAGAAGCTGCGTCCATCCAGGAGAAAGGTGATAAGGCTGCTGATTTTATTTTGACTTTGGTTGCTGGTGACCTCCTAAGAACGGCCTCAGCGGAATGACAGAGGCAAAAGCCAAAATCGCAGGGGTCAAGGAGTGAGGGCTGGTACGGAGATCGGGGCAACTGGCATCGAGTACTTTTTTTTTTCTCTGAAGTTTGCAGTCAAAAAAAAAAAAGGTAGAAAATTACTTTGCAGAAGTTGGAAAATAAATCTCTTTGTGGCCTTCCTTGGCCAAGAAAGAGTTAATGGTATAAATGCACAGTAATTTCAGAAGCATTAAAGAGCATGTTTCCATGGAAACATCAACCTACAGAGGGAGAGAACGAGCCAGAATCCCCTGACAAAGAAGGAGCAGCAGGGTTCTAGCCCCCACACAGCGCAACAGCGAGAGATGACTACATGTTCCCTTCAGCCTCCCTGGGAGGATGCCGTTGGAGTTCACGGCGCTGTCCTCTTGAGGACCGGGAAAGAGGGAAATGGGGTTGGGCTGAAATAAATGCTGGCCCTCACCTCGCTTCAAAGTCTGACTCAAGGGTCAAGCCATGTTAGAATATTGGAAAAGATCAGTGGATGTCTTTAACCAAGCAACTAACTAAAATTATTTAAATAAACAAGTTTGATCTCTTTCCCCCCGACCTCTCTGCTCTAACCTGGCCTAGGAACTGTGCTTCAAAGTCCTGTGGTTTAGAGCGACACTTACAGAAACTACAGGAACATAGGCTGTGTTTGGCTGACAAGCTTTGACCAGCACTTTTGCATCAAAGTTCCCATCTTGGTGTATTCTCCTTGATAAGATACACATTTGGTCTCACTGTTTTCAGGCCCCTGATACCCCTTTTACTACAGACTAATATACATTTCCTGCACCTTCAAACCCAACCACACTTTAAGGGGTGGGTCCTCTCATGGAAGTGTAGCCCCAGAAAGCTGTTCTGCACAGTGGGATACAGGAGCCACCTCAGCAAAGTCATTGTTGCTGACTAGCTTTCCTGACAGCTCGCTTTCTTCTCCCGCAGCCTGTTGCACATTGCGTCTGAGATGCATCCGTGTTTCATTCCCCTGGTCTTCCCTTGGACCCTAGACTCAATAAATCATTTCATTTCCTGTGTGCAAGGGCTTTTTCCTGTGACAGGTGTGGTTCATGACTGCATTTTCTGAAGACAGAGATGTGTTCTTGAATGAGTCAACAGCCTCCACCACCCCCCTCTCTGTCTCGCATCTGTAGCATGATGTAATTATGAGGCACCCATCTCCCAGAAGGAAATCATCTTCACCCAAGCACCCCGAGTCCCCTGTCTATTGGAAGCCACCCCCCTACCCCTGGAATATCCCTCCCTTTTTTGACCCTCTTTCCCTCCCGTTCAATATAATTGCTTCTAGAAATCTCCACTTGAAGATTTTTCCCAACCGTTACTGGAAGACGAAATCATAACCCCCTTTTTCCATGGATGACAATTCCTCATGACTTTCCCTGCCCGTCCCCGTAAAGGAAGCCATCCCACTAATTTCATTTGTTTACCTCTTTGCCGCCCTTCAGGAGCGCTGTTGGGGGACTTGTGAAACTAAGCATATTGTCGGTGCAGAGCAGGTAGGTGCCATGTGTCTGCAGGTATTGGCAGTGTGTTGGTTTCATCGGCCACTTAAGGGAGAGGAGAGAGCAGAGAGCAGCTGCGATGGCAGAACAATCCTCCATATCCTTTTCCCTCAATATCATGCCCAGGTCACTTTGGATTCTTGACCGCAGGCTTCTTGGGTATGTATGACCGGAGTTTGTTTCAGTTAAGTCTGAACATTCACAAGAAAGAGAAGTCTTCTGGTCAAAGTTGAGTATCCTAGAGAAATCTTTGCCAGTCATTGTTTGGCTGGTTTTGGCACAGCCCCTGAGCAGAGTTGCCAGCTCGTGAGCTAAAGTGGATGTTAGAAAGACAAGCCTTCACCTTAAAATTATTAGTAGGCATAAAGAATAAACATCAACGTGCTCAGTGGTCAGCTAGCCTTTGACTTGCCTTGGCATTTCCTCCAGTGGAACGTCCCACTGCTTCGTTTTGATAGCCGGGCTACATCCCAATATACTGAGCACATACTGTGTGGAAGAGAAGAGGAATTTGATTCAGCGCTTTTGAAAAAGAAAGGGATTTTAACTTATGTGCAATGTGAAAACATAAACTTAAAATGAAAAAAAAAAAAAAACCCAGCAGCAATAACATTATCCAGAAGAGTTACTTGATTCCTCCCCACTGGGGAGTTTCACCTTTCTGACTGCCTCTGATAACTGGCTTTCCCGTAGCACCCTAGCCCGTCTCCCCCTGAGCATCGGTGACTAGGGGCTAAGGGCCTGAGGACAAGGAGGAATTCCTTTTCTATCTCTGAGTTCTGTGCCCAGTTTCCTAAGTGAGAACCAGCCAGCTTCAGTGTTCAGCACACTTGATTAATTGGCGTTGCCAGTTCCCTAAGGGACCCACAAGCAGGAGCAGGCCCCCTCCAAAGGAATTTTAAAAAGAATTACATAGTGGTCCAATCAGGGATCTGGGAGGTCAGAATGGGGGTCATTTTAAGGAGCCACTTATTCTAGACTAAAAAATGTGGAGATATGAGCTCATCTTTTGCCTTCCTCAGGAAGTGAACTTTACACTGAAGTCGTGTGATTAAGTGATTCCCCCCTGCAAAATGCCTCACAGGGTCGCCAGTCATAGGAGAAAACGCAAATGTCCCCAGGCCTTAGCAGTTGGGGGACTGTGGGAATGGGTGGAAATGTGCTGTTACAGAAAAGCAGAGATCCAGGAATTGGGAGACCCAGACTCTGAACTTAGCACGCCAAGAGCGGCGGCATCCTCCCAGGCTTTAAATATGGAAGGTCGAACCGTGATCCAGAAGTCCCTGCAAACGCTAACATTCTTGCTATCCAGGCAGTGTTTTTTTAAAGGCAGTCATAATAATAACAACAATAACAGCAGCTAAAACTTAAGGCTCACTATGTCTGGGTGTGGTAGTGTAGTTCTAAGTCCTCTATGTGCACCGCAGCATGTAGCCCTCACAACAGGCCTCAGAGACAAGTACTATTATTATTCATATTTTTATGGTGAAGAAACTGAGGCAAAGGGAGGTTAAGTACTTACGGGATCGCACAACTTCAGATCTGGCTGATCAAGGACCTGAGCAGAGTGGCCCGACTGCAGTGTCCTTGCTCTGCACACCCTGCCGTGCTGCACACCCCGCTGCACAGCCTGTTGGTGGTGTTGTTTTGGGGGGGTGTGTTTAATACATACGGCATTCCTTTCACCTTCACTTAACACATTCTGTTTCTCCCTTTTATTTTCTTTCTACTCACTCCTCATCACTGAGCACTTCGAGGCGTTGTCCGGGCCTTTTCAGTCATTCACGTATTTTACTAATGAGTGCCAGCTCCTGGGTTTGGTCTCAGATGGAACAGTCCAGAGACCTGTGCCCTGGCCAGGGCCTGCCACACTGACCCCACTTGGTGTACGGGTACAGATACGAGGGTGAGGGGTAGTGATCAGGCCATCACAGCTGGTGGCAGAGCCCCCGGGGCTCACTGGCTTACCGTCTTTCTGGAGGAAAGTGAAACATTTTCTGCCTCATGTTGGAGCAGAGATTGGTGGGTGACTCCCAACAATGCCCCTCTATTTCCTTTCATTTCTGATAAAACAGATTCATGGCATTCAGTCGCGAGACAGAATCCGGTAACAGCTCTCAGGAATCTTTCACTGCCGGGCCAAGGGGCCTGAGGAGGCCTCTTCACTGTCGTGGGCGGCGAGTTGGCGCATCCCCGTTTGCCCCTCAGCCCCGACTTCCGAGGGGCCACAGCCCTCGCTGCCAGCAGGAGAGAGGAAGCAAGTTAGATCTATGTCAGTCAGTCTTCAGGACACTTTTATGTCTCGTTGATTTAACACTACGAATTTAGAGTTTAAGTAACTGAGATACAGACTGGCCTGAACTTGAAGCTTTTATGATTTGTGAAGAATGGTTTGTAAAATAAATTGATGATATAAATACCCCTTCAGAGAAAATGCTTAATCCACTGGAAGACAGACTGTTTTTAACTTGGCTCAAGTGATTGTATATTAATATTACAATCTACTCTTTAAATTATTTTTTTCCTGTGGTTCTCGACCAAGTATCATTTTGCAAACGTAAGAGAAAAGGACTGCACTTGACAGCCTAGGAAACTGGCATTTCTAAGTATTCTGTTCAAAAGCATGGGTTAGTATTTTTATATATGACATTGTATGTCAAGGGAAACCTTTAAAACTTCTTTAAATCTTTTTTCCTTAAAAAGAAAACCATTGCTGGACAGAATAAAATAGTTAACGTACCTTGAAAACATTGTCACGTAACCTAGGACCTGGTGGATCTAGGGTTTGAACAGAAGTGGTCTGACTGCGGTGTCCTCGTTCTTAAATGCCAGGCACCCTGCCCGCTGCTGCTGCTGCTGCTGCTGCTGCTGCTGCTGCTGCTGGTATCAGAGTTTGTGTGTGGTACATACTGTGTTCCCTTCCTCTTCAATTAACTTATTTTTTCTGCCTCCTTATTCTCTTTCTACTGGCATTTGAGGGCATTGTCTATGTCATTCATTTGAGTGTAGGATACCTTACTAATGAGATACTTCTTCTGGGTTTGGTCCCCAGACCATGGCCTGCCATACTGACCACATTATCCTGGCTTGGTCATTTTTTATTCATTTTGATAAATATAAATTTCTGTGTTGGGGAAAAGTCAGAAATTTCTATTTAGGCTTCCAGACCATAACACTGAGCATCTAAGTTTTAAATATTTTTTGCTTCTTTCTCCCAATACTAGTATCTAGTTAAGTAGCTTTTAAATGTTTTAAAGCCCACTATTTCTAGTCCTGTGGGAAATTGTTTCTACTATGTCAAGAGAAAACGTGCACATGAAATAGTAACTGTTAAAAAGAGTCCAGAGAAGAACTTTTTGAAAGATTGGTAGTTTTATCATTTAGATGACGGAGTTCAGCAACGTAACAGCCATAGCGTTAATCAGAGGGCATGTCGGGATGGAGAGCCTCTCCGAGGAGCCCTTTGCTTCCCTCATCAGACAAGCGAGATGGTCTGAACCAGTCTGTTTCATAGGTGCGGGAGCTGAAGGCTTTAAAAGGCAAATGACACACCAGACACAGTGATAGAGACTTACGGGTTTTCAGAGCTGGAGAACTATAAACAAAGGGGTCAAGAATTCAAGTCACCAGCCTAGAACCGTGCTCCTTTATTACTTTGCTCTGAATAATGGGAGAATGGAAGTTGAGAGCAATGGAAACTCCACCGTTTTGGAGGAGTGGTGCTGAGCAGAAGGAAAGCTGGACGGGGGTGAGGACACCCAGACCCTCTGCCCAGCCCTGTCATCTGGTCTTGGTAAAGCTACAGAACCCTCTGGACTTCATCTTCTTTGTCTGAAAATCAAAGGATTGCCTGAGAGGAGAGACTTCTCTCTCTTATCACCACATTAAAAGACATTAGTAAAAGAAAAAAAAAATCTGTGCCTTGTGAAAACAGGGAGGGCAGAATGAGGACTGCGTGCCAGAGCTCTTGGCTTGCTGGGGAAATTCTGGCAGAGCTCTTTCGGATGCCTTCCACACAGGGCACGCTGCTACATCACTGCAGCAGAGAAGCTCCGAGTGGCATGGTCAAAGTCAAAGAGGCACAAGGACTTTTTCCCTCAGCTTGACCCCGTTAAACCAGAGGAGGATGACTTTCGCCGTACGCACCGAGTGTGTCGGCTCTGAGCGCATCAGGGGCCTAAGACGCTCTCAGCCCGCAGGGGTCAGGCAGGAAGTGAGGTGGGGCTCCTTCCTCGCAGTCTGTATTAGGGAATCTCCGTAGTCCAGGTGCGCGACGTGAGAATGCCAAGAGGCACATCCGGGGCTCCGCAAACCTGACTTCACTTGGCTTGGTGATGTAACAACAAAAAAAAAAACACAGAGCTTGAAATCAGAAAGCTTGCACTCCAGTCCTCAACGGGCACCTTGGAAAGTCAGGTAGCATCCTGGAACCCGTTGTCTCCTTTCTACATCCCAGAGACAAATTAAGCAATATTTTTTGTATGCCAGACCTTGCTGGCCTTCCAGGGGACCAGAGTCTTATGCGCAGAGCTTCAGAATTTGGCTGCCACTTCTGACGGCATACTTGAGGATAAGAACCGAATAGCTGTGGCATGTCTTAATCTTGTATCTTAATCCTTTACTGAGGATTTATATATGGAAGCTTTGAGGTTTTAATGAATATTCACAATTGACAAAGTGAAAAAGTTAAAATGGAAAGTTAAATCGATTAATATGATCATTTAACCTAGTTTATCCTCCGTATGTGGAATGCAATTTCCATTCCTCCAATGTGTTCTATTGATAATTCGGTCTTGTTAAGCATAATCATCACACTTCTACTCACTGAGGTCCAAAATGAGGCAAGTTTCTTGCCTTTGGATACTCAAATCATGCTAATGTATTCTTGTTTTCTGAATGTTTCCTGTTATATAACCTTATATTTGTATCATATTTTACACAGTTTTTCTACCCCTCATTTCTTGTGATCAGCATCACAGCCTTATCTGATAAAAGCTGGAGGTAAAGTGGTCTTTCCGTGTTAAAGAGGAAAAAACTCGGGTTCAGGTGCCAAGGTCACATGTCTGGAAGTGACCACACTCCCAATTATTTTTTTCACACTCTTCATTACCAATGACGGGATTGGTCTGTTCTGCTATTCAGAGGGCATCCTTGTTCAAGGCAGGGGTGTATTTGCAAGCTCCTCACTAACAGCTAAATGTTGGCACATCGCAGGGAATTACTCAAAAAAACACAGTGTGAATGATTAATCTGTACACGGCTGAAGGATGTGAATGATTAAAGAGTGCTTTGGAGAAGAGTAAGTTGTGTATTGGCATAATGTTTCATTAATACTTTTGATAAGTAGAACATGAGAAATGCCAACATGGAATAAAATAAACGTGTAGAGCTGGAGGAAGGTGAGCATCCCAGGAAGAGAAAAATGTACAAGGAAAATCAAAAGGATCTCAGGCAGGAGTGACTAAAGCAGTTTAACTCCAGAGTCATTGCGCATGAATGTGGTTTTATTTTCTCAGAGCTTGAATGTCTCAACTTGCACACTCAATTCAGTTCTGTCCCTGTCTAAGAAGTCATCTGGAGAGGCTCTATTCCATTCATGCTGCTTATTACTTGAATTATTTTGGGAACTTTTCTTTTATAATTGCCTTCTGAAATGGACACTTTCTTTGAAATATGCTTAATGGTGTTTTAGATAAAGTCAGAATTATTCAGAGCCATGTCTGGTGAAAAGGAGGCTGCTTAAGCCAGAGAATTTATTTCCCTGTCTCCCTCCTTCTTTCCCTCTTTTCCTCTCTCCCTCCCTCCTTCCCTTCCTCCCTTCCTTCCTTCTCCCCACTCCCCCTCTTGCTTTCTTCCCAAAAAGAGGTGCGACTAATTTGTTTGTGTCTCATATGCCTTCTCTGAAGACTTCTGGAAATTGTTCTAAACGATGCAGTATTATTGTAGTAAGAACACATTTTCCAAGTTAATTATGTTGGGTGCTTAGACTCTGGCTTGTTGGTTTAAAATATTTTGTCTCGTACTTTGGCTATTACATTCCCTGAAATGAATTATATGGGACTTGGGTTGGAGCATTGAAGTTGTGAACTGCAGGAGACCTGAGTATTACCTTCTGACTAGTGATGGGCCTGAGCAAGCAGCCCTGAGCTGAGACGAGGAGCAGCACAGAGCATGGAGCCCTGAGCTGAACTAGGGACGCTACGCTTTACTGATTGCAAGTGTCCAGAGAGAGCGGCCAAGGGGACAGAGGGAGGGATCTGGAGCCATAGCTTATGATACGTGAAGGACCCAGAGATATTCAAGCTGATGTTGCACAACGTAAGAATCAGGGTGGTGTGGTAGAGAGCCTATGGGATTGGGAACGGCCCTTTAAATGTTATTTCTGCTCCCAGTTAGCTGTGGGACACTGGGCAAATAATTTAACCTCTCTGTGCTTCACTTCTCTTATCTTTCAAGTTAAAATTACAGAACTAGGGAACTAGATACAATATCCCATAGTAATCTGTAATGAAAACAAGTATGTATGCATATGTATAACTGAACTATTATACTGTCACCAGAAACTGACACATTATAAACTGATTACATTACAATTTAAAAAAGAAAATAATGGTTATAGAACTAAATGATTCTAAGGTTTCTTCAAAGATTAGAATTTATTTTCTAAGGAATACATGATAAATACCTTCAAATACTTGAAGAGCTCCCGTGTGGAAGAAGCATTAGACTAAGACTGTATGATATCTAAGGAGGAGACCAGGACTTGGGGGTTGTGAGGAGCAGATTTCAGCTCTAAGTGAAAAAGATCAGCCCAACAGTGAGATAGCTACCTTGAGGGTAAGACATACAGTGATAAGCTCCCCGTCCGTGGAGGTATTCAAGAAGAGCTAATTTTATGATGCTGTAGAGGGAAGCATAAACTTTAAGAAGCAAGTAGGCTAATTGATTCTGAAGGTCTCTTCCAATCTTGAGATTCTAGGAATCTTTTGAAGTCTGTGTTCTTAACTGCATTTGACCCAGGAGTGACGGGTTGAAAAATCTCAGGCAGCTCTTGGAGTGAGAAGTGGTCCAGAAGGACTTGGTTCAGATGCCTAGCCATCTTTAGAATTGTCTGAAGGACATGCATCCCAGCAACCTTGTTGCTTAAGTAATGTGACCTGGAAGAATCAAAGAAGAGTCTCCCGGTTTCATTGAATGAGAAGGCTTGAAAGAGGAACCTATCCACTGCCTCCTGCACATTCTGTTCCCCTTGAGTGAAGTGTGACACCCTTGTTGGTCAGAGCTTTGAAGACCCTTTAGAACGCTCAGGGCAATCACGTGATACCCCCTTTGCTGCTTAGCAGAGACTTGTTTCGGGCCCCAGGCTCCAGAGCAGCATGTCATGTGAACACGGAGCTAATCATTATTGACTCCTTGAGCCATTATGGTAAAGGGACATTAATTACCATCAGCACAGTTGCACTAATGTGGTTGTAATGAGCATGCCTGTGGGAATTCCCAGTGAGGGAACTTCATCAGCTCAGAGCAGCTGGCGGGGGAATGGGGTGAGCTTGGCGGGGGAATGGGGTAAGCTTGGGGTGCAGGTGTTGAGGAGGAAGACAGTTCTATTGGTCTGACTCTAGTTATTCCCAAAGTTTCTGCTAATTTCCAGTCCTGTACCTACAGCATCGTGTGCAATGTCTTTCTCTCCTCCCCACCCCACTGCCCCGCTATTTTCTGTTCACTCTACAAAGTGCCATAGCCCTGGTTTCCAGATGCATCTTGTGGGACCAGAGACTGCTGGACTCATTTTGCAACAGTCAGAAGTGTGGGCTGTGCTGGATCTTCACGAGAGTTGGAAAGTGTGTGCCTGTATCTCTGGGAAGCAGAGAGACCCTAAACTGCAACCTTTCTTAGCAAAAAATCCTCTTGGCTCACTCCCACTTTGTCTCTACCACCTCTGCCCTTTAAACCACCTCCTTTTTTGAATAATAATTGCTAACACATAATGAGGGTTTACTATGCACCAGACCCCATGGTAAGCCATCTCACTTAAGCCTTACAAAACTAATCAAGTAGGTTTCTTCATTACCTCATTTTTTGCAGATGGTGAAAAAAAATGTTGAAAAGGCTGAGTAATTTGCTCAGTCATAGCTACAGACTAAGTTCAAACTCAGTGCCCTTATTTTAAATTTTTAAAGCATATTTTCACATTATTCCTATTACATGGAAACTTGTCTGACTCTACTGAATAATCAAACGGGAGCCCGAAGGGCACCGAGCTTCACAGTGGTGTCTGGATAGCTGTATGTCTGTCTGTCTTCATGCACCAGTCTCTCTGTCTTCCCAAATCTCTTGTCCTTGGCATACCTTCTTCGTACTTTTAACCTTCTCTTATTTTATCTCTACAGGTATCTGATCAATGTCACTTTTGAGGGGAGAAATCTGTCCTTCAGTGAAGATGGCTACCAGATGCACCCGAAACTGGTGATCATCCTTCTGAACAAGGAGAGGAAATGGGAGAGGGTAGGACATGTCTTTGGCAGTTCTCGAGCAAAGCGGAGGTGTGGGGTTGGAAAACTTAGCGTCACGTTAGAGGAAAACAGTCCCTTGGTTTTGGCCTCTGAGCTGGAGAGCAAGAGATCAATGCTTTGAAAACACAGGAGAGGCCATTTCTCAAATTGCCATTTGGTCAAGCCAGAGCTGATGGTCCTTACGTAGTACCGTTTTTATTGGTAACGGTGCTGTCTCTGCTGCGTGACTTTGGTGTAATGGAAGAGTATGCATGCACGATGTGACACAACTTAGTGAAGAAACTGAATCAAGGGTACAGTTCACCAGCCATGTCCTCCGTGGTATGCTGGAGAGGACTATGAAACCTAATTTAGGAGCATGCAGGTTTGGGTTTACTGTAATTGGAGGTTTGCCGTGCAAGCCTCCTCTCAGGATCTCTCCCACTGCCAGCTGATTACAGTGTCTGAAATTCTACCATTGGACATTAATTTATGTGGGCGCCAGACTGCCTAGGTTCAGTTCCAGCTCCTCTACTCACTAACCTGCCTACTTAGGACCTTAGGCAAGTCTCTTAACTTCTCTGTGCCTCCGCTCCCTTATCTGAAAAATGGAAATAGTAATGATAGTACCAATATCACAGGGTTGTTATGAGGATTAAATATATTAACACATGTAAAGGGCTTAAAAAGGTGCCTGGCATATAGTAAGCATTTAATAGATGTTAGCTTTTATTATTATACTTTTAGTATGATTCCTAGTTAATTACAAAGCGTTATCACTGGCATTTCTCCAAGTATGTTCTGCAGGGCACGTGCACCTTGAGATTCTTTGCTGACAAATGGTTCTGCAGATAAGTAAGATTAGGAGGTGTTATCTACTGTGTCTCACTCTGGGAGAGTCTCAGAACATATTAGCATCTCTGAAAGTTCAGAGGTGTCATTTTTATTGGGGTACAACTGACATACATCAGTATACTAGTTTCAAATGTACAGCATAATGGTTCAATATTTGTATATATTGTGAAATGATCACCACAATGAGCCTAGTTAACATCCATCAACATACACAGTTCCAAAAAAATGTTTTTCCTGTGATGAGAACTTTTAAAGCTACTCTCTTAGCAAACTTCTTGTTTTTACAATCAAAATTATGTCTATGATGTCTTTCCTATTTATACATATAGTTAACTTTATCAGTGCCTTTTACTTCACTGTGTGGATTTAAGTTACTCTCTAGAGTTCTTTCATTTCAGCCTAATGGAATCCTTTTAATATTGCTTGCAGGAAACGTCTACTAGCAACAGATTCTTGAAGTTTTTGTTTACCTAGGAATTACTTAATTGTTTTCTTCTGTTTGAAGGATAGTTTTGCTGGATATAGAATTCTTGGTTGACACTCTTTTTCTTTTAGCAGTTTGAATATGTCATCTCACTGGCTTCATGTCTCTGGTTTCTGACGTGAAATCATCTGTGAAACTTACTGAGTTTCCTGTGTACATGTTGAGTTGCTTTTCTGTTGCTACTTTCAACATTTTCTTTGCCTTTGGCTTTTGCCGGTTTGGCTATGATGTCGTTTAGGTGTTGATATCTTTGAGTTTATCTTGCTTGGAGTTTGTGGAGCTTCTTGGGTGTGTCCTAGCAACTTTCAAATGTATGACACAGTATTATTAACTATAATCAGCATGCTGTATATTACATTCCTATGACTTATTTATTTTACAACTGGAAGTTTATGCCCTTTGACCTACCATCAATCTGTTCTCTGTATCTATGAGCTTATCTATGGGCTTGTTTTTTGTTTTTGTTTTTGTTTTTGTTTTTGATTCCACATATAAGTGAGATCATGCAGTATTTGTCTTTCTCTATCTGACTTGCTTCACTTAGCATAATATCCTCAAGGTCCATCCGTGTTGTTGCAGATAGAGGTGTATTATAGCAAAGAAACATCTTTCACTTTATTTAATGTGGCTTTTCCCAAAATTATCACAAGACCTCCTTGTTGATGAAATTCATATTCTGTGTGTCATGTTGGTAAACATTGATTTAAGGCAATTTCTGTAGATTCTGTAGGCCAATTGGCTGAAAACAGGCTTCAAGATGTCAGCATGGCTCAGACTAGAATGGAAACCAGGCTGTACATTAGCAAAGAGAGTAGCCAGGAAAAGAAGCCAGGGGTGAACCTAAAATTCACGATCTTGTCACAGAGAGCCGTGGACAGGTAGTGATGGGAATGCTAACCCTTGAAACCAGCGTGTGTGGCTCGGGTGGTGGAACCCGGGGCCTTGTCCTTCAAACTGGAAGGCCCCAGTCTGTCACGCAGTTGCTCATATCAGGACACAGCGGTGAGGCTAACGTTATGCTTGGCGTCCTTGATTGAAGTTGCCGTCCCTCCACTGAGTTGCCATTTGCTCTGAAATGGTCGTTCCCTGGGCTCCTGCTCTTCACCCAGCCAAGCTGCTTGTCACTGCTGCTGTGGAGACGCAATAATCTCAGAAGTGTTCTGGGACCATCACGTACAATAGGCACTTCTGTATGTCTCCAGAAGAGGCGTTATTAAAAACGGAGGCTTCATACATGGATCGGAAGACATCCCGCTGGGGTAGCTTTTATGCAGTAGATTCATGATTACCGTCTCAAGTATGGGGCCTCCCACGATCGTCCTGTCTTACGGAGATGCCACTTACTGTCGTTTGTGCTGACTTCTCTTCCTTAGGCTGGAATCTGAGGCCTGTGACCCCCGCCCCTTTCCAAAGCCAGATCCTCCTTCCTGGGGACTGGATCCCTCCCCACCTTATCAATTCTACCTTTCCTTTAACTCTTGAATTTATTCCTTATTTTTTATATAATCCAGGAACCATGGGGATAATTTCTTACATGGGCCTCTCTCTCCCTGATGCCTGCCTTTATCCATTCAAATCAGTCCTGGACACGGCTTCTAGAATGAGCTCCCTAACACACAATTCTGGATACGTTCTTTCGTTGCCCGAAACCTGCTCAGAGCTTCTGTGGATTATGGGTTGGGTCCAAACTTTCTCTATTCTTGCATTCAGGGCTCTGGTCTATTTCCCAACACCATCTTCTCTTCCTCGCCGTTTCCTGTCTCACCATCAAGCTCCACTGGGCTCCTCTCTGTTCTGAGAACATGTCCTTGCATGCCTTGCCCCCTGTATACATGCCATGATGTTTCCTTTTCCCGGAATGAATGGTCCAATTACAGAAATCATAAACATTCTTTAAAACCCAATTAAAACGTTGTTGTTTCCCTCCCTGATCTTCAACCAAGATACAATTTCTCACACTCTTGTCCCCTGCAGCGTTTGTCCGTCCCCTCTGTTGTAACACTCACCACAGCTGCCTGTGTTAGAGTTGTACGTATGCGTGCCTCCAGAGGCCAGACTGCCGTGTCCTCATGGCACCCTGGATGCATATGTTGCATAGAGCAGTTCAATAAATATGCATCAAGTGAATGAGAACCATTACATAATACAAGAGTCTAAAATCTATCATTAAGACTCTAAGTTTATGCTATTGCCCTTGATACAATAGCTGAGGGTTTTTTGGCAGGGGAGATAAAATCTTTATGTTGATTCAGTTTTCATAGGTTGTACTTTAAATATACTAAGGGAACTTGATATTTAAAGAAATTCTGTAGTTAATCTTTTGAAAAAGCATTTTGAGAGGGATTGGGATCATAGAATAGAAGGATTTCATACCAACTTGGTTGCCTCAGGCAGCACTGCCGAAGAGAGGTCTTCAGGGTGCACTGGGTTCACAGAGCCATGCAGCTCCCAAGCTGGGAAGCCCTTCTCAGGGCCCGCCTGTGGACAGGGAGACGGTGGGAGCCAGGCCTGGCTCTAGGGTGGGTCTGGGATGTGCTGAAATCGCACCATGAGAAGTTGTACCTTTTCTTCCACTGTTACCCTGGCCCCCAGAGCCTTTCTGCACTCTCAGGGCTCCTGATAGCATTCCAGAAGGTCCCCAGGGGTCCAGGGAAGACTTAGCTCCTGCAGGCTTCAGAGAAGCGGACACCAGGGTGAGGATCCTACAGGGAAGAGATGGGTGCTGGGGAGAAGAGCAGGGAGAAGCCTGAGCCCAGAGTTGGCCTCTCACCTTCTCGTGATGCTCTCTGTGTGACCTGCCCTCTTCACTTTTCTGGATCTTTCTTTCCTTATGTTGAAAATCACAGCGTGAGATTAAGAAGATTTCCAGGTCCTTTCCAGCTCTAACTTATGAGATTACAAATTCACGTTGTAAGTCAGTAGGAGCTGGGAATGGAAGTTGAGTGAGAGCTGGAGCATACAAAAGGAGTCCGACTTTGTGTTTAAGGACAGTAGCTCCCAGGGCGTATTTGTCATTCTTGTCATTTGGGTGAATACTGTCTCCTCAGAAGGCCTTCCCCCATGACCCGAGCTGGGGGGCCACCAGCCACCCTGCCACAGCAGTTTGTTTTCCTTTCCTCAGTCTACTCGTTGCCTGGTGTTTTGCTTATTTGCCTGCTTGTTTATGACCTGTCTTCTCGCACCCGGAGGGATGCAAACAAGGACCTAGTTCACCTCTGCAGTTCTAACACTTGAGAATAGTGCCTGGCTCAGAGCGACCGCTCAAAAGATAATTGGTAAATAAATGAAGAATCCACATGCTTGGGAGAGCTAGAGTAGAGACCTGCCATTTCACTTCCCCCGAGAACCTCCCGTGCAGACGGAGTGCTTTCCTGAAGAGCACGTGAGAGCAGGTGCACGGCCCTTCTTTGGAGTGAGCGCTCCAAGCACCAGCGAAGGACTCGGGGTGTCTTCGGGGAGGCTTGGTTTCCGGGGCAGGCGAGCCGAGACAGTTTTCAACCAGAAGCCTTGGGATGAGGACAGTCCACGAAGGTGCTGGTGTGAAACACGTGGTGGGATTTCACAGTATTCCATCGGGTTTTTACAAAGTAGTCTCAAAGATGCTGTCTTATAAATTTGGCTCCTTCTGGAAGACTTGAAGTGAAGGCAAGATGGTCCACGGGACTTAGCATGGTTTTAGAAATCCAGAGAGCCCAGTTCAGTTAGCCACATTGCTGTTCGTCAGCTGTGTAAACCGAGCGACCGACATTACCTGTCTATTTCCCTTTTGTAAGATGGGGTTTTACATAAAGCTGTTACAAAGATTTAAGTAGATTTTATAGCAACCAAATATAAAAGAGATTTTACAGTAAAAACCGGTCAACAGAGGCTGAAATGTAACCATTATTCAAGAACATACAATAGTATACGCCCTCCTTTTATAATTTTAAGGTAATACTTGGACATAGTAAAAAGCCAAATGATGCCAAAGACTATCCACTATAAAGAATGTCCTCTTATCAGCCACGACCCATAGTTCCCCAGGCCCCATCTCCGGGCAAGCTCTGCTCCCAGTGTCTTACGTATGTGATCTGAAAATGCTCCAGACATATACAAGCTTCATACATTTATTCAACCTCCTTTTTTAAAAACAAATAATAGGTGCTTTGTGAGCCTTTAATGGGATCCTGTACAAGCAGCAGCTAAGGAGGCGTGGGGGTGGGGGTCTAGAACAGCAAAGAAATCTCTGAATCAGAATGACATCCACAGAAAGCCAAGTACGTATCTCTGTGTGCAGGAATGTGAAGAGCACTTGAAAAGGAATGCACACACACACACATGTCATGGTGAGTTGGAAAGGGTAGGGGATTGTGAACAATATTTGTGCGCAGAGCAGGCTCATTTGTAAGCCTCTCTCTCAAAGAGAGGGACAGATGCATAAACTTGCATTAAAAATAGTCTGGCACAGAGAAGCAGTTCCAGCAAGCATTCAGGCTTCTGTCTTTATCAGAGCCTCTCATGATTTGCTTCATTGCTACCGCTCCCTGCTTCCATTTAATCGTTCCTAAAATGGGGATAATAAAAATGAAATGCAGTGGGGGTGTGTTCTGAGTAATGACTTCAAGAAATGATGATGGTGCATTTTCAGGCTGTAAGATGTAAACAGACCTTCAAGGGACTGTCTGGGTCAGAACTAAGAGGATACTATGGTTTACGTCTGTCATCTTTCCCCCAAAGACACAGGAGGTGTATTTTATAAGCCCACTCCCTCTTCCCGCCTCCACCTACCAGAAAGTGCCCCTCTCTCTGTAGATTAAAACCTCCTGTCCCCGAGCCCCAGTTACACCTCGGGCTTCCAGTACTGAGAGACCACAGCCACATCCACCAGCGAGAGAAGCACTGGAGGCGAAAGCTGCTGGGAGACAGTGCTGGGTCCATAGCAGTACTTGTGCATTACCGTGCAGATCAGTGAGCGAGGGGAAGGGGAACCAGAGTGGTACAAGGAGGCTCCAAGATCTGCAGCAGCAGCAGCAACGTCATGAGACAGCATGCCCTGCCGGTCTGCGGGGCCCGGGAGGAGCGCTTCTGCTGCCCCGTCCCCAGGAGGCGGCTCTGGCTCCAGGCTGTGGATGCTCGGCAGTACCAGCACCTCAGGGCTAGAGGGACCGTGTTCCAGAGAGATCTGCTTGCTGGTGATACAGCAGGGCTCCATCACGGCGGTGGCAGATTCCACTTGAATGTTGTTGACTGACAATGTAAAACAGCCTCTCCACCCCTCCATGTGCACGTGCCCACGCTCGCACACTGGAGCACACACACTCGTCACGGACAAACTCACAAACATAGGAATCACGTCCACTTGGTTTTCCACTGTACGTCTGTGCCCAGCACCGTGCAAGACATTACCTAGCAGGCCAGGAAATATTTGTTGATGGCTCAAACACACCTGCACAAGCTTTGTCCCACCTCCCCACCTCGGGGGTGAGGCTCCAGACTCTCCACGCTCTTTTCAGACGCTGCAGAGGGTGTGTGAGGAGTGAAACAGTCGCTCCCCACGTCGGGGGTGTTTGTTCTGCATCTCCTGATACCACCGCTGGACAACACACTATTTTTGCTGACTTCGAGCTGAGTACTAATATGCATCGTTGGATTAAAGGCTTAGAAAACAGGATCCGTGGAGAAAGGCCGTGGGAACTGGGGGGTCACAAAGGGGAAGAAGAAGAGGCAACGAGGTGATGACTTACTCTCTTTAAATGTACGAAGAATTATTTTGCCAAGTGTTGCGATCAGCCATTCACTTTCTCCTCCGAGACGGAACCAGAGTAAGTGGGCTTAAGATCAAGCAGAGAGGATTTATATTAGCTCTGGGAAGAATTTCTTAATAGAGAGAAGTGTTGAGTACCAGAACTGTTAACCACACCAGGGGATGACTTTGGAAGTCCTAAAAACTGGGTATGTCTCCATCGCGCTGTAACGTGCAGTCCTGCCCAGACAAGATGCGTGAGCTACCAGGAGCTGAGAGCTTCTCTCCCCCTGT
This sequence comes from Vicugna pacos, assembly GCF_048564905.1. NCBI lineage: Eukaryota > Metazoa > Chordata > Mammalia > Artiodactyla > Camelidae > Vicugna > Vicugna pacos. The sequence goes on from NC_133020.1 coordinate 13,976,330, forward strand.
CCTCCCCTCCCTTCCCTTCCTTCCCGCACAGACTTGTTGAGCACCTTCTGTGAGCCTAGTGTTGCTCCCGTTAAATGAGTATTGTTCTTTTCCTACTTGGCTGGGGAAATACTGCGAGGAGAAAGGCGCTTATTGTGACACTAGAAATTTCTATACCCTACAGTGATTTTTGAGTCTTACTACTTGATTTGGTCTAGTAGTCTGATGGATCTTTCATGTTGCTTGGTTAGTAGAGTCTCTCTGTCTCTCTCTCTCTCATACATAGACATTGACAGTGGCTTACAGACAGGGCCTCCGGACTGCATACTTGTGATTATCACAGACTCTCATCCAAGTGTTCCCTTCTTTTGTTGCCTCAGCTCCAAGAGCCATGACCCACCCTCTTTGCTGACACCCTTTTCCAGGGTCCCAGAAACTGACCAGTGAGGGTGTGCCCTTAGCCCCCAGGGTCTCAACACCCCTGTTAAGACTCCGTCCACAATGTCAACTGCTGCCCCCCACCCCGTGTACGTTTATAAAATAATTCAAAGAGCAGAGCAGGACGTACTGGGGGAATAGGCTTCAGAAATGTCATTTCAGAAAGGCTGGTTGTCTTCACGTGCTGCCATCAGCCACTGAATGAAAAGGATAAAAGAACAAGATAACCTTAGCTGACTTTGCTTGTGAAACCTCTGCCTGCTGATGGGGGAGAAAACGCAGGATGGAGCTTGGAGACCGAAGTGCTGGCTTAACCTTGGCTTAAGGAAATACGGTAAAGTGGATAGTGTCCCCAAAGCCAAAAGATGGCTTTCGTCCACCTTGTTTAAATTTTGCTGAGATTTTTATTTCATGACAGTGATCTTTGGTTGGCTCCCGAGTCCTCTGAACTGTCTTTCCAGTTCTGGATTGCAATGTTTTTCCAATAGCGGTGTTGAAGAAATGGTGGTGGAGAGGTCTCAAGACTCTTGTGTTGGTATACAGGTTAAAAAAAGCACTTAACGATCTTCTTCTGCAATAAGAAAGGGGGGACAAAATAAAATTTACCCACTTACATACCTACAAAGAATTAGCATTTACATTTCTTCCGTTTCTTACCAGTGCTTTTTTTGTTCAGGTTTATGTGTGTGTGTTATAACACAAGACAATGTGATGCGGTAGAATTGGAAACAATATATGAACAGCTTGCAGTTCGTTTCTTTCTCTTACTACGATATTGTGGCCATTTCCTTATTTTATTACTGTTAGCCAAAAGCATGAAATTTAATAACTGCCTCATATTCCCTGGTAAAGATGTATCATACTTTTTTAAACTGGTCCCTCACTGTTAGCCATTCACATGTGTATTAAGTGGAGCCTGGTACTCACAGAAGAATAATTTCAGAGTCTTTGATAAGCCAGCTTTGATGCTGTAAGTTTGATTTCCGAGGTGACAAGGTTTGGTCGCGTTTTTTTGTTGTTGTTGTCTAATGTCCCTACGCATTCAGAATGACATCCCGTAGCTTGAGAGGCGTGGGTTATATTCATTCAGTGACAGTGAGTGGACGCTTAGATGCGGTTGGTGTGGAAGGCTCTCCTTTGTGATTCCTGGTCTGCTGGGAGTCCCAGAGGTTTTCCTCGTCGTGACCTGGTGGTTGAGTGTGCACTCCTCTAACTCTGCTGGTAAGAACATGTCTTTGGCAGTAGGAGCACACAGAGAGAGAGTGGGGCTGGTCACGTGATCTGCGTCTGTCTGCAATTTTCATTATACCAGGACCATTTCCTTGAGAGTTGGAGGCTTGTAAAATTCAGGCCCGTGTTCCCAAGGCTCGTGCGTGGTGGGACATCCTTTCTCGAGCTGTTGCTGTTCTCTGTACCACAAGGGCCCAGGAGCAAGGAGCAGTCATCCTCTTCTTCCAGCAGCGGGGGCAGCTCCTGCCTAACTCACATCCCCCCAGGCCGATGCGATGACTCTTTTCAAACCTTTAATACTTTGATGTATTTTCCACCAAACAGCTACTTCGTGCACACATTAGTAGCATATTAACTTTTCCTGAGCTCTGAAGTTTGACATTAAAGTTACAGGATCTGAATGTCCTTCATATACAAGCATGCCTTTATTGATCTACCATCAGAAGATCTGCTGTGAGTTTTTCTTACAGTGTTGATGGATTTGTCCAAGTCCATGCACAGTCTGTCTCTCCATAATATCTATTTATGAGAGCCAAGACTAGGGCAAAAGTGACTCGTGTGCACAGGCAGAGAGGTGCCGACCTTGGCATGTTCGTTGTGCTCATTGGCCCCCAGTACAAAGATTTGAAAGGAAGTGTTGGCCAATGATGAAAATAAATTGTCTTTAAGAATGAAAGCTATTAACAAAAAAACATGGATCCAAATCTCCCACAACAGCCATCAAACTCAGATTATGTGGTGTGATTTGATTACTTTCTCTATTAGAATTATTTCTGTCCATAATGTGGTGAACATTTCAGTTCATTTTGAGAGAGAGAAAGAATCTCTCACTTTCCTCCAGCTCTCCCTCCCTAGATCATGTGACCCAGGTGTTCTCTGCTGCCCACAAAGGCTGCCTGATGCTGGTTCTAGAGGCATTCCAGGTCTTAGCGCTGCCAGCTAGATGTTCTGAAGGTTTCAGCTTAAAGCAAATCTGCGCCAGGGGAATGGTGAGTAGTAAAGTGAGATCTTGGGAAGGCAAATAAAAGAAGAGAAGTAGAAAGCAATCGGGGAGAGAGTGGTGGGCCTCGCGGGCAAGAGAGCCGTTCCCCACTGCTCCGTTCGCCAAGTGCACGGCCCCCATCTACACCAGACTCCGCAAGATCTCCTTTCACGTGTTTCCGCTCCGAGGGTTTGGTGTGCGGTACCTTCTCCGATCGTCACCCTTGGCTACTCCCGTATGAACATAACCTGTACCATTTTTTCCCACTCACCCCAGAGAGAAGGGAGCTTGCTGGCAAAGGGACAGAATATTACCTCATGGGTGAAATTTCTGATGGATATTTAAGCCACCTCAGCATTTTATTTACAGAACCGGTGGAAAAAAATCTATTTTCCCTAAAGGATCTGAGAAAGATGTATGATTTCTAGAACATTCTAGCCTGGGATCGAGGGCTCTTAGCACATATGGCCCTTTATTAGCAATGTGGTTTACAAAGAGTCTTAGCATATGCGGTCTAATTTTTGATTCCTGTTTAAACTTTGGGAAATACTTGTACAGCTACGTAAACTTCCCAGCCTCTCTGCAGCTCAGAGAGGGTATGATTTGCCCGAAGTCCCACACTTAAGGGGTGGCAGAGCTGGGTGTACCTATTTCTGTCTCGCTCCGTTTAAATCCAGTACACCTTCTGCCTCGATACAGAGTGTAAGAGCACAACCAGACTAGTGGGGTGGAAGTGTGGCACTGTCAGTGGGGGTAGTTTTGTAGACCAGACGACACATCACACCGTGGAAGCAGGTGAGCCCGAGCCATGACAGCTTTTAAAGGAAGTGTTGGGAAATGGTCCTGTAGCAGGTGGAGGAGTCGGCCCAGGCTGGGATGGGCTGTTTCAATGTAATGTTTTCCTGAGAGGAACATAAAATGAAAAAGTAAGGGAGGGAGGAAGGGAGGAAGGTAGGAAGGAACGAAGGAGCAAAGGAAGGAGAGAGGCCAGACAGACAAGAACAACAGCAGGGAAGCCTTTCTGCATCCTGACACCCTTATATACCTCCTCACTATCTAACATTGAACTCACACGCTTGCACACACACACACACACACACACACACACGTATCCTTTTTTTCAGCTAGAACAAGAACGTATCTCCTCCAGCTGTGAGGACAGAACCTATTTCTCTCAGTAGCAAAGGCCAGAGCTACCTGCAAAAACAGCATCCAGGTCCCGATCGCATAGGGCTGATTTTCTAGGGAACAGGTAGCTTCTGCATTAAAAGCGCCTCCACAATGCAGCCCCCGTGGCACTGGCACTGCGGCCACGCAGCCCCATTGATCAGACATCTGCAGGAGGTGCAGAGAGATGTCGACACACCCAGGGGAATTTAAAATAGCTGACCTACAAAACAGTCCTGGAGTCTTAGCAAGAGAGTGACATGAAATTTTAACTTTGTTTTACATAAAACACAATCAACCAAATATTTTATGAGCTCAACTAGCTAAGAGAGAGGAGTTTGCAGATCTCATATAAAACTAGCTGGAGGTTCATTAAGATAAATATTATGTAGTGGGGAGGGTATAGCTCTGCGGTAGAGTGCCCGCTTAGCATGTGCGAGGTCCTGCATTCAATCCCCAGAGCCTCCACTGAAAAAATTAAAAAATAAAATAAACCTAATTACCTCTCCCCTAAATAATACAGTAAAAACAAATTTTTTATAAAGATAAATATGAGAGAGAACCTAGAAGCAAAATTCAACAAGCAAGACCGCTGATCCCCTGGGATTCAGCATTGCCGCTTCCGCGCTTTCCCTGTGTGACTCTGGGTTTCCCTGTGGTGCAGGAGTTAAGAGGACGAGTATTTTTATTTAAATTATCTGTTTATCTTTACAGTTCTCATCTATCTTTGGCAAGTGACACTTGTCTTGCACTTACATTAATGATATGAAAAATTTTAATAAGTACATTTTTCAAGGAAGATTATTTTCACATATTTTATTTTTAAAAGTGTAGGAGGTGCACATGTGGCAGCAACTGGTACAGTGGTCCTTGAATGAGTGCAATTTGGGAAATGCTTCCACAGGGCCAGGTGTGCCGCTGAGCCCGGTTCCCAGGTCCCGGCAGTCAGGACTGACCCACCTTCCCATCCTCCTGCCCCGCCTCTCTGCGTCTCCCCTGCACGCCCGCGGGGCTGTGACTACGCCCTCTCCACGCTGCTTGTGCTTTTATGCCTCCCTACCATGTCTTACGCTCTCCCCTTAACCTTGGACTATTGAACTTGTCCTCTGAGGCATAATTTAGAAGCCAATTGGCATCATATCTTACCTCCGCCTAACACAGTGGTTTATCCAAAGCAGCGTAAACAGACGTTCTTCATCTGTCTGTGCTCTCCTCTCCTCATCCATCACAGGGGAAGAGTAACGGCACCTCCCTCAAACTGCCGCTGTAAGGATCAAATACATTTTAGTTTATTTAAAATTCTTAGCACAATATGTGGCGCGTAGCAGGTGCTGTGCAAATGTTCCCTGTTCTTGAACATGTTTTTCTTCCAGTTTTATTGAGATATAATTGACATACAGCACTGTATGAGTTTGAGGTGAGGTGACTCCCATACACCATGAAATTATTGCCACAATAAGCTCAGTGAGCATCCATCATCTCCTGTAGATACATCATTAAAGAAAGAGAAGAAAGTATTTTCCTGGTGATGAGAACACTTAGGACTTGCTCCTGTAACTGTCACATGTGGCACACAGCCGTGTTAGTTGTGGGTACCACCTTGTGCGTACATCCCTAGTGTTTATTGATCTTATAGCTGGAAGTTTGCGCCTTTTGGATGCCTTCACCCGATTCTGCCCCCACCCCCACTCCCCACCTTTGGTTGCCACAAATCTGACCTCTTGTTCTGTGAGTTTGTCTGTCTGTCTGGTTTCGAAGTATAATTGAACATGTTTTAAGCCAATGACAATACAGTTGAGTTTGGGCTCTAGGAAACAAGAAAGTGAAGGAAAATGATCACACGTACACATGTGCAGAACAAGGCCAGATTTTGGCCTTAGTCACAGAAAGGCAGGAGCTGGGAAACAGCAAACCGAGGCCTTGACGTGCTTGGTGATAAGCTGGCAATGAACACGCTTCCTTCTTTGATTCTTACACAAGCTTTTGCACAGGGATTTTTTAAATTGAGTCTTACTGATAATAAAAGAATGGTGAAGTCCCCAGCACAGCACAGCAATCCATTCCAAAACTCAGGAACTTGACAGTCTGCTCAGTTAGATTTAGGACATTATGGGCTCTCGGTAACCAGTAAGTAAGGACCAGAACACACAAGGCACCGGTGACTGACTGTTCATGGACCTTGTAGTGTGGCCTTGTGCCACGCGGCCTCTTTGGCTTCTGTTTCGTTGTAGTAAGCCACTGCTTTGTGGTTGGTAATAAAGAAGAGCGCAGCAGCCTCCCCTTGACGGCTTCCTGCTGTGGGGTTGGTAGACTGGCCCACAACCATTAAAGGGATTCCTCCCACAAGGGAAGGCGGTTGGTGTCGGAAGACATGTCCTAGTGGGCTGTCTGTGAAGGGGTGATGGCGGAGCGGGGAGTGGATGGTGGTGAGAGCTGACCCATGGATAGTGTTTTACAGCGTACACCAGGGGTTCCCAGAGTGTGGTGCCTAGACTGCCAGCATCAGCATCACCTGGGAACGTCTTTGAAATGCAGATTCTCAGGTCCCACCCTGGAAGCTCCAGGGGTGAGGCCCAGAAATCTGAGCTATAAAACACAGGGGTAGTTTATCGCAGACAAGGAGAGGTATCTGTTAAATGGATATTTAAGACCTCCACTCTGTCACTGTTCTCTGTCCTCATTTTATTTTCCAGCCATTTACTTTGAAATAAACTGTGATCCTTTATCCCTCCATAAAGCTGAGGACAGAGCCAGGAGCCCCACAAGAAAGAGTTAAGGCCTGCACCACTCACTCCAGGAGGTTCTGAGTTATCTATGGCCTTCCGTAACTGCTGAAGAAAGTCGTGGGCAGTAGATGATTGTCTGGGGTTATTCATTCAGCAGATCTCCCCTGAGCCCCTACTAAGTACCAGGTGCTATTCTGGGTGTTAGAGATGCAGTATTAAATAAGACCAACCAATTCCCTGCCCTCAAGGAATTTATGTCTTGGCAGGAGGGTCAGACGACAGACACATCAGCAAATGACGATCATCATCTCAGGTGATGTCAAGCGCTGTTAAGGTGGCAAGGGAGGGAACAGGGCTTTCAACCATGTGATGCCAGCCCCCAAAGGGGCTTTTAGAAACACCAGCCCCAAAGGGGCTTATTTCAAATTGATTATTTTAAATAAGTTGCTGGTTAAATTTCTAAGGAGTATGTCCAACAGCTGCCAGAAATTTAACTGGCAACTTAAAACCTTTTCAAGTGATGCCCATAGGTCCTCTGCTTAAACTCTGTGCGGATGCTGTGTTGAGACGACCCACCCACCTCTGAGCCACAGGGGAAATGTGGGTGGTATTTGATTTTCCATTTTTCCCACTGCTACTAGGTTTTAGAAAATTGGAATATGAATTTTTTATAACTGGACACATCAGGCTATGAACATTCCAGTATTTATGCGTGATTTTTCCAAGGAATGGAGAAGCATTAACCCTCTTTGTTTAAGAAGAACCACCTTTAGTAAGTCCCTTCCCCTAACCTGCTTTTCCAAGTCAGCATGACATTCTTTTCTAGCTACTGTGGTAATGATTTCATGTCTTCACTTGTCTCCATTTGACCCTGTAGTCACCATGTGACACTACACGAGGACCTGGTGAAAATGTTTAGGGAAGGTCATAAAACTAGCAATCCACTGACTGCTTTTGGTCATAGACATGTTCTATGTGGCCTAAGAGTGGTATATTTAAGATTAAATTGGTTCTAGCACTTGGAAATTTAGAGAGTACCTTAAAACTCCAGCTCTGTGGATTCCTAAAAAATCAGAAGAGTGGCATCACTGGGCTCATGTTCTGTTGGGGCAGAGGGATATGGCCTCCTTTGGATGGAACGCACACTCTCCAGTTCACTGTGGCCCTCCAGCTGTGCCAGCCCTTTTATTAATGATCCACCTCATTCCTACAGCCATGGGAGTTTGCAACTCCTTCAACAGGAATGAGTTCAGAAAAGATTTTGTCCCTGCTTAAAATCTAAAATGTATACCTTGCAAATGGGTACATTCAGGATTAAGGAATAGGGTAGCAACGGAGCTGCCGGTCCTTTGATTGCTCGCTGCAGTTTGCCTTGTAGTCTCTAGGGGGCGGCTGAGAGCTCTGAGTGCTGTCAATGCAGCCGCACGCAGGGCAGCCACAGTTGTGCATGGCACCGCATTCCCAAATTCACCTTAGACTTGTAGAAGGTAGAGAACACTACCCGTCTAAGGGCTTTCTATCTGTCAGACAATGAAATACGGACATATAAACTTTAATGTCTTCAAAAGTTGTAAGCATGTGCGAATTTGCCTTTTTTCTTGGCAAAGTAACAAATAACCCTCCCCGGAGGACTACCCGGAAAAGCTTCAGAGACAGGAGCTTTCAAGGGGAATCTGGGTGACCTGAGGGCATTCGCCTGACAGGGAAAGGGAGGCGTCCGCAGAGAAGAACCTCAGCCGGGAGACCAGGGAAATGAAGGCAAGGGGGCCGGCAAATGAAAGGAAAGAGACATGGAAGAGGAAAAAGTGATATTGGAAATGAAGGTGGGGGAAACGTCACGTCTTAGGAAGAGAAAGCTGCTAGCGATGAAAGAGGGAGTGACAGAGTCTGAGTGTGGAGAGAGCAAGATGACACCAGGCGCGCCAGTCTGACTGAACTACCTCAGAGAAAGGGGGGAACAGAGCTGAGAAAAAAGGAGGTGGAAGTTGTCCGGGCGGGAGAAGAGCCACACTCAGATGGGGTTCTGAGCATTCAGGACATAAGGGAAGGCAGGTACCTAACGAAAGTCATGGCACGGGGGTCCTGTCTTCGTGCAGGTGCTAAGTGAGGATGTGGGGGGTGCTGGTGTCTCTTTGCCCTGGAGACCTGCTACTTTAGATCCCCACCCCCCAGAAGGGAGCAGCCCACATCCAGAGAGCCACAGTGAGCACGCAGCCATCAGTCTTTTTCCCTCTACGCTCTTATAGATTATAAACGTGCTTTATAAATGTAAATGCGTATTTTTAGAAAATTGAGATTGGTATTATATACATCCCAGACCTACATTTTCCTTTAACAATATGTTATGAATGGTATATAGTAAATATATATATCATTAAAATATAACAAATAAGGATGATATCAAATATATCATTAAACATTTATCCATTAATTGATCTATTTCCTACTTGTGTTCATGTATTTATCGCATCATTTTAGAGCTGTGTATTATCTCGTTTCTTAGAAACTGTGTACGCAGGTATGTATGTGACGAAGTCCCTCCCGCACCACGTGCCCCAGCACACGAGGTTGCAGGCTCCTGGCCACGGCTCGTTGTCTGAGAGCACTGGCATCGGGAGGTCTGTCATTGCTGGCGTCCGCCCCCTGCATCACTCACCTCTGGGCCGCCCACTGCAGGCGGAACGCCAACAGGTGTTTGAGAGAAGGCCGGGACACCTGCCAGTGTTGGCTCCTCGCGTGTCGCTGAACGTGAACTCTGCCCCTTCTCTGAGCAAGCACAGCCCTCCTGGGACTGACGCTGTGGTTGCAAATCTGTCTCTTGGTGCTCTCTCCTAAACGCCTTTTTAAACATACTCAATAATAGATGAGCACCTGGGCCCTTCTTCTCGGAGAGCTCAAGCAGTTTTTAGAACATGAAAAAGCTATTTGGTCCTTCAGAGCTGAGCCTTGGAACGTCCCCAATTCCCCGGGGACACCATTTAATAACCACTCGCTCCAGGACAGCAAGTGGTTTGCCTGGTGGTTTTGTTGCTCCCTTTCCTCTCTGAGTTACTTTTTCAAACCTAGCCTCAGCTTTCACTGCATCCTTGTGACCAGTCTGCTGGCGAGGAAGTTCCTGACCCCCTTCCCTGGTTTCTTTCTCGGCTCCGGCTCCTAACTGCTGCCTGCCTGAAGCAGGATGTCCAGACTCGAGGTGGCCCTAGCATCCCAGAAACAGGAGAGCCCCTTCCCCTTGGCCTGTCGAGTCGTGCTCGGCCATCAATCTGCAAGGCGACCTTGAGCAAGTCACTTAAGGTCCCTGAGCTTCAGTGTCCGTATCTACAAAACAAGAGGGTTGCATTAAATCCCTAAGGTCCCTTCAAGTTCAGACAGTCTGTGGTTTCAAGTACACGTTTAGATTGTCCATCGTGTTCTGACTGTGGCATATTTTTAGTGGCATCTATTTATTCGTTAATTAGTTATAAGAATTACTAATTTCATTTCCTAGATGGGGCAGCTCAGTTACTGGTTCCACAGGCTTTGTTAAAGGCTGCCTTCTGGGAAGGGGCTGGGAGAGGAGGTTGAATTTTTCCACTGCCCTGCTTCTCTGGCCTTTTTAGTAATTCACAGAAATAACAATGAAGGGCAGGCTTGTTCAAACCTTGCCACTGAGCAGTCAGGGAAAAGTCTTGACTGTCTGCCTTATGCAGCTGGACTGTCTCCTTCATGGAAGAGACACTGGTGGCTGGAGTCAGGCAGCACCGCCACATCAGTGTCACACCAGCGTCACGTCGGTGTCCTGGTGGCACACACACCACTGGAAACCAGCCTCCTTGTTTTTATTCTGTGTTTCCAGGTGTTGTTTTGTAAGTGATCACTTATCTCTTCCTCTGTGATCCCTTTCTTCAAAGTTAGAAATAACTTACAGGGCTTTCTATTTTTTCCTTTTTATACTTTGAAGTCATTATTGTATTCTGGGATTGAATTGTATGCTCCCGCTCTGGTTTACCTTTCATTCAATAGATGCTTACGTAGTGTCTGTAGTGTGCTGGATTCTCTTCTCCCGGAACGAAGTGTGAGGGACCATGGACAGGTAGGTGGACAAGCAAGGGGAACTGAGGAAGGTGCCAGCCCTGCAGGAGAAGCTGTTTCTCGGAGTGGGTGGAGAAGAGTGTAGGCTCCACTCAAGGCGGGAAGCTGGGGAAATGAAGAAATCAGAAAGTTTTAGGAGTCAAAACCCCTCCTCTCTAAAGAGACAGGAGCCCTGGCTGGCCCGTAACAGTGTTAGTAACTGCTGTTAGGTCTGTAATGTCAGTGTTACAGGCCAGTCACTGTTCTCAGGAGATTACTTCTGTTAACTCATATTAATCCTCACAACACCCCTATGAATTCACTATTTAAGATTTAAAAAATAACTTATGAGGCCCAGAGAGGGTTAGTGGCTTTCTGAAGGTGACACAGCTAGCCGGTAGAGGGGCCACGCAATCAGACTCCAGAGACGGTACTGACCGCCGCCCACCGCGGACTGAAGCGCAGGAACAGATCTGCTCCCGCGCAGGTCCCATCGGGGGCGCAGTGTGGATTAACACACTCGCTTCTAAGTGTCCTGATGCCCGTTTCCATCCCCATCATTCCTGCAGGTCTGAAATTCAAGCCTCGTGCTCCACGTTTGCCGAAGGTGCCCAGCATGTTTGCTTTGGCCCCAGGCGTTGAGTATAGTCATCGCGGGTCGGGCTGTGTGGTTCTGTTCTTGGCCAAGGCAGGTTAGGAGAACAAGCCTGAGAAAAAAAGAGGCATGTGGCCCACAAGTTTGCCGCTACAGAGAACGAGAGATGAGAATTAGTGGGTTTTGAATACCTTGGATATCTTGGGCCTCATGTTTTTCTTGTTTGAGTGGTGAGTGCCTGAAAATGGATTATAACTTACACCCCATTAGTGTCCAGCCTCTCCGCATTTCTCAAGAGTGTGGGCCAACTAAGCGAGTGAAACAGCCGGCCCGGCTTAGGGAGTTATCTTGTCCATTCCTTTGACTCGGAGGGAGAAGGGTGTGGAACCTGACACTTCCAGTCCCATTTATTTTGTCAAAATAGTTTCCTGTTGTTCCCACCCTCTCTGACAGCTGGAAGTCCTTCAGGGAAGTAGCCAGAGCCCAGGGCAGAGTGTCATCCTCATCCTGAGAACTGCTCTTCAGCCTCGGACGGGGCTTTGCAGAACTGCAGGCAAATCCCGCTTCCCTTCATTGTAATTGCCGTGGTACTGAGTGGCCAGGGACGCCAGGACCTTAGTTACCCACATAATTCCAGCCCAGAAAAGCAAAAGCACCGGCAGGATGGCCAAAGCTGGACTCCAGAGCTATTAGCAGATTTAGCTACAGAAGAACACAGTCAGCACTTGCTGTATACGGGAACTCAGCGAGAATGAAACTGAACTGTCAGACACCAGTTGACTCATTGGCAGCAAGCCATCTAGGGGAGCCAGGGCTGAGAGGCCCTGAACCTCTCCGCGTGGCCGTTGCCCTGCAAGGCTGGAATCCGAAGCTTGAAGCAGAGACCCTGAGATATAAAGCATCGGCAGCAGATCTCTTAAAAGGTGTGCTTTCCGTCAAGATACTCTTTGGCCTTTCACATACAAACAAGCACCGAGCCCTTTCATTCTTCAGTTTCCTACTTATTTCTCAACATTCACATATTTTCCTCCAGCTTCTTTGCAAAGAAACCAGGGAAGCTTTTCTTTCCCTTGTCACCTCCTCCTCCTCTCTGTCTAGCCCTGCAGTGAGCTTCTCATTGCATCTCGTATCATGATGATTCCAGAAATAACATCTACCTTTTCTCACGTGCCTTTTATCTGTGGGTCCCCCTGCGCCACCCTGGCAGGGAGGGAGGGCTGTTCAGTGGCCCAACGTCCAGCGCAGCCTTCCTCCACGCCTGTCATGGAGAGAAAGTACTGGAAACACAGGTACAGCCTTTTTGTGTTTGAAGAGTCAGGGGGAAATGCAGGAAGGAGGTAGCAGAGTTGCGCAACTCTTTTCTTGGTGATTTTTGACAAAATCAGCTTCTTAGTCCTGTGTCTGGCTCAGCAAATAGTTTTCTGTAGCATTTCTACCGAACATATCTCACCGTGGTGATTTTTTTTTTTCCACTAAGCACCTATAATCCTATGGAACTGCTCCTAGGAACCCTGAGCAATCAGTCCTTAGCACCAGTTGGCCTCTTATTAAAAAGGCATCTGTGAAGAAAGAGGAATGTAGATAAATCAGAGAAGTTTCAGGGAAAAACCTTAAAATAATCAAGGAAAGTAAGCCGCTTGAGGAAAAGCCAGTGCTGCTGCTTCCGCCCTCTCACCTGCCTTCCTGCCTTCATTCCTTTCTTCAAAAAGTACTTCGAGTGTCCGTTCTGTGGACAACCTCATGCTACAGGCTTTACATACGTTATTTTGCTTATTTCTAGCAACCCTGGCAAGGTCAGAAATAGCCCCTCCAAGTAAGGATGCTGAGCTCAGGTCACTTGCCCAGGACCATACAAGCAATTTAGTGGCAGAGCCAGGCTCAAACCAGTATGTCATTAAAGCTAGTATTTTTGTCTGTGGTGTCATTCTTCCCAGGTTGTTTCTTCTTATTCCTCTCTTTTTCCTCTCTCCCTTGTGGTGTCAACCACATAGCCATAAATGTTAGAGCCAATATTTTAATAAGTGGCAGGAGAACGCCGGACTCTCAAGGAGATTCAGCAGTAAGGCTCCCACGTCTCCCATGGCTCCTGAGTATTTAATTTAGCACGTAATTTAGTCTTCCTCGACTAGATGACAGGATCCTCCAGGGCAGGGCTCTAAAGTCCTCATTCCACACCGCCCGGTCATGCCTTTTTCTTGGAAGGCAAAGGAGGTGACATCCAGAATTGGTTATTGTTCTCATGCTGCTTTCAGCCAGACCCCGCGTCTTATCATGGGATAACCTAACGGCGGCGGGTCTTGTGTCAAAGGAGAAGCTGTTTTCTTTGTGGCAGCGGAAGGGACTCTGAAATTCTACGAATTCTTACAGCAAATGACAGTCTGTCCCTTAGGCCTTTTGCACCTGCTTGGTCTTCCAGGTGACTTGGTGTCATCCAATCGCCTGCATTAATGCTGAGGCTGGCTGAGCCCTTCATTGCTGCCTGCTCCAAAGATGGCAAATCCCCATGTCTGGAAGGTTGCTTAGTTACTGAGGTACACACTTCTCTGTCTTACCGGATTATAGACTCTGGGGGTGAGGGCCATGTCTCACCCCAGTTCTTCACACAATGCTCAGCCCTGGGCCCTGGGCCTCAGCTGTTTGCTGAGCTCTGTCTGAAGCCGTGCTGTAGGAATTGCACATTATGACGGACTGGATGGAGCTCCAGTCTCTACTGCTCCCTGTACGCTCCCATGTAACTTGGTATGTCAGAATTCTGATTCACCTAGTTTATTACTGTCCCAGTAATTTAACTGAGACACATATAAAGTACAGTCCAACTCTGCCCAACAGCAGACAGGCCCAGCCGAGCCTAACCAATGAAATTTCAGCCTTTATAATCCACATCAAACAAACAGCCCCTAAGATATCTGAACCAATGCTCCTTGACTTGTCAAGCTCAAAGTCAGCCTGCTGCCAGCGCTCTTTCATCCAATCCAAACCAAATTTTATTGAAGTGAAGCTGCGGGAGTCACTGTTACCCAGTATTGACCCGAAGTATAGAAACGTATTCACCAGCCCCAGGGGTGTTCCTGGTGGGAGGCTCATTATTGTGATCCTCAGAGCTTTTGCCGAGGTAGAACAATTCTTTGGGGGAGAACCTTCATTTAATTCCCCTTTTGAGTGGGTGAGAACCTCTCTCCAGTGCTAGTCGGGCAGCCCTTCCCTTCTACGGTACCCATTTCCTCTCCTCCTCTCCTCTCTCTCACGGGTGAGGAGTCGGCAGCATTCCTCAACACGATGGCCAGGGAAGGGGGGACACACTACTTCAGTTCTTTAATTTTAAACTTCAAAACCACGTACGTTACAGGTTCATAACTGCCAGAAGTTCCCTTGTAGCCCATATGTGATGATACCCATCAACAGTCCTAGTTAGTGAGAAGGGAAATGTGGAAAGAAAGGCAACTTGCTGTACTAGAGAGCATTTGACCTTTGAGCTTCAGGGAGACTCAAGTTTAAATATGAGTTCTACCATGTACTGGTTGTGTGCCCTTGAACAAAGTTACTTAAGTTCTCCAAAGCTTGCTTTTCTCTTCCATGAAACAGAGAGAGCAACTGTAGTAGTTTTCTATTGCTGTGTAACAGATTCCCACAAACCTGCTAACGTCAACAGCATATACTTGTTATCTCACAGTTTCTGGAGGTTAGGAGTCCATGTATATCTTGAACTGGGTCTCAGGCTCAGGGTCTTAACCAGGCTGCAGTCAAAGTGTTGGCCAGGCTGTGTTCTCATCCGGAGGCTTGAGTGAGGAGGAAACCACTTCAAGCTTATCCTGCCTTGTTGGCGGAACTCGTTTGCTGGTGGTACTGGACCAAGGTTCCTGCTCGGTGTTGGCTGGAGGCTGTCCTCAGCTTTGGGAGACCACTGTGTGTCCCCCAGCCACAAGGCCCTCTCCAGAGGCAGCTGATGGCTGCTGCTTCAAGGCCAGTAGGAGAGTCTCTCCCTCTAGTCTGTTAAGAAAAAATCTTATGTAACATAACATAATCATGAGCGTGACAGTCTCGTCACCTTTGCCATTAACATAACCTCATCAAGGGGATGGCCTCCTGTCACCTTTGCCACAGTCTACTGGTTAGAAACAAGTCCCGGGGAGGAGATTACACAAGTTAGTCACTCAGGAGGTGTCTCCCTAGGGCATATCTGCCCGGTCGTAGCTGCCATACGCAGTTACAGGGAGGCTGCAGTGAGACCATCTGTAAACCGTGGGAAAAGACTATCAGCTCCTTTCTTCCTACCTGGGAGACGCACTGAGGCAGGTGTTCTGAGACTCTTAAAGACGAAGAAGCAAAGACAATGGATAGAGTTGGAGGAGGGAAATGGGAAATAAAAGATCTCAGCAAGGAGAGGGCAGGTGCTTCTATTCCTAAGCCTGTCCTTAGAAACATTACATGTATTTCTTTGGATTCTTCTTCTTCTTCTTCTTCTTTTTTTTTTTTTTCTCATTTCAAGGAGAGGAACGTCAAATCATTAACCTCTTATGATTTGCTGCTGTTTCAGGTTCGTGTTTTTTGTTCCGTGGAGCAGCTGTTGCAGACTGCTCCCTTGTTTATTAGTAAGCGTTGTTTAGAGGATTAAAAAAAACAACTTTCAGTGTCTTAAGGTGACTGATGGGAAGAATACAAATTTCTGAGGTGGGAAGAATACAAATTTCTGAGGTGGAACGATGCTTTCAAGTTTCTTCTCATCATTCCTCTCAAATATCTGTCTTTCTTTTTACTCTTCCCCAGATTCCACAATTAGGTCTTTAAGTTACTCCCGCCCTCTTTCCCTGCTTTTTAAATATTTATTTGTGTAGAACTTAGAAAATTCAAGTGAATCAGAGAAATCAGTGAATCAGAGGGTAGACATGTTAAGGAAGGTCCAGGAAGGGAATGTTGCCATCATTCCTCCTACGTGGAGGCCGAATCTAGTGTCAAGTGGGGAAAAAAAAGAAAGAAAAATTAAGGCCTGGGCAGAAAAAGAAGGAGGAGGAGGAAAAGGAGGTTGGGGAGGAGAAGGAGGAAATTGTTTATTTCTGTGAAGGAATTAGTACCAAGAATTTGAGTTTTCTAAAATTATTATTGTTTCCCAGACTTAGAGCCAAGTATCTTAAAGGAAAAAATTTACGTATGCCCAGTGTAAGAAAATGTAGAACTACTTTTGTCTCCAGGGGCGGCTGAGTGGGTGGTCATTCATCGCTGAAGCAGAGGTGGTCCTCCCTGGCGTGGGGAGGCACGTTAGCGGATTGCTGACATGATCGATGGTACCTTCCCTCCGGGCACATACTACGCTGCATGTGCGTGGTGAGCTGGGTGGAAAGGGAGTGTAGCACACAGGAAGAGGACAGAGCTCTGTGCCCAGAAACCCAGGTCCAAGCCCAAACTCTGCCACAAACAAGCTCTGTGACTGCTCGGTCACTAAACCAGGCTGGGTCTCAGTTTCCTCATTCTTCAGGTGAGAACTCTGAAATAGAACTTTGGTTGTTAGTGATCTCACCAAGAGATGGCCAGCATCAGGGCGCCTCACCCATAGCTGGCATTCAGGTGTTTGAGAATGCATGGAGAAGGCATACATAAGCGGATGAACGTGCATTTTTGGCAAATAAATTCCAGACAATGCGTGGAACTAGTCTAACCATTATTCTTTTTGTTTGTTTGTTTTTGTTTTCTTTTTTTTAATTGAAGTACGGTCAATTACAGTGTGTCAATTTCTAGTGTACAGCAGTGTCCCAGTCATGCGTATACATACATATATTCATTTTCATATTTCTTCCATCAAAGTCTAACCCTTACTTCTTCAGTGTGTTCAGAGTTGTAATATTATATTATATAAGTGTCATGGGAGAAGCTTATAATCAAAGAATGTGTGTAGCAATTTGCCACTGAGAATAATTAGGCCCTTCATCACGAGAGAATCACAGCCTCTCAGACTGGAAGGCACGCTTGCTGGCGCCTGATCGGAGCACCTCATTTACTGATGAGGATAAGGTCCAGACTGACGGAGGTTAGGTGACTCACCCAAGGTCATATGCTGAACGGCAGAGATGGAACTAAAAGCCAGGGCCTGCCCTCCCCGCCCAGCGTCCCCTCAGCAGAGCAGAGGGTGCAGATGAGTGATTCCCAGGGAAGAATGGTGAAAATAGGTACTGACTTTTATATTCAAAATAATGAGAGGTTTTTTTTTTTAAGAAAGAAGGTTACATTTTGAGCAATCACTTTGATTATTTAATTTCACACTGTATGAAACTACAAACCTGAATTGCTAAAAATGTCACAAATTCTACCCTAATGACCCCAGATTCTGAAGAGAGTGGCTTATATTTTCTAAACATCATTAAAGCACCTGCACATGCATTTCTTTTGACAAGTAAACACATAAAAATGGTGCTGCACAGGGCCCAGTCCTGGCTCTTCTTCTAGTTAAGACTGTCATCAATGACTTGGCTGCGGCAACAGCATACTCATTAAGGCCATAGATGAGACTGAATCTAAAGTGGAGGCTAAGCCTTGGGGGACGCGATTAGAATTGGAAATGGCCTCAGCAAATTGGACAAGTAATCAGAAACTAACAGGATGAAGTCCAGTAAAGACAAGGGCAAAAGGAAGTCAAGAACTCAGAGAAAATAAAGAGAAGAAAAATCGGAGACACGGAAATGGCAGGGCAGGCTGAGAACTACTGAAAGCTTTGTGGGGTACAGAGGACCTCGGGATAAACATGATGCAACTGGATGGCTGGGGTCACCACTTGCAACAGTGCGAATCAATGTATATATTTGGAGTCCTACATTTTATGGCAAGAACTGTAATTCTGAAGTTTTTGTGGAAGGTTTACCTCCTAAATGGTTCTCCTTACAACAGAATTGTGTCCACAAAACAGTAACCTGGTATAAGAGCCAGTGTTTAATGTTGCTCACAGTTTTTAAAAACTTTCAATAAAAAGTCATTATCTTCACTATCTGGGCAGGCAGCCCATGAGGTAGGCGCCTTCTCAGTCACTCATTTGGTTCCTGGAGGCACAGGGCAACGTGGCCGTTCCTTGGCCCTAGGCTCCTCATTCTTAGCAGACAGTCAGAATGGTCCAGAAGTATTTCATATTGCTCTTATTACCATTCTTTAAAATCAGCATGTCACTGAGATGCAGGAATGTTTTGTCTACAAACAACATTCTGTAATGTCAAATGTTATTTCCACACAAAGGTGGACTCAGAACAGAGGAGTGTAGACCACGAGGAGAAGTCAGCCAAAGAGAAACACAGCACAGAGAGGGGGTGACCTGGACGTGGAGCCGGGGCCAGAGGCGGCGGCTGGGGGAGTCACAGAGAGAAGGTGGGACCCACAACAGCAGGACAGAAGTAGGGGTTTTGCCTACGATTACTTAATGTCCTGCTTCCGTACAAAGTCCTGGGCTGAATTTATGCGAATTACCTCATTTAATATTCAGACCTGGACATGAATACAGTTGGTATCTATCCTTTACAGATGGGAAGGCTGAGGGAAGGGGCAGGATGGTTGCTTGTCCCAGGGCACACCGCGCGCAAGCCCTGGCTCTTTGAATCAGGTTTGTGGGACTCAATACCTGTGTTTTAAAAACCGAACTACTTTGGCTCTGAAAATATACAGGAGGAAGAGAAGGTGAAGAAAAGAATGCGGGAAATTTCAGAAGTGAAAGGGAAAAGACGAAAATAGAAAATGAGTAGAGGAAAAAGGAAAGGGGAGAAAAGAAGGAGGAAGGAAAGAAATAGGGAGAAATAGTGAAATGAAGGGAAGGAAATGCGAGAGCCGAGCAGAGGATGCAGTGAGCTTCTGACGGCTCTTTCTAGGCGTGGACCGAAACATCTTTCTTCCGAGACATACTGCACTTTTCCAATCTTCCTGGAGTGCTGGATCCTGTCGAGAACTGCAGACTCACAGGAATTAAAGAGAACCTGGTGAGAGTCTATTGGAAAGCAAGAGAAATTAAAAGGACAGTAAATGGAACACTTGTGGGAACTTTAAAGGAAATGGGACATTGAGCATTAAGATGTGACCTATTAATGGTCGTCAGGTACGAAAAAGCTGTTAACACCATGCCTGCTGGAAGCCGCAGGATTTATCTGGTATTAGGGC
The DNA here is from genome assembly GCF_048564905.1 of Vicugna pacos. NCBI lineage: Eukaryota > Metazoa > Chordata > Mammalia > Artiodactyla > Camelidae > Vicugna > Vicugna pacos. The sequence goes on from NC_133020.1 coordinate 13,995,618, forward strand.
AGACCTCCTCGGTGCCTGTGAACACGGTGACAGCTTTTACTGCCTCTGCCACTGCAGAGTCTTTTCATTTTTATGACCTGTCCAAGGTGCCGTCTGGCACTAGGGTCTGCCACGGACTGGTTGCCACAGTTTCTAAGTCAAGAAACTGTTCCTGAAATTTTGCTGGGATCTATAACAGGATCAGCTTGATCAGAACCACACTGCCTTCCCTGGAAAGAATGTGGCTTTGGAGGAGATAACTGGGTTTGAATCTTGACACTGCAGCTTTTGGCTCAATGACCTTGGACAAGCTCCTTGACTTCCCTGAACATCACATCCCTCGTCAGTAAAAAGGAGGAAATAGACCTTACCTGACTGTGTATGTAGGCCTTCCTCTGGGATGGGGAGATGGGAAATTCCATACATGCTGTCCTTCCTTTCCTTTGTCCTTCCCACGGCGCACTGCCAAGGCAGTGAGCGGTCCTCCTCTTCACCACGGGCTGGCATATGCAGGGGAGTCCAGGCGGGTAAGCAGAGGGGTGATGTTCTGTGTGCCCGGAACATTCAGACTCGTTCCATTTCCACTGGCAGGGGTAGGACGGGGCTTGCTGTACTGAGGTCATCAGGAGTGCACATTCTGTGCATGATATGACACTAGAAGCCCCCTCTACTCCCATTTGCCGAGTGGTTCCTCAGTGTTAAAGGCTGCCATCTGTGCTCTGTTACTTGGTCATTAAAACAGACCATTTTGAAAGGAGAGTTCAAGTGCCCTTCCATAAACCGAGATGGACTCCTACACTCCGGAGATGTGTTTAACTTGCAAATTAAGAAGACCCTTTCCTGTACTTTTATCGGAGGGCTGGAGGGCTGGATTGAAAACTATGAGCCTTACCTCTGACTCTCTCTGGAAGACATGGCTTTTCCCCCCGAAATGTTCCTTTCTCTGATCAGTGGTCAGTGCCCAGTGATTGCCTGTACCAGTAACCTTCCTCTGCCTGCACGTGCATGGCCATCCGCCTTCAGTCACATGTACTGTGCATGCAGGTGGATGTATCTTGGCCTGGGTTTACTTCTGCAAAAAAAAAATCAGAACTCAAAGTTCTTTAAATTTATGATTCTCATTCCCAGGTATTATGGGATACCTTAGACTAGTTTGTTACAACATTTTGAGGTTTTTTGGGGTTTTTTTTTTGGATACCTTGTAAACTGTAGTGCGGAAAACAGGGTCAGGGGACATGTCCTCATCTGGAAAGTTTGTCTTGTATACTTAAGCCATCGGAGGTGGACTTTTGCTCGCTTGCTTTGAGCAGATATTCTCTGTCTCTTTGTTTTCCCTGACACCGTCTTTGGCTCAGGTCAGGGAGTACATAACTCTCACCATCTGGGACGATGGAAAGATGACAGCAGGACCCGCTGAAGAGCAGAAACCTTCCTTTCCACTTCAGTGGGAAATCTACTCTTGTGTCTTTTAAATCCCCTTTGCCAGTCAGACCTGCATGCTTCTTTGTAGGTCAGTGACATCATTTTGGCCTGGACTCTTAACCAAGCTCTGCCTGACTTAGTAAAACAATTTACTGATGCAGCATGACTTTAATTATTTGGCACAGAAAATGGAAGGGGAAGGGAAAAGAGTATTGAAATATTTGGTGGACTGCATGAAAGGGCATCTTAATATATACAGCTTCCACTTGTATATTAAGGATCTGATGTCCTAAACAGGGAAGAAAACGAGTAATCCTTTTCATTAGGGTCCTGCTTATGCTTAGGTGATGAAGGATAATGATTTGTTAGCTTAGTTGAGGCTCTATGTCATGATTGTCGTTATCATTTTGAGAAAATGCTGACTAAACCGTGAACTATTTCTTGCTGCAAATGCAAAATGTATGGAAATTCTGACATTTCCTTTCACTGGTAGATGCCAAAACTTTCCTAAAGACAGAACATCTCATTTAAGAGGACCAACTGATGTTGTTCTTAAGGAAATATACACAGAAGCACAATTAATTTTTTCATTGTTCTTTTCTATACTCATATTTTTTTAACCTGCTCAATAGGAGCCATGAGTGTTATGACCAAAAAAATACAAAGAGGAACAGTGAGTATAATTATGAATGGAAGTTCTTCCTCCAGGTTTTAACTTAAACATCACTTGCTCAGGGAAACCGCCCCTGTCCCCCAAGTCTTGTACATTACTCTGCCTCCTGCCTTTCCCCGTTAGCCTTCAAAACATATTAATGTCTTGTCCATGGCCTGTATTTGCTTGGAAAAGGCAGGCTTATCCTATCCAGCCCCTTGATCTGCAAAATATTCTGTGTGGGTATCCCCCAGGTTTACATCCCCAGCCTGGAACTCTCACCTGAACTCAGACTCTTGTGCCACCTGCTTACTGACACTTCTGCCGGGTTGTGCGAGGCGACTCAAACGTACCTGGCTTAAGTCAGGCTCTTGATGTTCTCTGCAAGTCTGCTTCCCACCCTCCCTGTTCTTCATCGTAGCCAATATGTATTGAGAGCTTCCATCACTCCAGAGCCTGTTCTAAGCACTTTATAGGTATTAACTTATTTCATCTTTATAAAACCCTAGGTGATCAGTGTTTTTAATATCCCCATTTCACAGAGGAAAAAACTAAGATACAGAGAGAGATAAAGAGAGAACTTCCCAAGCCTTTATTACGGCTCATACATAGCAGCTCTGGGCATTCATCTCAGGGCACCTGGCATCCAGGTCTGCATCGGCTGCAGCCTAATTGCTGTTCTGTACAAGGTCTCAGTAGATGGCATTACCATTTACCCATTGAGCAGGCCCACAACCTCAGTCATCTTTGATTGCTCTCTCTCTCCATCTAATATCAAAACTGTCAGCAAATCCTGTAGTCTCTACCTTTCAAACATATCCTGAAACTAACCAGTTCACACTCTGTTATTACCACCTTGGGTCAAAGTCACCGTCATCTCCTCAGTCGCCTTCTGCATCTGCTCTTGCTCCCCATAGTCCGTTCTCTACGCAGCAGCCAAAGTGGCTCCTTCAAAACATAACAGTTCATGTCAGTTATTTGTCCAGAACCTGGCAACAGCTTCCCCTCAGACACAGGTGAACAAAGCGTCGCTACGTGGTCCTCTCCTCCTGACCCCTCCAGACTCACGTCCTGCCACTCTTCCCTTGATTCCCAGCTCTTGCTCTACTGGCTGACTTGCTGTTCCTTAAACACTCCAAAGAAGTTCCCATCACCAGACCTTTGCCCTTGCAGTCTTCTGCAGAAATCCTCCTCTTTCCGATGTTCACATGACCCTCCCTTCATTCAAGTCTCTGCTCAGACGTCGCTCCTTTAAAGAAGACCTCTCTGACCACCACCTAAAGCCCCTCACACCATCCTCTTTGCCAGGTGTAACTTTAATAGCAATTCTCTCCAGCTGCCATTTTATATGTATTTACTTATTGTCTCTCTCCGGCACTGGAATATCAGTTTCTGGAGGGCAGGGACTGGACTGTTCACCTCTGTCCCCAGTACCCAAAAGTGCCCGTCTCCTGACAGGGGTATATTTGTTGAGTGAATGAATGAATGAATGAATGGGTTAAAGGACAAAATCTCATGTTCTAATTACAGTTAGCTGTATGTGAAAGCCCTTTTTGGGCTTGTGTTTCCACCATCAAATGCCAGAGGTGCAAAATCTCTTCCCTAGCATAATGGGCGGGAACACACTTCCTCACTGCTGCTAACGGTTTACATGAAGCAGAGGCTCTTATTTAAAGCAAGCAAATGGCTGGATTCAAGGCACCAAGGTAAAGAGCCTAGGTTGATGTATTTGTCAGTCCTTCTGCTCTCACACTCAGCCTCTTGATGACTATCGTGTCTGTTGTTTCCAACAGACACTGGTGTCTGTTGATTCCAGTTAGACAATTATCTTTGCAGAAAAGCAGCAGGGGGTTGTAAGTCCGGGTGTGCGCTGCTTTTCCGTCTTCCTCTGCTCCTCCCGGTACCCTGAACTAATAAAATGGTGTCTGGGAAAGTGCTGGCAGGGTAGTGAGGTGAAGAAATGAGATCGGTGTCTCTTCTTTGCCCAGAGGGAGCGAGCGCTTAAGGAGAATCTATTGATTTCCCTTCTTTGTAGAAAACAGGAAAATGCAAATGGCCCTCCCTCCATTTCCAGTCCCTGTCTAGAACTGCAGGCTGTGGTTTCTCCACCCTGCTCTTCTCCATGTAAAGAGAGTGTTTTTATCGTATTCCTCTATGCTCCATATTTTTAAATCTCCTTTTAGCATTAATATCTCATCAGGCCCCAGTACAAACATTCATGTTAAGTAAAACACTTGGTGTCCTGCCTTTCTGGACCTCTCCTGGCCCAGGCACCTGAGTGAAACCCATTGCTTCCTGATAAATGCCAACACTAACGTGGTTTTCATGCATTGGCACTAAGCAGTGACTTACTGGCTAAAAGGAGGGACAGAAAGAAGTCAAAGCAGCATCATTTGAAGGCTACTGATGAATTTCTCCATAGTCTCCCAATGCACTCGTCCCTGAGCGGACTGCACTACCGAGCGTTGCACAGAGCTCCAGGAAGAAAATCAAAGAAATAGCCATAAGCAGAGATAATGGGATCTTCAAAAATTACAAAAGTAAAACACAATAATGGGAAACAATGAAACAAGACAAACATGCATAGAGAAGGCTGTTGCCAACCTCCGTCTTCCCTGAGCCTCACACTCTCCCCACCCATGCCGGCTATGGCAGAGATTATAGCTATTTACCAAAATATGTTTCCGCTTCTTCCTGGGTTTACAGCTGGGCTCTATTTTCCACCTTCTCTTGCAATTAAGTGCGGCCATGTGGCTGACGGCTAGCCCATGTAATGTGAGCAGAAGTGTCGTGTGTCATAAAGTCCTCCCTCACGAGCTCAGCTGTGCTCTTTATGTCTCTGTCTAGCTGGACTGGAAACACTGCCATGGGAACCTCGAAAGCCTTGTGTTGAAGATGGAAGGGTCTCCACTGGCCTGGGGCCCCAAATATCTACATAGAGGAGGCTGCCCTGCCAACCTCAGTGCAGTTCCATGACCTAGAAGTGGAATTCTGCTGTGCTGGAGTTATAATACATTTCACAGACTATTTGCTATGGCAGTCAGCCTACCATAGCCAGTACACCAGGTGTTATAAGTTGTTTGTCAATGTGTGTATTTCTTTCTTCTCCATTTGAGTATACAGTCAGTGCTCCGTATCTATGGGTTCCACATCTGAGGATTGAATTCAACCAGGATTGAATCCAGCCAACCAGGGTTGGCTTACTCCACGGATGCGGAGCCCGCAGCTATAGGACGCTGACCGTAGGGCTTGAGCTTTCGCAGATTTGGGTATCCTGGGTGAGTCCTGGAACCAATTCTGGCAGTTACCGAGGGACAACTGTAAGCTTCTTAACGGCAGAGTCTGTGTCAGTGCCTTCTGTATCCCCTGCGTGGCCTCACACAGAGCCTGGCACAGCCCCCATGGTCAGTATGTAGTTGTCGATCAGAGTTTATCGCAGGGCACGTTAAAACATGAGTAGGAACACGGCCAAGTCATGTGGGTTTTTTAGTTTGCTTTGAAATCCGTCTTGGGTATGAAGGAGCTCTCCTGTGCGTACAGCAGCTCAGAACTGACATGGTCAGCGAAGTGTGACACTCATTTATTATTATCCATAAATGGATTATCAGCTGTGACCCAGCTCTTCCATCATCTCAGCACATTCCTCTTGCCAACAGCTGTGTGGTAGGCGCTGAGAAGGGACCTGAGCCAAGGGAGAGCGCGAAACAAGTGGGGGTGGGTTTGGGGGTGGGTGCTTGTGTCACTGGCTGGGGATGAGTTGTGAATACATTCTGCCAGCAAATAAAACATTGATTATCTTTTTACTATTATATGCATTTTCTTATTATCTATTATGAAACACAATCAAAAGTTGACAATAGAAATATTAACGTTAATCAGGTAGGGTGCTGAATTGTAGGCAAAAAATGGAACTTGATCAAAGCAGGAATGTATGAATTAGGCATCAGATCTCTTCAAGGGAAGAAAAGGCATTTTATTTCCACCAGTGAGCTGTAGTCAGGCAGGTGACCCGTGATAAATATTAAAATTCTCATTAAAATCCTCATTGATTCCTCCAAAGAAAACCCTGCCTTCCTTCATCCTCAGTTGCAGGGTCCAGGGTCCTCATGAACCTCTTACCACCATCACCACCCACTCTGCTTCCTGCCTCTAAAGACCCATTGCTGAATAGTGATGGTCTAAACCAGTGATTCTCAAACTTTAGTGTGCCTCAGGCTTGTTGAAACCCAGATGTCTGGGCCCCACCCCCACAGTTGCTGATACACTGGGTCTGGAGTGAAGCCTGAGAATCTGCATTTCTAACAAGCTCCCAAGTGATGCTAGGCTGCTAGTGTGGGGGCCACACTTGGACAACCACTGGTCTGAATTCCTTCAGCCTCATTCCATGGTAATGAAGGAATCTACAAACATGCCCAGGGGTGACAGCCGGACAAGGCGAAGGACCCCAGCATTGAGCGCTCCCTTTCCCACAGAGCCAGATGAAAGCTCTGGGTGAAGCGGGAAGCTGGTCCGGGCAACTCAGTGAGATGTCACCTGATGCCACTGGCCCCCGCTGGCCCCAGCTGGCCCCTGCTAGCTCTCTCTTTCGCTTTTCCATGTTAGTTAGTAAAATGAAGAGATCACCATAGATGAGTGGTTCTCAATCCTTGCTGCCCATGAGAATCACCTGGACAGATTTTAATAATACTGTTGATTAGACTACATCCTGCAATTCCAATGTAATTGGTCGGAGACAGGGCCCAGGAATCAGCATTGTAATAGCTTTACAGGTGGTTCTAATATACAGCCTGGTTGAAAATCACTGAATCTCTCTAGATCACGTCCAGATCTGAGTCTACATTGACCCTCCCCCGAATCCTGTGGAATCTTGCCTAGTCTCTGTCCCTCCACCCTCCGCCCAGACCCAACCCTCCAGCCTCACTTGACCCTCTGCCCTGACCCCTCACTTACTTCCCTCCACGCACTTTGTATGCTACTTACCGGGCGGCACAAAGTCACGTCACACCTCATTAACTTCCTCTGCTTAATTAGGCAGAGGACAAGTCCCAAACAACTGCCTAATGCACAGAAATGCACTGATAAACGCATAGACAAGGAATTAGGAGTGCTCCTAGGAGCCCTAGGAAATGTTAGCTCTGGAAGCAGAGCAGGGACCCATTCCTGGAAAGTGACTTTGATTCATCAAGTCATGCGAGAACTGAAACAGTACACATTTCATTTAATATTGACTCCACATTTTTTATTCGCCTAGGCTGGCCCAGCCCTGTTTTGTTGGGATCCCAACGGAGTTCACGTATACAGTTGGCCCTCCATATCCGAGGCCACGAGAGCTGACTGTACTATGTCATTTCACGTAAGGGACCTGAGCATCTGAGCACCCGTAGGTTTTGGTATCTTCCAGGGGGCAGGAAGGACAAGGAGGGGTGATCCTGGAACCCCGTGGATATCAAGGGATGGCTGTATGTTATATTTACAGTAACTCAGATGAGAACAGTACTCTCTCTTTCCTAAATAATCCTTTTTCTTTCAAATATGCAAAACAAAGAAGAAAATTGAGGCAGTCGTCTGGGTGCTTTGACTCTTCCCAAGCACACTTCCATCGCCACCATGAAGACAGCAGAAGTGAAGGTGGTGGCACTGCCTGGCAGGAATCACAGGGTGCCCATTGTACTTCCCTTAGTAGGGACAGAATTGGATTTCCAAGTGCTCGTGGGGTGTAATCTAATGTCACTTTGATTCTTTGATTTTATTCTGACCCTTTGTAACTTGAACTAGAAACACTGGGAGCTACTTTCTTTTCTGGACTGTACTTAAAGCTTTAGTTGGTGGCTCCTTTTCAATTTGGTTGTCGTTCTCAATGAGGGGGCTTTTTATTTTTTTCAGTCAAATGGCTTTATTTAGGTTGACGGGCAATTTAGTTAAGGTGAGGGCCACTGAGGTAATTTAGTAATTTGATTCCACCATGTGCTCTGGACAGGAGTCGAGGGCCAGAGACTTGTGCCTCTCCGATAATTAATCCTCGGTGTCAAGTGTGTGGAAACCCGCCTCTGCCGCCTCATCTGAGTTGACGAATTAATTAAGCTGTGTTTATAAACAGGCCTTTTCTCCCCCAGCACTTTTTTTAATCATCTGTTTCTTTAGACACAAGCTGGTGACCCCGTTTAATGGTAAACTACCTGGCCAATAATTTTGCTTTCCTACAGGGCTGAGGAGTTTCCATTTGGAGGCTGCCCAGAACTATATGAGAAGCCCAGGCTTTGGAGGGAGGCAGATAAGGATTTGAATCCACTTGAGCCATTTATTAATTATGTGACCACAGGCAAATTACCTCACATCTCAAAATGTCAGCTTCCCCATTTTTCTCCTGCAAAACCTACCACTTAGCCTGGTGTCCGCCATATCACCAGTATAAACACCTCTACAGAAACACCTCTAAACATTGTGGGTTTTCTGCTTGATGCTGCCTTGACCTTGTGCAGGGACTAGTTAGTTTCAAGACATTTCCACACACGTTATCACATTTGATGCTCTCGAACCCCTATGGGGGAGATTTGGTAAATGTTTTACCCTCGTGTTTTACAGATAGAGAACCAGGCTCAGGAAGGTTAAGGGACAAGGTCCCACCGTTGGTTAGAGGCCAAGCCTGACCAAGTCTTCACACTCCTGTCTGAGTGCTCTTGCCTTGAGACCAGATATCCCCCTGACCTTTAGTGGATGATGTGAAAGTAGATTATGAGCGCCGGGCGGGGGGAAAGTGTTATACAAGCTGTCCCAGGAGCACCTTGTACCAGAAATTGATAAGATACCACTGGTACTAAAGGTGTTGAAATACCTATTAGAGAAACATGACTTGATACTGGGAAACGTGATGACAGTTTGACTTCTGAATTTCCCATTCCATAGCGTCCTCCCTCACTGTTCCACCCGCTTTTGTTGGTTCATGGGTAAACTGTTAGCAATTGTTGTGGATCCAAAGTTATTAACTAATTTCAATAACATTAATACTTTCATTTGGACAATTTTATATACATTGGATTATGCTAGCAGCCCTGTGAAATTAATGGAAGTAGAATCTACGTGTTGGCATACATACACACATATGTACATATCTCCCCACTTTGCTAATAAGAAACTCAGATTCCAAGAGGTTAAGTGACTTGTCACATTCACAGGGCTTGTCAGTTGTAGGGCTGGGCCTGAAACCCAGGACTTCCAAAGCTGGGTTTAGCATTATTACAGCAGTACTACAGTTAAGAAGGACTTACATCAGCACTGCACTTACTTATATTAAAGAGCTCTAAAGAACTCTGCGCTATTTTTTCTTTTAATTCTATCTCTGCCTTTCTTCTTGCTTCTTATCTTCTTCATTGGTTTTGCCTGCTATGTGTAGCCTCTTCCCAAGGTGGATATATTTCAGTTACCCTCTGCTGTGTAATAACTGGCCCCAAACTTAGTGACCTGAGACAACCACCATTTGATTACTTGTCATTCTTTGGGGGCAGATGGAGTTGGGATAAGCTGCATGGTTCTTGGGTGGGTGTCACTTGGGGCCACTCATCTGATGCAATCACCTGGTGGCTCAACCGAGGGTGGGAGATCCAAAATGGCTTCACTCCTGTGTCTAGCTCTTGGTACTCACTATCAGCCGGACCTCATTAGGCAGGTTGGCTCATCCTCAAGGAGGCTGACCCAAGTGTCTTCAGAGTTGTCAGCAACATTCCAAGAAGTCAGGGCCCTTTGCCCTGTCTCTCATCAAGTCTCTACACGTGTCACATTTTTTGCTGTTCTTTTGGTCAAAGCAAGCACAAGGGTGTGGTTGCCGAGACATATGTTTCACTGGGCACCATTAATATAGTAACCTACCATAAATGAGTATAAAGACAATATCTGCCTTATGAGACTGTACTGAGAATTAAATTTGATAATGCATGTGCATTGCTGAGCATGTCCATGACACATAGCAAATGCTCAAAAAATATTAGTTAACATTATCAGTAGAATCACCATTATCCATTAATAGCTGCCAAGAGCAGGGTTTCCTTTTAAATCTCATTCACTCATTTGCTCACCGAGCTTTTACCGAGTGCCCGCTGCGGTACTGTCCCCTATGCTGGGCATTCGGGGAAAAGAAACAATATTCAGTCCCTGCCACTGAGGAATTCCTAGTCTACTGGAGCAGACCAGACCCACAAGCAACTAAATATAGCATCCTACGGCAGGTGCAGTGATTGAGATGTGCTCAGCGTACCGAAGAAGGCTAGCTAGCCCTTTAACCCAGCCTGGGGGCGTGGCGAGGAAAGGCTTCCTGAAACCATAGAAGCGGAACCCTAAAGGTTCAGTGGGTGCCATCCAGAAGGGCAGGGGTTTAAAACAGACAGTTACAGCATACATTAGGCAAGAAAGAGTGTAGTGTGTGATTATCAGCTAGAGCTGAAGGCTAGGCATCCTGAAGGGATAAGCCAAAGAGAAAGCAGGAAGGCAGGAAAGACAGAGAGAGAATGGAAGAGGGAGGGAGGGAGGGTGGGAACGGGAAAGATGAAGGGGAAGCATGATGGGGAATAAATGTGTGCTCTTCCAAGGAGGTTGAATGCCTTTCCGTAGGTGAGTGAGGAGGCACTGGCAGGCTTGGAGAAGAGTGGGGATGGGGTCAGATCTGCATTGTAAGAAGCCACTCTGAGATCAAGCAGAGGATGACCTGGAGGAAGCGGAGCCTGGAGGTGGGGGCACCAGCTAGGAGTGATCCAGAAATCCAGGCAAGAGAGAATATGTGAGAGTGGAGGCCAGGGTGAGGGCTTTCCTGCCACCTCTACCCTGTGAAGCTACGGGAAGGCATTTCAGTGAGAAAACGAATGACTTTGGATATCCTAGTTTGGGGTAGCATCGTTCAGAACATTCTGGAAAATGCTTGTCCACAAAATGGACTTTTTCTGGCTAAGGAGAGGTGGGAGGCCCAGGGCCGTTTTAGAGTGTTCTTAGTAGGGACTTAGCCCTCTTTTGCGTGGCCTCAGCGAGGTGCGAGAGCGCTATTCTGCAAATTCTACAAGGGACAAACGTCTTCATGATTTTTTTCTTTTTTCTGCGGTCTAGTCTTTTTAAATTTTAATACGTTTTCAATGGCTTTGACCTCTTCTATTTGTGCTCCTTTATTGTCTCAGTTATTTTTATGTGCCTTTTCAGATGTTTATGCCTTGTTTCTTTCCGTATAAGTTCACACCCTTATGCCTTAGATTTCCTGGGTGCTGCTTCATTGTCCCTGAAAACACATTCATAATCATCGGCGTTTACATTCAGATTTGTGGTCTGGAAAACATTGTCATTATACTGATGCAATATGTTCCTTTTCCAGAATCCCTCCCATTACTTTCTTTCTGGCCCTCGTGCAGGGGCACCCCGCAGGGCTGAAAACATCTCTCCACAGTCTCACCTGACGAGGTCCTGCTCCAGGCTTGGCCGTTTCTCTTGGCCCCTAAAGATCTGCCTGAGAACCCGATTCTGCTTGTTTGGTTGGTTTACTCAGTGTGCAACACTTTGCATCATTTTTCTTAGTGTCCTGAGGTGTACTTGATAAAGGTGCCAGCCTAGTGTGTCTAAGACTTATGGGTAGATTCTTGCATATTTTCAAATAACCTTGTCTTTAAACATGAAATATATTTAAACTTCAGAGAAGGATCATGATGGAGGATGTGATGAAACTCATCAGGAGGCAGAGGGCAGAGCGAGCCGGGATCAGTGCAGTCAGCATTGTCTGAAGGAGCGGTCTAATCGTTCTGGCTCCCAGAGGTCTTCCACGATGACACGGTGCCTTGTAGGTGGTGGCACAGTTCTCACTGCATGTCTTTCTTGCTGCTGCTGCTCTGGACCTCTAGGACCGCTAATGCTACGGCAGGCCCAAGGCTGCCTAAGGAGAACAGAACAGGTGGGCTGTTCTGGGTCAGCATTTATTGAGAATCATTGCCCCATGCCTGATTCTGTCCTTACGTGCTTATCCGATATTTGAGGCAATATAGAGGCGTGGCAAAAAGCGGAGTCTCATATTAGAATACCAGGACTCAAACCCTGCCTCTTCCCCTTGCTTGGCTTTTGAAACCCCCATATAGGGCTCTTACAGGAACCCTCTGGTGTGGGCTCTTAATCCTGGACTTGTGGGAGGGTCCGAACCTGCGTGGAGGCCTCCCGCTTCTGCCCCCCTTGGCCCCGCACAGGAGGCGCTTATTTAGGAATGTCTGCGGGCTCTGCCTGTCACCGGTGACCCAGCCTACTTCCTGGCCCCTGAGATGTTCACAGAAGCTGGGTGAGACCACCACCACCACCCTTTACTTAGGGCTCACCACATTCCAGGCATTTTACAAAGCATTTTAGATACATTATTTCATTTAATTTAATCAAAACCCCATGAAGATAGTTACAGTTATTATCTATTTGCCATTCATAGATGAGTTTATAAACAGTGCATTATGAGGACTGTTTGGATTATAAAGAATAAACACCCAACTTGAATGAGCTTAAGCAAAAGGCAAATTTATTATAAGGATCCTGGCTTGCCTCACCAGCGCCCACGCTGGGAACGTGGCTGTGTCTCCAGGACGCTGACAAGCCCGTGTGTCTTGCTCACTCTCACTTGTATGTACGTTCCTCTGGCCACTGGCTTCATTCTTCTCTCCCTCCGCTGGCCAGTTTTCTCCTAGGGTACAAGCCATGGCTGCCCACAGCTTCTGATTTTTACATGTTATAGCTTGTGCTACTGGGGAAAGACTGACTTAACACTCTTTATGTTCCTAAGGCCAAAAATCCCAAGGATTTGACCCAGCCAGTCAGGTGCCCACCCCTCAAGCATTCAGCTGTAGCTGGGCCAGAGGATGGACTGGGAGATACAATAACATGGAAACGCTCAAAGAACCATGTGGTTGGAGTTGAGGAAGGAGCAGTTCACAAAAAGGGAGACTGAGCTAATAAGCAAAGGGGTCGGGGGAGAGAGTGAGTTAGGGGGTCAGGCAGAGGATGCCCGGTGGGTAGACGGAACAGCAGGTATCCACAACACAGAATTTAAAAGGCTGGGTAACTTGCCCAGAGTCACACACAACCGAAGCCAGGACTCAGCTTAGGCCTTTCTGACTTCAAAGCCCATGCATTTAATTAAGATGACAAATGAAAATGAAGTAGTGGAGGGAGTGTGAATGAAGGCACATGTATATACATGCGTGTGTGCATACATCCTACACATATGTAAATACCGGGGAAGACCTTAACAAGCCACCGCTCACGTCCAGGAAGTCACGGTCACGTGGGCCAGCATTACACGCCTGTACTCTATACTTCCAGCTTGGCACCTGAGGATAAAGGCAGTAATGAGAAGGAAACCTGGTGATGAGTAGTGTCCATGATCGAAACCTGTGGCCCAGCCCCCAAAAGCAGATTGTAACACCACCTCGTCCATCAGTCAGTCAGTCAGCAACCCTGCTGAGCCGGGTTCTGGAGCAACCAAAGCCTTGGGCATGTTGCACACACGTCTAAGAGCCCCCAGTATAGAAGGAAGTCGATTCGGAGGAGGTGAGGCAAGACTTGGTGCTGTGTAAGTTTGAGAGGTCTTTACCTGGTCCCGCGTGTCCCAGAGGATGGCTCAAGCCTCAGTTTTGATGTTCAAGAAGAGGGGCCTTTTTTGGAAAAAAGTGGATCAGGGAGAAGGTGGAGCTCAGCTCTCAGTAACTTGAGCTCCTCTAAGTCCCAGAACGGACCTGAGGATGGGGAATTGGCCTGGGAGGTTTTGAACCCTTGGGCCAGGAAGGCATCAGATACTTCAGGAAAACATTCCGAATATTTCAGTCTATTTGAGCCTGTTTAGTAAATTACTTCACAATATGCTCTGACCTAAAAGAATTTACTACCCTTTCTAAAATACCCATCTTGTCCCAGGGAGGCGTTTGTGGGAGAGGAGCACCTGGCTAATGGCATCCTTTGGATTCAAGGCCATTGTAAACACTAGAAGGGTCATAGCATTTTCACTCTTGTGAATTCTGTTTTCATTTGCACCCGAATGGAAATATCGCATGTAACCAAAAGAGCTGTGTGAGATTTACTCTGACAGTTTGAAACAAACTGAGTTAGGACTTTGAGAACTTGGAGTTGGTTCAGTATTTCCCCCTTGCCACTTGCAAAGGGGAAGCCATGTTTCTGGGAGGAAGGTGGGCCCACGGGGAGGCTGCCCGGATGCTGTCAGTAGCAGGAGTAACAGTCATGGTGAGCAGGGGGAGAGGGAGGAGAAAAATAGCAAATACTACGTGCATAAAACGAACATGTGCCAGGCACAGAGATGAAGTCACTCACCAAAGGTCACACAGCTTGCCTGTGCCCTGCCTCCTCCTGCCACCTGCTACCGTCCTGCCTGTTGCCCACCCCCCGACCGGCCTTCAGTTGATACGTCTCATGAAGCCTTTAGACACCACCATCAGTCACAGTTTCTGGGAGGCTGAGATGAGGGTGGGAGGCTGTGGAGCTGAAACGGAGTCCTCTCCTCTCTCGGATCACAGTAAGGTGAGGAATAAAAAGGTCAGAAATATCCTCTTGGCGACATGGCACAATGTGGGAAACACGGGCTTCTAGGGTCAGACGGATCAGGGTTATCGCCTGGACCCTCGGTGAGCTGCAGTTTTTCTGTCTATACTGTGGGCATAACAATATCCCCTTTTTGAGGGTCAGTGACAGCAGAACGCACAGCTCTGTGTGAAGTGCCTGGCTCGGGGCCTGGCCCATAAGTAGCCACAGGGACGCGAACATCATCGCATCTCCGTTCAGGGCTTTATCTGAAAGGGCTGAACCTGTCCTCTGGTGCCCAGGGAGTCAGCACCCTCCATTCCTGGCCCCAGATTCTCTCCCAGCTCAACACCGTCCCATTCCCTCACTCCCCAGAGCAGGAGGGATGGAGGGAGGGACCAAGGAGACAGGGATCACTCAGAGCGCGATGCCAGCCGCGGCCGCAGGCCTGCACAACCCCCAGGGAGCCCCAGGCTCTCTCGGGGAGGCTGGTCAGCCAGAGATGACAAGTGTTGTCTCAGTGTCACTGAGAGACCCGCATAGGTGCCAGGCAAGAGGGGCTGGACAGGCCTCCCTTCAGCGTGTGTGCCCAGAACCACCGTCCCCAGCTCAGTGAGTGTCAAAGCAGTAAAAGGTCAAGGCAGTCATGGATCAAATTTGAACATGGGAAATATTTTCTAACACATCTTTCTGAACGCTAGCTTTCTAAATCTGGACGACACCGAATATGCATGTGATTAGGAGAGGTGCGCAGACCGTGCCCTCGTATGTACCTCCGTCCTCGTGGAGCTGAGTCTGTCCAGGGCAACTCTAGAGTCCAGAGGCGACTCGAGAGGCGGTGTGCAGGGCGGCCTTGCCGCTGGCTGCTACACGGGGAGGCGCGCTGGAGGGCTCCCTCGCGGGGACCTTCTGCAGGATGTGCAGCATTCCTCCCCCAGCAACGTGAGTCACTAATTCACCAAGAACGCACTTGTTCATGCCAGTACATGGGACAGAAAGAGGTAAATAATACAGTGTCTGCCCTCGAGTGCTGAAGGACATGGGCAGAGACAGGAATTTGTGTATCAAACTATAGCCAACATTTTAATGTAATAGCCAAAGGGAGCAGTTGACCCACAAAATTCTTACGGAAGATCAAAGAGACCTTTCTTTCTGGGTGGGGGTGGCCAGGGACAGCATCGTGGTGGCACTGAGGCCTGAGAAGGGCTTCGAAGGATGCAGAGCATTTGAGAGACACAGACAGGGCTGATGGATGGAAAACCAAGCAGCTCAGAAAGCGAAGCCGCACACAGTGTAAAAATATCTCTGTGCAAAAGTCAGGACAAAGAACGCTGTGAAAAGACATAGAAAACAAACTTGTGGTTACCAAAGGGGAGAGGGAGGGAAGGAGGGACAAATTAGAAGTATGGGATTAACAGATACACACCACAATGCAGAAAATAGATAAGCAACAAGTTTATACTGTAGAGCACAGGGAATTATAGTCAATATTTTGCAGTAACCTATAATGCAGTATAATCTGAAAAAAATAACCGAATCACTTTGCAGTACACTTGAAACTAATGCAATGTTGTAAATCAACTATACTTAAAAATAAGTAAAAAACAGTAAAGATCAAAATATTACAAAGCCAAATACATTAATTAATATAAATGGGCAAAATTTAGGTATTAAGGCAAAAGGACTTTCAGGCTGGCTTACAAAACAGAAGCCAACTATATGCTATGTTCTAGCGACACACCTAAAACAAATCAGGGCTTTTCTGTTTCTTCCCATCCCTTGACTTTTAGTGCATGTTATTTTATTTTCCATTGTCAAGGTTTATAACATACACATTTCGTTCTAGAACCTTAGTTTTTTAGTGTTTACTCCTAGCTCTGTGTTTAAATTAGTAGTGCAAATAACACTTCTAGACATCAAAAAAAAACCACTATGAGTGGGGCAGATTTTTTTTTTAAGTAAAGGTAGGAAACCAGGTGTTCCATATAAAAGGAGACATATTTTGCTTTGAAAAAAGAAGCTTTGCGCATTGAAAGAATAATCGAAAACAGCCAAAACACAAACCCTAGTGTGGGAAGGCCATTTCAAGCATAGCTGGCGGATAAAGGATCACTGTCACACCAGCGGGTCCGTGCGAAGAGAGAAGACAAACAACTCAGCGGAAGATGGGTGCCGGATGCGGCTAGAGGGCGAAAGAGGGAGACCAGAGCGGCTGACAGGTGTGCGGGGTGCGCGCGCTCCCCGAGACTCAAGGAGGTGAGAACTAGAGCAGTTAGATAGCGTTTTTCATTCCTTGGACTGGCGAACGTTTAGGAGTGATAAAAGCCTGGTGCTGGTCAGAGCGTGAGCAAGGCGCTCCCTTGTGCTCTGCGGATGGGAGTTGCGGTCACTCTAAACCTTTGGTAAAGTGTTTTGGCAACATCGAGAACATTTGAAAACTCAAAAATCCTCTCATTCTGTCTTTTCATTGCTGGGAATCGATGCTTTGGAATTACCGAGATATGTATCATGTGTTTCAGTTACATTTGGGGGGAAACATCATAAATGTTTATCAGCGGGGGTGACTGAATCGAGACGCATTCTTATTATGGACTACAGTGCAGCTGTGAAAAGGACTGAGGTCTACCAGCTATTGAGTTGGAAGGAAGCCCATGATGTATAATTAAGTAGAAAAAGCAAGTTGCAGAGATGTGTATACTATGCTCCGATTTTGGAAAAACACATACATACATATGTACTCACGTATCCTCTTCTTCATACGTTTGTGTTTGTATTTGGTGTGAATATTGAGAATGGATGGCTGTACACCAGGATGTCCCTTTGGTTACAAGGGAGGGAGGGGAGGGATGGATACAGGGGGAAAAAAAAGATTGAGCAAAATGAAGCGCTGTCAGACACTTAACCTTTAAAGCTAAAATGTGTAGCTTTGAAGGAGGAGAAATCCTCAGACTTCTCTTCTGTTAGACACCTCAGACCTCAGTCTAGGGGCAGTACCCCGCCCCCACCATGGCCACGATAGCTGCCTGACTGGCACCACTTTGGGACGGGATGGGGTGCAGATCCGGGGTGCCTGGCAGAAGCTCTGCCTGTCCCTTCCGCTCACGCCAGGAAATTACATGTAGTTTTAAATTCTGCATTTTAACAGTCAGATGAAGGCTTCAAATAAGCAGCAAGCATTTAGCATTAGATCCAGATGTCATCTCCAGGAAGAAACAAAAATGCTTTGATTTAGGAAAAATAACCTTTGACGCCTAAAGTGGCTCTAATAAGTGCTTTGGTTCCAGAATCTTGAAAAAAATGACTTTGTGTGCAGATGAGAGAGGCAGCCTGGGGAGAGCGACGTCCTCTGCTCCCTGTGCAAGGACTGTGGCAGCAGTCACCACAGCCGCGCCCTGCCCGGGCCCCCTTCCCTTCTCTTCGAGGACAGGCTCCCCCGAGAGACAGACCCTGGCGCTCCCAGGAGTGCGTCCCTGTGTGTCCCAGGGTGCTGACTGGTGCCAGCTTCACTGCTAGGTGGGGGGAGTCTGTTAGCAGAGGGGAGACTGTGAAATCTAGAATCACCAGATTGGTTCTAGAATTTTCATGAGGGAAGGCTATGGGATCATATGCTGTAGGTCTGTGAGGTAGGTCTCCTTCTGAGGAGAAACCCCAGCTGAACAGGCGAGAACCAACCAGAAACCCTAAAACCGACTCCATGTTTTCCTGACAAAACTAATTAGAGATTTTTTTTTCTCTTGAGAAAGATGATTTCAGTTCTCAAGAGATCTTTTAAAATGTTAGTGCGGCAGGGAGCTGCGTGCTTTATAGACAGGCGCTGTGAAACGCGCTTGCGGAAAGGACGTGTGCTGAGTGCTGCCCCCTAAGGAATTCGGAGCGCTTCCCCGACGTTTTCTCCGTTATTTCATACGGTTTTTCTTTTTCCTGAACACATTTTACTCTTGACTATAAATTCTTCATTCAGTTTTTCTCGCTGGATTTTCTCTGAAATATGTTCCACTAACCTCCCTTCCTGCTGCTCTCTGCATTTCCAACATTACACACTCGCGCCGGTTCAGACAGCCTAGGGAAGAATTCGAGATTTTTCCTTTCAGGAGCTCAGGCTTCTCTTTCTCTCTTTGCTCTTTATCACCTTTTCAAACTTTCCCATTTATAGTATTTTCACCGTACTGTCTCCCCCTTAAAGAATTGCTTGAAACATACCTTATCCTCCTACATAAATTGGCCTTTTTTATTTAATTTTAGTTGTTCACTTGTTTCTAACTGTCTTGCTTCACAAAGAGGTTAAAGTAACTAATTCGTGGTGACTAAATGTCTTCTTTAATATGAGCACTGTGTATTGGTGTGTGAATCTGATAGTTGTAGCAGAGTTGTGGGTTGTTTTTTTTTTTTTCCAAGCCTTCTTCTCCTCAGTCCTGAAGGAACTTGTTAACTTACCTTCTCACAATAATCATCCTCAAAGAAACAATAAAAAAAGAACTATGATTTTAAGACAAGCTAATCTTTTGTTTAAACAAATCTGGTACTTCGCTCCCTTCAGAAAATAACCCCAAGGCACACCTTTTACTGGGCTCCAATCCAGTGGAAACGTAGTAGGGAGCACCTGTCCTGAGAAGATCCTGGGATCATGAGGTTGTGTATAACACACCATAGAAATCACTCCCTATTTTACAGATGTGGAAACTGAGGCTCAGAGAGTTACAGAAATTTGTCCATGATCACAGAAGTACTTAAGGACACGTTCAGAATTTAGTTAGGAGACAAGACACCTAAAAAGTCTCTAAATGAGGTAGTAAATAGCATGAAATGATGAGTGACTTGTCTATTCTGGGCAGTGGCGAGCGGTAGATGCTCACACTGGGGGCGGGGATTGGGAGAGGAAGCCCTGGTCCATCGTGTTTGCCGGTTTCATGGTGACCTGGGAAGAGCAGAGCACAGTCCAGCTGGCTCTCCAGAGTAATGGGCATCTTCTGGTTGGAGGGAGCAGGTCGCTGAGGAAGAGACCTGAGCTGGACCAGCTCTCCCCACACGTCGCACCTTTCAGCGGTGAAGGACGTTCATAGCATGTCCTTGGTCTGTCACCGAGCAGCCATGGGGCTCTGCGCCTTTGCCGTTGCTCTTACCTCAGCTGGTGAACTACCCCTCCCCTACGGAGCTGTCTCTTAACACTGCAAGGCCCAGCCTGAATAAGGGTCACGGTCCAGCCTTTCCCTGACCCTTTCAGAAATAGTCACTTCTACTCTGAATCCCAGAGTAATTTTGTATACCTTGTATTTGGGTAATTCCCAAAGCCTGGCTTGATATTACTGTCACTAGATAGTGTCTTTCCCCACGAGACTGGAGGAGAGGGACCCAGTCCTGCTCCTTCGCTGTCGGAGGAGCAGTGCCATGCGGGGGGTGGGCGCCCAGGCTCCGGGGCCAGGCTGTTCGGCGTCAGGTCCAGACACTGTGCTCACTTAACCTGAGACCATGAGCAAGTCATCAGCGCCCTCTGTTCTCATCTGTAAACCGAGACAGTAAATAAAGCAGCCCCCATCTCACAAGCTTGCTGGGATGACTCATGAGATTACTGGGTGTTTGGTGCCTGCACATACTAAGCCTTCAATACACACTGCCTGGCACTGTTGTTACCTGTAGTGCACGGCCCAGTGCCTGGCGCGGAACTGGTGTGAAATTGGCGTCGGGCGGATTGCGTCGAAGGGAAGCAAGGACGTGTTCGAGCCAGCCCGACAGGAAGCTAGGAAAGAGTGTCCTAGAGGAGACTGCGTGAACAGACTATTGCCGGGGAAGTGGGAACGATATAGTAAATAAAAATCAGTTGGCCATAAGGTTACAGGATCAGAACCTAGCTTTCCAACTGCGGTATGCGGAACACAGAGCAGAGCGGGGCCATCGCTGCCCTCCCCTCACCGCGTGTGCTAGACGCTGCGAGTCTGTCAGTTTACCAAGTGTCATTGCAATAGCTTGCGGAGACTGCTGTTCATTGCAGTGGCTCTTTTTCAATACTGTGCAATTGCTTTAAAAGAAATCTAAATGCCAGACATTAAGTATAAACATTGTGAATTTTATCCCATTTCGTTCAGTCCATTATTCCAATTAATTCATATTGCTTCCAACCTTGATTCTACAGTGCAGTATATCTTTTGTCCTTTCTGGTTTGTGTTATCTGCAGTTTTATGAGCATGACTTCTATTTCATTTTCTGAAACACAGTACAGGCCACTTCCAAGAACAGAGTCCCCTGACGTGTCACTTGAGACCTGTGTGTTGGCATTGATTCATTAAACGATCTTTTTTTTTTCCTCTTGGGATACAGATTTTAAACTCCTTTCAAATGTATCAAGTATACAGTGATCTATATTATGTTCCATCTTCTTCACAAGTTTCGTGAAAAAACTTTGCCAAAATGCTACATCTACAGCACCTTTGTTTCACAGATGTAGTAATGCTATCGGGAAAGAAAATGCAGCTAGCGTGTTGAAACCTGTTCCTGGTCAACCCATGTTAGCTTCCAAAACTGACAGCTTTCTTATCCGCCTTTAACAAAGGTTTCATGTTTCAAAATAGTGAAGTGGACTGTATCAGGGTGGGTAAGGCCCAGTGCACAAACCTTGACCATCTAGGTGAGCAGTTTGGACGCAATCCTGAGGGTGGTGCGAGGTGGTTGAACTTTCTGAATAGAAATTACATACATGCTGAAGTGATGCTTTAGGAAGAGCCACCCGGCAGCAGTGCCCACAGTGGACTCCAGGGGGAAACTTGTGTGAGATTGGAGGGTGCCAGCAGTAACCCCAGAATGGGCTGCTGGGCTGCAGGGCTCGGCTAGTAGCAACAAAGATGGAAGAGAATACGTTTGGATTTAAAAGAAAAAGACTCAAAGAGCCTGTTGGGGGAAGATGGTAGCAGTGAAAACATAAATGAAATTAGGTGCTTCAGGGCTTCCCAACCTTTTTCACATAATTAAACATGCAGAAAATAGTGTCAGTTTAGCCACTGGGGTAACTGGGGCTGCTTGGAGATGGACATGAGCCAACATCACCGGCCGCCAGGGCTGGCCTTCCCTTCCCCAAGCTCCATCTTCCCCAAATCACAGGTGGAAGACTTTCATATCTCCACTTGGCTGGGAAGCTATTTGGACACTTTTGTTTTAGAAATAAGTAGTCTCAGCAATATGAAGAAACTCAGACCTGCACCAAAATCAGGACCAGCCGTACGGAGGAGAGTGTTCATAGATAAAGGAAGGCAAACGTTTGCTTCAGTGCGGAACCCTGAACACAGATGTGAAATATGACTTACACACTTGGAAGAAACCTAACTAGCATCAAAGTTAAGGCCGAACAAGATAGTCCAGGCTACCACGCCACTGCCCGTGTTACAGTGACACAGGAGTGACTATACAGGCCTGTTGTGGGCTGGGAAGGAGGCAGCGCCTACCAGACAGGTTGGGGAGGTGCAGACCAACCTGGGGAGGCCTGGGCAGAAACCGAGGTGTAGACAAAGGCAGAAACAATGGAAGGAATTTTGGTTTTGCGTTGACATGGAGATCTGAGTCTGTTTGCTTGAAAATGCATGAAGTACCACCCATTTGTTGCTCCTTGTTGAGTTTTGTCGTTAATAAGCAAAGTGGTTTTGTAGTCCTGGTGCCTCACCTGTGCTACTGATTGGCATTGCTGCGTGGAGGATGTTATAGACTGAGAAAGCGCAGAAGCTCGCAGGCCACAATTCCTGGTGATAATTGAAAATGTTTGGTTATAGAAAATTAAAAGGTGCTCCCTCTTTCTTCACTAAACTCAATGACAGAGCAAGAGCAAGAACCCACCAACAAGGCGTGCAGTTTCTATTATAAAAACAGGAATGAATGGCTAACAGAACCCACGCATTTCTCCTGGTGATTGACAGCAGGGCCACCGTGTGCCTGATTCCAGGGGCAGCCACCTTTCGCACTGGAGTTTGTGAGGTTGGGGTGCACAGCCCGTGTTGCCGTGTGTGGCAGCTCTCAGAGAGACCTACCTGATCCCCCCGGGGCTCCCCTCCAGCCCGGCAGGTGCGGATGTGCGCTGACCTGTGGCGTCAGCAGCAGCCGCACCTCACTCCCTCCCCCAGCCCAGCTGTGTCTGTGTTCTTTCATCCTGACTCATCATTTTATTCCAACTCGGATCCACCCAGTTCTCCACATGGCTTCCCACCGGACCTCTGTTACAAGCCGAAACACATCCTCCTGGCTCATTTGCTCTAGTCATTCCGTTGACCTTTCCAAAGCTATTTGCTGCTCTCGCCATCCTGCTCCTTGTTACAGTGAAGTAGAAAACACCAACAGGCACTCAAGGCAGGAAGCTCTGGCTCCCTCCCAGAGCTCGGGACCGGCCTCGGTTTTCGCACTGACCGCACAGCGCCGTAAACATTTGTTTACATTCCTGACTCTTCCACTCAGGGTGAGCTTGATGAAGGGCAGAGTGATGCTGCTTTGAGCCACAGGGCTTAGCAGGGTGCCCCACACATAGGAGGTCCTCTTTTAATGTTTGGTAAGCAGGTGAGTAAATGAATGTATCACCTGTCTTAGACTTGGACAGAGTCTCATCCCAAGCACGTGGTTAAGGAGGATTCCTCTCTCCCATATGGACAATACCTGCGCTTTGGCCTTTGTTGAACAGCTTCCTGGGTGATGCTAGGAGAGGCCACTCTGTCTCTGCCAGTGGTTTCTGAGTCTTTTGCTTACCCCCGTGCAGGTGGGGAAGTGGAAAGACAAGTCCCTGCAGATGAAGTACTACGTGTGGCCCCGAATGTGTCCTGAGACCGAAGAGCAGGAGGATGACCACCTGAGCATCGTAACACTGGAGGAGGCCCCGTTTGTCATTGTGGAAAGCGTGGACCCTCTGAGTGGCACCTGCATGAGGAACACAGTCCCCTGCCAAAAACGCATCATCTCTGAGTATGGCACCCTTCCTGGCATCTCTGGGGGGCATGGGATAGTCAGATTTGACCCAGCTGTTAGCACCTGGCTGTGGCCCGAGGCATAGAATGAGTTGGGCACCATGTCAGATTCTCACTACTGTCGAGTGATGGGATTTCTGGCAGCCCTGGGGTCTGGTCTGGTTCTGTCCAGACCAGGACCCAGGAGAATGACTGCTAACTATGTGATCATTTCCTTCTGCCTCGCCTGGGCTCAATGACCAGGACCTCCAGTTTATGGAGATTTAAGTTTACTTTGGTGTTGAACTGTGTCTTCTCAAGAGGCCGGCATGTCTTGAAATTCAGAGATTTAGAAACATTTTTGGAAATAGATAAAACTAATCTATGCTGTTAGAAGTCAGGGTAATGGTTCTTTCTGATGAGGGTAGGAAGGGACTGGAAGAGAGAACAAGAGGTTTCTGAGGTGCTGGTAACTTTTCTGTATCTGGATCTGGGTTCTGGTTAAATGGGTGCGTGATGGGTTCAGTGTACAAAGATTCATCCAGCTGAACCTTTAGGATATGTGCACCTTCATAATATATATTATCCTTCATAGAAGCATTAAAAATGATGAGGAAACATGGTCCAACGTGATGAGATAATGAGATTATTGCAGTTCTGCGGTCTGATTTATTCCCTCACTCAGGCCTGATGTAAATTGTGGTGAGCCATGAAGGGGGCCCTGCTTTGTGGTTGAAGTTTTAATGGCAAAGGGTAATATTTTGCCTCCTGTATAAAGACTTGTTTTTGTTTTTCTGTTTCTTTAACTGGTTAGAAATAAAACAGATGAGGAGCCAGGTTACATCAAAAAATGCTGCAAGGGGTTCTGTATTGACATCCTTAAGAAAATTTCTAAATCTGTGAAGTTCACCTACGATCTGTACCTGGTTACCAACGGCAAGCATGGGAAGAAAATCAACGGAACCTGGAATGGTATGATTGGCGAGGTGAGTGTCAGGGATTAAGGGCCATTTCCATTTTTCATTTATTTTGTTTCATTTCAATATAAAAAAAAATTCATTTTACAAATTTTAGAAAATAGAAAGCAGTACAGTTGACCCCAGAACAACGTGGGTTTGAACCGCATAGGTAAACTTATCTGCAGATTTTTTTCAACAAATATACAGTGGGCCTTCCTTATCTGCGGGTTCTGCATCTGGGGATTCAAGCAACGCGGATCCTGCACTGTTTACAGTCTGCAGTCGGTGGAATCCACAGATAAAGAGGGCTAACTATGGGATTTAAGCATCCTCAGATTTTTATATCCGAGGTGGGTCCTGGAACCAATCCCCCGCAGATGTGGAGGGACAACTATGAGTGAAATTTTACTGGTCCCACTCTACAAAGGAAGACACTGTCAGGCCCTGAGTATCTCCCCTTGGGCAGTCCCTCGCCTTCACGAATGTTCTGACGACAGCCTTGCACCTCTCTCCCTAGGTGGTCATGAAGAGGGCCTACATGGCGGTGGGCTCTCTCACCATCAACGAGGAGCGGTCGGAGGTGGTCGACTTCTCCGTGCCCTTCATAGAGACCGGCATCAGTGTCATGGTGTCACGCAGCAATGGGACCGTCTCACCTTCTGCCTTCTTAGGTGAGTGATGTGGTTGCAGGTGTGAGGGAGATGGATGAGGAGGCAGGGAGAGGGAATGTGGGACAGGTGTGGGAGCCCGTGGCCAGGCTCTCTCAGCCAGGAGCTAGCTTGCCAGGATCTTTCCTCAGCCAGGGATCTCATGTTGGGAACCTCCAAACTGATCATTCTTCAACATGAAAACTGAAGAGCACCCCCACAAAATAGGAAGGCATGACACCCTGTAAGAAAACGATACAGGACGGGTAACCAGGGGATCCCCCTTTAGTCCCACTCCTGCCACCTACTCATCATTTGACCTTGAACAAACTTGCTCCATGCTGGGACCCAGCTTCCTCATCCACAGGAGGCGTTTCAACTAGCTGATCTCTGAAGCTGCTTCCTGCAGCTTAATAATTCCTAGTTCTGGATATCATTCAAGTATCTATTTATTTTCAATTATCTTCAAGAATTTAGCTCAGTACTACCAAAAAAAAGGTTTTCTTTTTTCACATGAATTTCGGAGGCTTTGCCAGATAAAGCTGCTCTGATTCTTCATCCTGCCCACCCCATCCTGCCTCATATGATCCTGTACCTCACGCTGCAGCATCACTTATGTGTTAAAAGTCTTCCATATGATGTAAGACTGGGAGAGATAAAGCCAAGATTTTAATTAGATGAGGCCTTTTGTGAGCTCATACCCCATATTTTTTGCAGGGGCAATGAGAGCAAGGGGATGAAAAATAAAATGTCACTTTGAAAACAGGCCAGTGGGCTGGGAGGTAGGAAGCTGGTTTGCTCATCGACAAGCTGAAAGCCTTTGGACCAGTCACAGTCTCTCTGAAGGACACCAACACTTCTCTTGTGAAGCTATTAGAATAGGTCGTAACTGAACACTTCCTTCAGCTCCAAGGGGAGGGGGGGTTATTCAATAAATGCACTAGGAAGTGGACTTATAGGCTCCATAGAGTTTTCTGTGATTACTCAACTGTCTCAGCTAACCTTCTTACTCACAGCGAAGCAAATCCTGGCCCTGCCAATTTTATATGAAATGTTATTAGACTGCGCACCCTGAATGCATTAATCCTCATCGCAGCTTTATGTATTTTATTTGCTTTTTTCCCTTTACGGGGTAATTGGAACATGAAGAGATACAAATAAAACTTCGTAGGAACTCCAACCCTGTCAGCCGAGCACTAACCTTAACTTCTGAACTGGGAGAGCCAGGGACACGTCAGTACAGCTGTACAGTGATGTAGAAATGCCCGTGTGTGTGTGTGTGTGTGTTTGGAGTTGGCACAGTTAATTAATTACAGGGATATTATGCAAGAAGTCAGTATTTGTTGAACACCTACTATGTGATGCAATTATAGGCATTATTGTACAAACTTTGGTTATATGATCTCGTTGATGCTATTGTAGTGCCCAGTTTATGGCTTAGGAAGCTGAATCTTAGGTCATGCAGTTTCCCAGCAGCCTCTCAGCTAGTAACCGGCAGACCCAGGACTAAAGTCCAGGTACGGATGCCCCCGGAGTCCGTGTTCTAGTGCCTACGGGACATTTCAGAGCTCTGCTCCTACGTCAGGAGCTGAGACTGAGATGTGGCGATCCAACGGGAAGGCACAGGCTTTTGCTCTCAGAGGCCCTCGGTTCACAACCCAGCCCTGCCTCTTCCTGCGTATGAACCTGCAAGGACCGGCACCTCTCAGTCTTAGTTTACTGCTCTGTAAATGAATGTGATGGTCCGTGGTGAAAAGGGCCGTTACAAGGACTGTATGAACCAAGTGATGGAAGTACTTTCTAAATCGCAAAGAAAAGACCAATGCAAATGTCTCCTGCGCTTGGGGTATGGGAAGTTCCCTGGGCTTCATGGCGGAAAAGGAAGCATGGAGACAATGCTTCTACTCAGTTGTTCCCTGATCCGGGACAAAGTGAAGTCGGGGTAGGGTTGCGGAGGGTCTCTAACCACCGTCTACAGGCTTGGACTTGTACCTTCTACCTCACCTCTCTGGCTGCCGCTGGCCGGTTTTGCATTTCACAGTTGGTGTGTGCCTTATCAAGGTCCTTTTAAAATTCATTAAGTGACCAGGCTTTTATAATTATCTTGGGGGGTTCAAAAAGTAAAGTCGGTTTCAAGGCAAGGAAATATTTTCTGATTTCTAGCCCATTTTCCGCCTTTTCAATTTCATCTTTGTTAATGATTTGGAAGGTGGAGAAAACAGCACCTTAATTCACTTAGTTACGAGTTTCCAATGTGATGTGACAGCTAAAAAGGCCAGAACTATTTTGAGACACAATTGAGGAAGCACTGTATTACGGGACAGAATAGTGATTGTCCCTTTTTACCCTAAAAAAAGGCCTTCAGAGAGATAGCTCCTGGAATACATGTTCAATTTCTGGATATCTCTAAGCCAGAGAGATTTAGATCAACAGGAAGAGATTGAGGAAAAATGATTAAAGAAATTAAAAACAGCATGTGTAGAATGGTCTTGCTCCCTTGCCTGATCCCACTCCATCAACCCTGTCACCTGGTGATGGGGACTAGAGGATGGTTTGATTTATAGACAAAGCATGTTCCCTTGTCGTTTGCTGGAGCCCCAGTATTGTAGATACTGCTATTTCATGTGGATGGATTTTTTTTTAACATTGACATAGTCTCACACACTAGTGATGTCTGGTAAAATACACCACAATAAAGCAGGTTTACAAAGTAAATCTAGGCTGGAGAGCTTAAGAGAAGCGAAGCAAGGGGGCAAGGGAGTTATTCATTGTACCTAATTATTACTGAACCGATCCAAGCCTGAAAGAGTAATAACTAAGTTTGTTGAGCATGAACTTGGCCACAAGGCTCAGAAGCATTGGCAAAAGCCCTTCCAGGTCCCACTGCGTGGTGTGACCACACAGATGAGAACGCAAACCAACAGCCAGTCCAACATGCCTCACTCCCTCCTCGTCTAGTATTTCTGGCTGCACCGTATCCTGAAAGACCCAGACAGCGGTCCAAAAAAGGCAGAAACTATCTCTACAGTCTGAGAAAGGACAGGCAAGAGGCTGTTCTTCTCCTGTGTTTGAAAGAAAATAAACTTTGACTTGCCCATCAAGGGAAGGGAGACGCTCAGACACGGCCTCTTAAACCTAACCCGGGCCAGGCTCTCTGCAGGGGCGCACACACGCGTGGCTTGTTTCCCCAAGACACGTGTCTCAGGCGTGAATTAGCAGGTGAACCGATGGGAAGCCGTCTGTCCCGCTGTAACCCCTGCACCGCCGTGCTTCCCCCGCAGAGCCATTCAGCGCCGACGTGTGGGTGATGATGTTCGTCATGCTGCTCATCGTCTCGGCCGTGGCCGTCTTCGTCTTCGAGTACTTCAGCCCCGTGGGGTACAACAGGTGCCTGGCCGACGGCAGAGGTAAGGCCAGCTGACCCGCCGCGCATCGCAGCTCTCCGGTTCTCACTGCGAACCTCGGTGCCCCTGCCCTGCCGTCTGCCTCCTCCCTGAGACCGACCCACTTCTGAAAATGAATCCTCAGCCCTCTAGGCCCCCACCTTGGTGACCCGTTAGAAAGACCCCAATTAAGATGTCAGTTTGAACTGACAGGTCCCCTCCCTGGCTCAAGCCTGGCCCTGAGCCTGGTCCCACCCCGGGCAGGTGGAGGAAAGCCGGTGGTAGACACGCATGGCATGAACATGTGAGGGGAAATTGTTTCCATGACCCTAGGCTGTGAGCAGTCCATCTGACAAGGTGGACTGATGAGGCAGATCATACACGTGTACCAAGAATAAGGAAAAACAGGTTTCCCCAGGGCGTACACAGGGTAGTTGTGGCTGAAAGAGTCCTCCACAGCCAGAGGATCACACTGAGGTACCAGATCTCCAGTGCACGGGTCCCTGGCTCACACCCCTCTGCCAGGGAGCAGAGGAGCTGGGTACTTGAAAGAAAATGGCCAGGAGATAGCAGTTCTCACCCATGGCTGCTCTTCGGGGCTGGCCCACTTCCGGCTGGGTAGTTCTGGAGATGTGAGTGGGTTCCTTACAAGGCAAAGGGGCAGAGACCCCATTTTCTAATATTCTGATTAAGTCCAGAGTGGGCTTGAACCACTGTATGTTTCCAAAAAGTGCCTCTCCACCTTGGTTGCATATTAGAATAGCCACCCATGCCGCACTAATTTAATAAGAATCTCTGGGGTGGGGTGCCAGGCAGCAGTGTTCTGTAAAACTCCCCTTGTGCTTCTGTTGAATTCACCGTCCAGGTTATGAACCACCCCTGTACTGAAGTACTTCCAGGTGCAGACCCGCCTTCCAATCTGGGGTTCTGGGCTGGTAGTCTGGATGCGTCCACAGTAGGGAATCGTCAGGGGATTCCTGCCTGTGCTCATCCAAAAGCCGTGACTGCCCCCATCCCGACAGGTGTTAGTAACAAATGAAACATCTGACAAACAAAGAGGACATACACACGTTGACAATGTCACTGTCACAAACCAAAGTTAGTGTGCACCTCCCCCCGACCCTCAAGGAACATCAATGAGGCAAAAATTCAGACACAAAATTCAGAGCAAGGGCTTACAATTACTGCTCACTTTACCAAAGGATGCTTGTGTTCACAAAGGACTTCAACATGGGGCCGGTTTAAATATCAAGTCTCCTTGGGGCGTTTTACAACGTACCAAACTTTGATTTATAAACAACTTTTTAGTTACACATCTGTTTCATGAAATATCAGGTCCACACGCGCAGATGTGTGTGCACAGTTAGATACTAGGCTCGACACGTGTAGTCACTGATGATTTAGCTGGTGAGCAGATGCTACCCGGAGCACGGAGAGCAGCGTAAGACCTGGGCTAATGTGCTGCAAAACTGTGCAGGCAGCTGTTGGTTTCTGCACTGGAGGGGCTACACGCAGACCCAGACAGCAGGCAAGGTTTCACCATCGCCAAGCAGAGAAAGCAGTGAGGTCACGAGAACGTTATGGGCAGAAGCCCTGGCACGCTCTGTGTAAAGGTGGGGTGGAGGACAGCCAAGGACAGCCTACCTTTCCGCCCTCAGATACGTGTGGCAAAGCCGAGGGGCTGTGACTTCCCCTCTGGGCTTCCTCATACGCTTCCACGGAAGGCAGGTCTGTGGAAACCAGACGGGAGGAGTTGGCACTGGAGTGAAGTCAAGGTTGTCTTTGAAACCTTCAGTGCTAGGTGCCAGAAACTAAAGATAAACCAGGAAAAAGTGCATTCAAAGCCGTCCGGTCCCCGTGTGAGTGAAATTGGAGGAGGCCCATGACAGTGGCAGAAAAAGACCCCACTCAGCTCTTCCTGACCTTCTTTGAAGTTGAAAGGCTTTCCTGGTAGATACAGATACAGATGTCAGGAACAATGGTAATGAGGCTGCACGCGTGGCCAGAGTGGGCTGCTGTCTTTGTTACTCAGCTTTGGTGTCATCTTAGGGTCTGAGACACTCGAGGGCGGGAGGCGGCTCCTCTGGTGCCCTGGCTGAGTCATGACCACTGGCTGGAGCAGGATCCCCCCACACCCGGGGCCTCTGGCTTTTCTCCTAAGGGATCCTATTCTGCCTGCCTGAGGGTCCCAGGAGAAAAGGGACACAAGCTGTCTACTGGAAACACTGTCTGGGGAAGGGCTGAGTTGGCCGGGATGCTGCTCTGAGTGGGAACTTACCAGCTCTGTGTGCTTGCAGGTTCAAGTAGAACCGGTGGCTGGGTCTTAACTCTCTGTCCTTGTCTTTTTGTCCTGCCAGAGCCAGGCGGCCCATCTTTCACCATCGGCAAAGCTATTTGGCTGCTCTGGGGTCTCGTGTTTAACAACTCCGTCCCTGTGCAGAACCCAAAGGGGACCACCTCCAAGATCATGGTGTCGGTGTGGGCCTTCTTTGCTGTCATCTTCCTGGCCAGCTACACTGCCAATTTAGCTGCCTTCATGATCCAGGAGGAGTACGTGGACCAGGTTTCCGGCCTGAGTGACAAAAAGGTAGGAGAACCATTTGAAACCGCCCATCTATCCCTCGGTCCCGTTCTGAGCCATTCTCAAAGCTCTCGAGTGCCTGTTAATTTTCTAAATCTTTAGAATCGACAGTTCTTTCTTATGTTTCCTTAAATCGGGACACGGGAGCAGAAATCAGTTTCCCCACCGAAATAATATTCCTTCACGTTCGCCTTCTCATTTGTGAAACGTTGTCACGGGCGCGCCTGGGCTGCACATGAAGGGCTTGGCATGTGGGCGGCTGTCTTGAGTGCACAGGTCCTCTTGCTGGAGACGCCCGCGTTGCCTGAGCACCGGGCTGTGCTTTCGGATGTCATTAGAGGGCCGCCCCGCGCACCCACACTTGGGGCACCGGCCCACCGTGGTCTTTGCTTTCCTCCCAGAGCTGTTCGCCCGTGGGCTCTCCCTTTGCGGGCACACTCGTGTGTTCCCAGGGTTGAGACGGAGGGTTGCTCTCACCGTGTCCCACTGATTCACTTGATGACTGCCTGTGTGGTGCCGGTGGCTGGGTTGCCCCCAGACAGGCCGCAGGCCTCCCTGCTGGCCTGCACAGTGGAGAGAGGAAGGGGAGTGTCTGCTGGTTGCCGTGGTCTCAGTGAGGATGTGCGAAACCCGTGCTCAGCACAGGTGATTCTCTAGGTCCGCCAGAAGCATGCCTAGATCCCCCAGATCTTTCTGGAGACTCACTTACAGCACATTTCCTACCTCTCCGGTACCTTAAGACTTAGAAAATGTGATTTCCCACCCCTTTTCCCAGGATGAAACTGGGTGATACCAGCAGACGTGTTTAGACTAGACGGTTTTACAGTTAATGGTTTACACGTGGGTCAGCTCTCCCCAGGCTAAACCTTAAACACTTAGCAAATGGTTGGAGACGAACGACAAGGAGAGAGACTCTCTCTGAGGGCTCAGGTTACGATCTCTTTGTCTGCTCATCACCACTCACCAAGAACATTCAAAAGCGTAAGGAAGATAAACAAGCTTCTTACGAGAATGAAAAGTAAATACACACAAACACACACACACACACAGACGAACCCCTCCCCCTTGACCTCTTTATGTTGTCTCTTTCTCTGGTTTGTCTTCCTTTTTACTTTAGTTTTCCTCCCCAGTTTTAAAAGTATCCTGTCCGACTCATGTATTTCCTTCTCCTTTATTTTTAAGCTTCTTTTTACTTCTTTCTTCCAACTCATGATTTATTATGCATTTATTCATGTATTCACTCATTTATGACTTACTTCATTGTAAGCTTCTCTCCCCCTCATTGTTCCTTTGTCAACATCCTGCCTTCACCATTGCAATCCTCTCAGAAAATCTGGGTTAGACAGCTCCCTTCACCCCTTCAACAACTAGTTTTTGTGCCTGTTTCTTTAAGTCTGTTTCTGCAGTAGTGGGGCCGACAACAGCTGTTTCCCGGGGCCCCATCCTTGGAGGAGGCATAGCTGAGGGAGCCATGCCCGTCTTAGAATGTGAGTGTGGCAGGATCGTGACAGACCGTGTCCTCACGTGTGGATCTGTCAGAGGTGTGGACGACCGGCTCCTCGCCTCAGGAAATGGCAGAGGGGTGGCGGATCATGTCCCCATGCAGAGTCTGGCGGGACCATGTGGCTGTGCAGTACATAACATGGTCGAGGGGTGGTGGACCACAGTCCCCCAGAGACTCTGGGCCATTCCGCCCTTATCACGTTGCTTTCTTCCAATGTCTCTGCGGTTTGCTTAGGACGCTGTATCTTTCTCTCCTGGGCCCCCTCCCACCTGGCAACAACCAGAAGATTTTCTACTTGAACTAAGCATAATTGAGATAGAGGGAGATTGTTTTCCCTTCTGTGGTTTTGAAAGAACATACTGTTCTAGGCTGCTTGAACCAGAGAGGCTGGGCCACTGTCTGTCCTCCACACCATTCTGGTTATGTTCCCAAAAGTTGGATCCCATTAGTTCTCTGCTTACAGAACTTCAGTGGCTCCATCACTCATAGAATAAAGACAATTTTTTTTCCGATGTGGCTTTCAGAGCTTTTACAAATGATTCCCAGTATGCCCCAGCAATTCCACCTCATCGGTCCATGCGTCCATTCTTACATCCTACGTTCTAAGCACCCTTGCCTCATATCCTTCCCAAGGATGCGTCTCTGCATCTGCCTGCGATGTTCCTCTCCTCACTTCTTTACTCCCCATACTCCCACTGAAACTTAGGACACAGACTAGAGGTCACTTTATTTGGAAAGCTTTCTCATCTGGGCTCATCCGGGAAGCTAGCCATTCTGTCCTCTGTCCTGGCAGTCATTCATACCTGTATTACAACACCTGTCTCCCACATTTACTGTAGTCATCTGCAGACCTGAACCTGGCTGTATCTACCTCTGCTTGACCATGGGCTCCACAAAGGCAGTGACCATAACTTGGTTATCATTTTTATAAAAAGTCTGTGGGAAGAGAGGGAGAAGGTATATTTCCTTGAGTCTTTTGCATAGAGCAGTGGGCTAAGCATTATAGACAAAGAAAGCAGCAAGGGAACCAGAACCCTTTAACAGCTGTTCAATTTGAAAATGGTTATCTGATACATTTCAGCATTCTGCAAATGACAAAATAGGAAATTGTAAGCATCCTACCAGAAAATGTCAACATAATTTACATAATTATAGAAAACATTTAAGTAACGAATGACATACAACTGCATGTCCATGTCAGGAACAGTACTATAAATCAGAGATTTTTCTGAAAGTGCACTTAAAATGTCAAAATTCTTACTGGTTTTACTTCAAAACACCTAAAGAAAACTAAGTCTCGGGAATGACTTTGCATGAGAGGAAGTGTATCCTGTGAATTTAGAAAAAGAAAATAATAAAGTCGTCAAAGCAATAACATTGAGAACAGAAATGAGGTGATTTGGAAGATTCTTTTTTCAATGTAATTAAATTTTCATCAAGGAAGGTAACATTTAAAGTGGAGAAGTGTTTCTAAACTCATTTTGACTATCACGGTTGATGTATCATCTCTGTAACTCGGATCAGACGATAAATATTTTGGAGTGATGATGGGAAGATACTTGTAGTCATTAAACCTATACATTTTAAGAAATTATCTTCAAATTTATGGCAGAAAAATGTTCCCAGAATGCACTTATGGTAAGGTACAAAGTCAGGCTGTTCAGAGTGAAACTGCCATGAATTCCTATTTGGGGCTCCTTTTGACTGGGCGGCTCATCACATCAGGGAAGTCTGAGTTACTCCACTACATGCTACAACTAAATGTGGGTGCAAGTTCTCACATTTAGCAGCCCTACTGTACATTCCGTCAGCTCCCCCAGTGGGAGGAGGATGTAAGGAAGCTGGTGACATCTTTTTTCTCTTAACAGAGAGCCCACAGTGCTAATTCTTGTGTTCTCAGCTTCCCAGATGGATTTCTCATTTTGCAGT
Organism: Vicugna pacos; assembly: GCF_048564905.1. NCBI lineage: Eukaryota > Metazoa > Chordata > Mammalia > Artiodactyla > Camelidae > Vicugna > Vicugna pacos. Next base: position 14,030,108 of record NC_133020.1, read on the forward strand.
CTGCCCATCACCTTATGGAGGAGAATCAGCTTGGCCAACGAAGGAGGCGCCTTGGGTGCATTAAATATGTTACATATATGTTACATCAGTCATCCTCATACGGGTATAATTAAGCCCATTCCACCAATCAGGACACCGAGACTCTGGGAAGTTTGGTGATTCCATAAAGTCACACGTTATCAAGTGACAGAACCAAAGTTTGGGTCCCTGTGTGTTTGGCTCTAAAAATCACTCTGCCAGGATGTCTCCCTTGTGGCCAATCCCAGACAAAGTTGTGACATAGCGGAGGACCAGTACTGACACCCCTGCCCTCACTTTCCCTTATAACCCCTACCCTCTCATTGAATGACCTTGCACTTAACCTAGCCCTGCTCAGGTCAGCGCACTACCGAGCAAGCCTGCTCCTGCTACTTCTACTACTGCTAGTAATAACAACAGTTATCAGTATTATTAATACAACTTCAGCAATAATATCTCTGCTAACATTTTTTCAACTCTCAGGAGCCAGGCACAATGCCAAATACATTACATGGATTATCTTATGTAATGGTGCTTTTAATACCTTCATTTGCAGATGAGGAAATTGAAGCTTGGAGAGGTTAAGTAATTTGCCCTTCTGATGTTCCCAGTTGGCTCCAGCCCCTGAAGAGTGTGCCACGTGTTCAGATCCCTGGGCTTTTCCCAGTTCATCCCTTCCCTTCCTGACCTTCCATCTTCCTTCCCAAAACGTAACAAGTGAGATGCTTTTCCTCTGCTAAAACGTAGCCATCTGATTAAGCCGATCCAAAACAATCAGATAGTATTTTAACATTTGCCCTTTCTTTAATGAGTTTTTCAGAGGCATTCCTTTAAACAGAAACTGATGGTGATTTTCTGTTCTTGGACAGGCTAAGGGCCCACGGATTGACTGTAGCCTGGGCCTGTTGTGACCCTGAGCTTTAAGGAGGGTGGGAGAGTGGTGGCAGCAGGCGAGAAGGGTCAGTTACAGAGCCAGGGGGCGAAGGGAGTCTGCAGGGAGGCAGAGGCTGCCAAGGTCCCTGGAGGTGGCCATGCGGCCACTGGGCTCCCAGGGGCACCTGGCCGCACCCTGCCTTGCACACACCTACCACCAGTGCGACATATACGGCGTCACATTTTGCGGTTCTTTTCCTCGAGGCACTCTAGGAACTTTATTCACTTTAAAATGTCAAAAGGATGCTTATCTAGTTAATGAGGGTGGACATCTTTGCCTGCAACATTGAAGGTGCAACCGGGACGGCCGTCAGAAACTGAAATGCGGACCCCGCGGCTCTTCTAGACAAGGATTATTCGGAGTTTCTGAGAAGTTCCATAGGGGCTGGACGTTGCCTCAGGTTCTTTCTGCAGACCGCCGCGTCTGACTTCTCGATCAGCAGGCAAACAAATGCGTCAGTACACCTGCAAGAACACCAGCCTGGTGATAAGCGTGTTTACCCCACAGCTACGCTGGCGTGTGACATTTGGATGGCATTTGAGCCTGCGTGAGGAAGGGGGCCGTGCTCACCACTGTACAGACGGGGCTTCCTGGCTCTGTTAACTTTATGCCGAAAGCCAGTGGGAGACAGCTGACCCCAAGCCTGATCTGTCACACCGGGTCCTGGACCAGAACATCTTGGTCAGATCGTGGAATACTGAGCTACAAATAACCCACTCTGGAAAGCAGCCGGCATGACCATTGTCAGGGGGCTGACGACAAGGCCTGGGCTGGGCCTCCAGGTAGCTGAGCGAAATAAGGGCCTGATTTATAGCGCGGAGTCCCCTGGAGCAGTCAGGCATCTGGTCCTGCTGCAACAGCTGGTCACAAGCAGTTCTGGAGGAAGTGACAAGAGAAGAAAACTCCCCAAACCTGGGAGGCTACAGGGCACAGGACACACGTGGGTCGGGGAGGGGACACCTGCCCCTTTGCCTCCCAATTAGCAGAACCCATCTGACAAGATCCATGGACCACTGACCCCAGGTACTGAGCCCCCTCATTCTTGCCAGGGTGATCTCCATCCAGATGGACCCAGAACAAAGTGCTGGGGCTTGGGCAGCCGCAGGTCTGTTGCTCGGGGTCAGCTGTCACCACTTTTCTGGTTTATTTGAGAATGGGACCCCTACATCCCCCAGCTGGCCCCCTTGAGTTCTACTTCCTGAGTCCGTTCTTGACTTGACTGGCTGCCTCGACTGAGGCCCCCAGTGGAGCTTAGCAGTGGTCACCCTCCCAGTGCGAGGATACAGGTGTCCCAGTGTTAACTGCTGGGCTCCGGAGAGGGCCCCAGGGTCCCCCTTCTGTGCTGTGTCCCCTCCACAGCATCAGGCATCACTCTGCCCTTTTCTCCTTGCATGACCATCTGCGACTTCCCACACAGGATTGCTCACCTCCCACCTCTGCTGTACTGTCAGGGCTTCTCGGGGTTGAATGGTGTTCCCCCAAAAGATTCGTGTACCTCCTAATCCCTGGACCCGTGAATGTTGACCCTATTTGGAAAAAAGATCTTTGCATGTGCAATTAAGTTGAAAATCTCAGGTTTATATTATCATGGATCACTGCCAAGTCCAGTGACAAGTGTCCTCAGCCCCTTGTCCCCTTTAAACCTTGGTGCTTCTCCTATTCGCCCCATCTCCTCTGTCAACCACCTAGCCCCATCTTTCCAAAGCGGGTATTTCTTCCAGCAGAATCCAGTTCAGCTCCTCTTCCCACTAATCTCCTTTGCTTAGAAGAACAGATCTATGTCATGCTGAAGATTTGCAGAGACGTGGTTTAAACCCAGAGGGAGTCTTCTCCATGCTGGTTAATTTTAGGGAGACAATAAAAAGCCTGCATGTCGCCGTGTGCTCCCTTTTGCTCTGTCCTTGAGTCTGATGATTGTTCGTTTCTCAGAGCATGAAGTGTGTTGTCTTTGTGCTCCTTTCCCGTACAGCCTTCAGCTAGACCTCTGAGCAGGAATGTCATTGTCACGGGGGACTGAGGACATGTTTCTGTAAGATGTATCATTTTCACAACTCTTCTGGGGAAAGTAACACTAATGCACCCCTCTCGTAGTCTGGATTTTGCTGTGTTGTTCAAATCTTGCAAGGAACGAAGCACAGGTGATATTTTTCTCATCAAAGGCAAGCAGGTGTCCTCCCTCTTCATGTAGATGAACATATCTTCCTTGTTACACAGGAATGCACACTCATATCTGCATGTATGTGTGTGCGTATGTGTGTACATATATGTATACATATGTTTATCTCCATCCTCCGAAACAACATAAAGATAACAAGATAGCTGGGTAATGAGGAACTTGACGCTTAACAAAGCTGCATGAGGAACGCAAGTTTCCCATATGCATAGAACGTAAGTTTTCCAAAGTGGATCTGAGAAAGGTTGTCTTTACCTGGAAAAAGAAGCAAGTTTTGTCTCATTCTGCTGGTATCAATGGAACCATTTTTTTGTAAAATGAAACCAAATGAAATGAAGGGAGAAAGAAGGAAGCAAAGAAAAGAAAAAAGAAAAAGAAGCATCAGAACCCAATGTAAGCTTGATCTGCTCTGTGTAACTCTTCTTAGAAAGGTGTTCTGGGTAGTGAATGTTAGAGTGATGGACGCCTTCCTGGAGCAATAAGATTTTTTTTAATTGCTACAAGTTAACATGAAGATGAATTCACACTTTCCCCACCTGGATTGAATTGAGCTGGGCCCCAGATGAAAGCCAGCAATAGACAAAAAACAATTTTATTAACAAAAATCAAAGCATAGAGCACCACGTGTGGCACTCAAGCTTTGGGTGCTCTGGGAGTGGGGGAAAAAAGAATGAGCACTTCTCCGATCATTAAATTTCTCTCTGTGGCTTCCACGTGGAGCCTCTCTGGGTCAGGGCATCTCTTCCAGGTTGGGAGGAGTGGTGGCTCTCGGGACCCCCGCCAAGTTCAAATCTATTTCCAGTCAAGTCTCTGGTTCTGAGACAAGGGAGCTGCTGCCTTTGGCTAACTGTTAAAAGGACTTTCTTCATTCAGAAGTGTATAGACATCGCAGAAAAATAAGAGAGTTCTTCAACATCCTTTTCTCTCTTGTTAAGAACAAAAGAAATTGACACAACATTGTGAAATGACTATACTTCAATAAAAATAAAATAATAAAATTTTTTAAATTGAAAAAAAAGAACAAAAGTTAGAAATAAATGTTTCAGTACAAGAGGGCTGAGCTTTTACATGCTAACTAATCTTGGCTTTTAGGTTAAGGATTTATTAAGAATGAGTGTTTCACTTCTGGGCAACTAAGTTCAAGTCCTTTGAGACAAATTAATGCAGCCATGAAAATTTATATGGAGCCAAAGTCATCAGGCCTAAAATGAATCAAGTTTTAAAGATGTCAGAATTGTATTCGCAGTGAAAATTGTGATCCAGGCTGGCTCTGGGCGTCTAAGAATGTTTCAGCCTTTCCGCCCTCCCAGGGCCCCCTCGCTACAATGATGGTAAGGGTGCATGAGGGTCTCTGTGGACTGGTTGCAGCCTGCTGTATCTGGGAAGTTTTCTGCAAAGCTGGGCATGTGCTAGGGCCAAGGGGCTCCTGAGGATACCTAAGCCTCAGGAAGCCCCACCACTTTATTTGCAATTCAGTGTCAGGGTCAAGTTTTCCTTTCCAGCCATGGCCTACTGGCACCATCGCCCCTGATGCTTCCTCTGGTGTTTTAATCCAGTCCTGTTTGGGCAGCTCTGGTTCAGAGCGTCAGGGGCACTGACACCAGCCAGTGTGACCCTGAGAGCTGCCCGTGTGGAGGGTCTCCGAGGTGCAGGCAGCTGAGCCTTTCAGGAGGCAGAGTCAGGAGGAGGAAAATCAGGGTCTTGGGTCCTCGCTGTAATCATTACAGGGTTCGTCTGTCCAAGCAGACCTGTCTGTGCTGGGGACACAGGAAGGAGTGGCTTCCAGGGAAGCGATGGGCTAGAGCAAAGGGTTGGTATCAAAGTCACTAGGGGGACCCTTTCCGACTAGATGGGACTCTGTCCATCCGGCTGGAGGTAAAAGCACAGGTGGGAAAGCTGCCACCTGAGCAGGACCCGCCAGGATGCAGGCAGGAGGCAGGAGTGTGAACAGGGTTGTGACAGTAAACAACTCTGGGGGGAATTATTGCAGGGCTGTGCCTCCCCCCAGCCCCACCTTTCTCCCACATCTCTCAAACTTACTGAAGGGCTTGGAGGGGACCCTTCGGAGAGCTTGGGCTTCACCGCCTGCCGTCAGCATGGGGAAGGGTGGCATTTGACTCAAACCTGAGAAGACCGAGATGACAGGTCTTGGCCAGTGGCCCCGTGGGTGGGTGACTCCCACCGAGGGCAGTCGGCTCTGTGCCCCTCAAGTCCACATTAGGCAGGCCACACGGGCAGGGGGGCCAGTCTGGGCCAGGAGTACAGGGAGGTGATTTCAAAGGGGGCTGCCCACGGGGCTTCCTGCGCAGGGTGAGGCGGCCGAACCTGGACGGGCGGCGCCCGATGGAGGGGCCGAAGGGACTGCTGTAGACAGCTAGCTGCTGTCAGGGACTGAGACCGGGTTCGCACTGAGAGGCCCTCTGGGAGAAGAGTCTGCTTTGCACAGTGGCCTTGTCTAGACAGCGTCAGTGCCCGGTCCCTGCAGCACCACAGGGGGGGTGCCTGCCTGCCTCTCCGCCCCCCCCACCTCAGCCTTCCGCCCCAGGCCCCCCCGGGAGCGGGCAGCACAGTGCAGGTGCAGGTTCCGTACGCGCTGGCTCCGCTGGGGGCTTTATCCCCTGGCCAGCTGACCGCAGCTGGGACTCCTGCGGCCGCGCGTGCCTGCCTCTGCCCTTAGCGCTGAGCGGTCGTGAACTATTTGATGAACGTGTACTATGTGCCTGCTGTTAGGCTTGTCACATGTGTTGCTGCTTTTTATCCTCATGCCCACCCTTTGAGGCAGATGTTACTAACATCTTTCACTAGGTGAAGAGGCTCATTGAAGGATCAAGCAAATTCACTGAAGTCACACAACTAGGAAGTGAGGGCGTCAGGACCTGATCCAGGGAGAGCTGACTCCAAAGCCTGCAGCTGTCCCGTCTCACTGCACAGCTGTAGCCCCACGTCCCCTTTGTGTGGACACAGGAACGAGGGACACGCTGCTAGAGGCGCTGGCCTGAGGCAGCAGAATCCAGTCAAGCCCCTGTCGTGGGGCCTCTCTGGTCTGGCTTCTCAGATTCTCAAGGGGGTGATGAAGGACCCCCGCCAACCTACAGAAGAGTGGGCAGACCACTCTCTGCCCATCTGTGAATGCACAGGAAGCTAGAAGAGACTTTTGTTCCCTCGAATCTAGGAATATCCAATGACTCTGTTGCCTTTGGTTCTGATCTCAATAGTCCCTCACACATTTAAGAGCCACTTATTTTTTTAAACATTTTTAATTGAGTTATAGTCATTTTACAATGTTGTGTCAGATTCCAGTGTAGAGCACAATTTTTCAGTTATACATGAACATACATATATTCATTGTCACTTTTTTTTTTGCTGTGAGCTACCACAAGATCTTGTATATATTTCCCTGTGCTATACAGTATAATCTTGTTTATCTAGTCTACATTTTGAAATCCCAGTCTGTCCCTTCCCACCCCCGTCCCCCTTGGCAACCACAAGTTTGTATTCTATGTCTGAGTCTGTTTCTGTTTTGTATTTATGTTCTTTTTTTTTTTTTTTTAGATTCCACATATGAGCAATCTCATATGGTATTTTTCTTTCTCTTTCTGGCTTATTTCACTTAGAATGACATTCCCCAGGAACATCCACATTGCTGCAAATGGCGTTATGTTGTCGGTTTTTATGGCTGAATAGGATTCCACTGTATAAATATACCACATCTTCTTGATCCAGTCATCTGTTGATGGACATTTAGGCTGTTTCCATGTCTTGGCTATTGTAAATAGCACTGCTATGAACACTGGGGTGCAGGTGTCATCCTGAAGTAGGGTTCCTTCTGGATACATGCCCAGGAGCGGGATTCCTGGGTCATATGGTAAGTCTATTCCTAGTCTTTTGAGGAATCTCCATACTGTTTTCCACAGTGGCTGCACCAAGCCAGCAGTGTAGGAGGGTTCCCTTTTCTCCACAGCCTCTCCAGCATTTATAAGAGCCACTTATTTAATAAGGGTTGACTGGGTGAATGAATTGAAGAGACATGGACTGTTGTTGGGCGCCATGTTTCCTCTCTTCTAGGAAATAAGTCCAGCCAGAAAAGAAAAGAGGAAAGAATCAGAGAGGAGGGAAGTGCACCCTACTCCCCCCTCCATCCTCATCCTAGGAGGAAACCAAAGCAAGAACAGTATTCATTCACTGTTTCTGAAGTACTTCTGTCAAGGAGACCATGAGTAGCTTAAGTCTATAAACCACCTTGATATTAAATGTGCTAAATGCTTGATTTCTTAAAACTTTCTCACACATCTCCCAGCTTATCACGAGCACCTCAGCATGCTCTGAGTTAAGTATAATGCAGTTCCATTTCTTGCAAGAACTGATTGCCGGCAGACCCAGAGACAGCTGGGACTCAGCCTTTTTTGGACCGAGTACAAAAGAGACCTTGAGCTGGGTGTCATCCTAGTACTGAAGAAAGAATGCCGTGATGTCTAATGACGTCTCCTAGCGGGCTCAAGTACAAATTGAACAAGACGGCAAACAGCCCTGCATTAGGAAGGACGCTGCAGCTGCGGACCTCCCGGGCAGAGGCACTGCTGGGGAAAGGGCCTCTGCTTGCTCCCAGGGAAAAAAATGCACTTGAACACACAAGGTTATCCACTTACGTGCCTTTATGTGGCACACCCACCATCACTGCAAACACGCACACACTAGAGGCTGCAGATGCGGCTTGACCGGGCGGACACGCTGAGCAATTTCTGCCTTTTCCTTTTCTCCTTATAAAAGCATGCCCAATTAATTGCGGCCAATTACAGACAAATCCCTTTCTCTCTGCCAATCAGGGCTGCCTGAACAGGCAAGAGGCGCTCTCACCTGCTTCATTATGCAAATTGATATTCAAACGCTGAAGAGCAGTGCAGCCTTCAGCACAGCAGTGATTCCAGGTTGCTAATGAGAAGAGGCGGCTGCCAGACCGGTTGCTTTAACCCTCTGGTGCCGAGGGAGGCGGCCGCGAAGGTTCAAGTGGACGTGGAGGCAGAGTCGAGGTCGATGGTGGCTCCCAGAGCACCTGCTACCCTGATGCAAATCAGAAAGTCATCACTAGTTCTTACAAGATTCAAGACAATTTGGGGTCCAAACAGCATAGACAGAATAGCTTGATTCTTTAAACACCCAGTGATCTGACAACCATAAATATCGTTTCACGGGACATGTGGGCAGCCATTAGCTTGGGGTCAGGTAGTGACCACAGACTATCAATACTCAGAATACTTGGAGTCAGGGGCAAGCATGCTCCACCCTGTAAAGTGCACAAAACCGTCAACACGCACACAGAAATTAATGAACACTAAGGTCTCACATCATGAGATAAATTTATTTGGAAAAGTCCTATATATCATTCATTCAGGAACTCCTATCCAGAGGGCAGGAGTGATTTGCTTCCCCAGTCCTCACAGCTGTGAGGACTTACTTCTCTCTTGACGGCCTCACCTTGTCACCTTGCCCCAGCCCTTCAGAGCCTCCTCTTGAGTCGTAATTACCATCTCTCCTCTCAATCCCAAGTCGTCAAAAGGAGGCTTTTAACAAAATCATGTAATTGTGGCCCTGGTCCTCTCTGCTGGAGGTGGTCTTGGGGACATGAGTAGGGCTGGGAGGGGTTTGGTGTTGGGAAGCTGGGCAGTTTTCCAGCCCCTCCTCAACAGTGTTCATGATGAGCCCTCAGTTTTCGGTTTGAAGTGTCCTGCACACATTGTCTGGTACACCCGTGTTCCAGGATGAGTCCCTCGGGTTAGAGATGACCCCAACAAGCGGCCACCCCACCACCACCACCACCCCCTCCCCTGGTGGTACCAGCGCTCCATGTGGGCTACTGCATACACATGACAAGGACAGCACGGCGTCCTTACAGCATATGAGGGACGCGTGGCTCAGTGGGGAAGGAGGCTCCCAGGGCAGTCCGCAAGCGGGCTGGTCCGGCTGTGTGGCCGGTACTGTTTTGGAAAGCTTCCTTGTGCTTATACTTATAGTTTGAACATTTATGTAAAAAAACAAAAAATTTAAACTGCTTCTTAAATGCAGATATCTTGGAGACGTTGAGTAATAGTTTAATCACAAATCAGTGAGACTTTTTTTTTAGGTTGTCTCTCTCTTGACACCTAGATGTGATTCCTTCAGACTGAAAAAAACAGAGCTTTTAATTTTGTGGACGTGGATCATGTAGGAAAATAGGGACTGTCAGGTTTGGATGCCCTGGAGGGGAGCTTAGAAAAGCAGCCAAGTGCAGGAAGTGGGGTCTGCATATAGAAAGGGGAGTGCGAGGGCCAGCCCTGACCCCGTCACCATCTCCTGCCCCTCCACACCCCCAGGGGCCCTGCTCCACCCTCCTACAACAGCCAGAAGCCACCTCTGTCACCACCCGCCCCAGTAGAGTCATTGATCAGTTGCCCGTTTCCTTCACTGCACTGTAGGCTCCTTGAGGCAACAGACGTGCTTTCAGTAACTCTGTCTGTTCAGCTCCTGGGCTCCTGCCTGGTGCAGCATAGAAGGGTGTTAAGTGAATGAATGTTCCCAGAACAGAAGCTAATAATATTAACACTAAAATTCTGCTCTCTTATGGATGAAATTGCCTTTAATGAGCTAACCATTTACAGTATTCTTTCTCTGGGGAAATGTATTTCAGTTTTTGAACAGCTGACTTCTAAATGAACTATTGAGGACAATGTGTTCATAGGTTGGAGCCTGCCCATTAAAAAATTGCATTTCTAAGTCCCCAAATAAATCAATCCTTGTGTTATGTGTTCCTGTGCAGCGTTGGCAACCACGACCATCATATGTGGTGGGCACTCCAGAAAACCACATCAGCGGTCACGCGCTCAGAGCGGGCTAGACGCCCTGCACTCTTTGTCTCCTTTACCTTTCCTCCCAGGCCTTCTGAGCAGATGCTCCCTCTGCTTTACAGAAGGGAAAACTTAAGACTCGGCCACTGGAAAGTATGTGATGTGGCTGCGTTCCTAAACCCCTCTGGCACCTCAGTTTCCTCATCATAAAAGGATAAAAATGTTACCTACACTATAGCTGTTGTGATGATTAAAGACTTAGAAAACTGTATACTTATAATACCTGTGGAGTGCTCAGACGAGTGCCCCCACGTGTGCTAATCCTTCAGTAAATGTTAGGACTCGGATCCTATGACAGACCCAGGGTTTGTGCCTAAACCCATCTCACAAAGCTCATGCTGTTTCCAGTAAATGATTAACATGTGCCCGGAAAGCCATGGACAAACTGCTCCTAATCCACCCTAGCCCTGCCACGTGGCCCCGCCTCCACCCTCCCCGCTCCCGCCTCGACCCTCCCCGCTCCCTGCGCATGCCTATTTCAGCGAGATTCAGAGGCAGGGTGGGGAGGACCAGGACCATGTCAGGGCTGGAAAGGGTGCAGGGGAGGCTGGAGGAGTCACTCTGTAGCGCTTAGACTCACTGGAAGTAGCTCTGGAGCCAGAGGTGCCTGGGAGAAGGGTATCTGCCACGGGCAGCAGGTGCCCGGGACCTGGGTCTTCTGAGAGAGAGCACTGAGCATCCTTCCGGGTGCACAGTAAGAGCTCCGTGGACGTTTCTAAATTCATGTCTGTCACCCACTGCTGTGACAGGAAACAATTACTTCAAATATCATTTCACTGGGCAAGCAGGCCCCACCCTAAACGGTTTCTTACAGGAGTGCACAGATTACAGACCTGGGTTCCTCTTACAGCCTTCCTGCTTGCCTGGTCTGTATTGCCCAAGAGTTGTCTCTTCCTTCAGACTCTCAGAAGAAGTAGACCTAACTGCTTCTAGCTCAAGGTCTCTTACAGACGTAGAAAAGGGCTTTAACTGCTTGGCGAATTGTTGATGAAACCGAGAATGTATAACATTCCTATGTTTATCGTTAATCCCCATCTTTACTAGTTCATTTAGCAGTAGAAATTGTGTACTTACTGTCATAAATAGTTGCTAGTCTATCCTAGTTCATCTGCTAATGAAGGAAATATTGGCGCTTCCCAATGACCCCTTGCCATTCCGAAAATTCCCAGAATGGCAAGTTAGGTGTGGGCTTGGGAGAGCCTGAGACCTAGCAGTTTCGGTCCCTGCAGCGCCTCTTCTCGGTTCCCAACCCAGGGAGCTCCCTTCCCATTTTCCACAGCATTTAGGCTCTCCACCGGCCAGCAGACACTGCACACGTGCGGATTAGCGCGCCTCCCCCTGCATGTCTCTGTGATGCAGCCCTGGTGCAGTGGTGTCCTCTGAGTAATCAGTTTCATTGCTTTTCGGCCACACTACCTGCTCTTCATTTCTTCACTCAGCAGATAGACCCTAAATAGCTGCCACAAGCCGGGGGCTGGGACACGGGGTGGGAGGATCAGGACAGCTGTGTGGCAGCGCGTTCTCGCTCCGCTTTCTGTAGCACCGAGCCCAGAACCCAGTTGTGCTTTTTCGTCTCGAGGGCGAGTCTCTCCCGAAACCCCTCCCACCCTTTGTAAGCCCCTCCTGATTCTGCCTCCTATCCGAATCCTGCCCCTTTCCACAGTTCTTTGGATTAACTAAGGCCTCTGTTACACCATCTGCCTGGCTTTTTGTTTAAGTTTTTTGTCCTCTGCACTTAGCATAACACCTAGTGCCTAACAGCAATTAATTCAACAAGTATTTATTGGATGATGATCAGTTACCCTGTGAGTAGGATTGCCAGATTTATCAAATAAAAATACAGGGCACTTACTTAAATTTGAATTTCTGATAAACAGCGAATATGAGTTGAGTATAAGTATGTCCCCAAATTTCATGGAAAGCCTACCTGTGTGGTGTCTGACACGTTCTTAAACAGTCGCAGGCTGATCATCCAGTGAAGGGGGCAGACACTCAGAACATCAGATGGCAAGTACAGTGGCAGGAATTTCCTTGGGTGTCCTTTCAAGGTTAAGTAAAGACATCTTTTAACTTTCACCAGAAGACTTGCTCCGCTCACCTTTAGTCATTTTCTGAACCTTCTCGAATTTCACTTGTGAGTTATAGGAGAGAGAACGGTGATCATAAAGCCCTCCCACTGGTGCATCACAGGGCCTGACCACCTGCCACATTTCTCTTTAGCTTCCCATCGCAGGCTCCCTATTTAAATAGCAGCACTGCATTGTCAGTTCATGCCGCTTGTGGTCCACTAGGGCTCCGCAATCTTTTTTGATCATGCCTTGGCAAAGCCAGTTCCCACCCCTTCTTACTCTAGGGCAGTGTGGTTTTACAGTCTCTGAGGGTTACTTTGCACAGTTCCTAATTGAACTTCATCCTTTGAATATCCTCTTTCCTCATGCCAGACTTACTATTTTGATGTTTAATTCTATTTCCAAATGGCCAGCCATTCAATCCAGTTTAGTGTCATAGCAGATTTAAGGAGTAAGTTTTCCATTCCATCTTCTGAGTGATAAAAGAAAATGAGACATTTCTCTGTGCGTTTTGTAAGTTACCCCCACACTCCCAGCTCAAGTGATCCTGCCCACCCTTCACCAGGTGTCCCACCTGCCCAGTCATAGGAGCCTCTTTTCTAATAAAGAGAAACGTGTTTCCTTACCGTTTACTTTGGCATTGGCTAAAAACTTTTCCCCATTCTGCTAATTGGCTCCTGGTTTGAAATTTATGGAATAATTTTAAAGGAGGCTAGCTTCTTTGTAAACTATTGACAAAGCGAACACAACACATGTGCTTGGAACCATTAAAAGGGCCCAGTGGGCTGGTGTCTTAAAAGAATCATCATGGAGCTTGATAAGGAAAATTTAAATACCTCCCTACTAAGTAGCTGAGACAGCACCCCATTAGTGCACATGTTTACCTCTAATTACGTCCACCCAGATGAGGATTTAAAAAACATAAGGGTGAAATGGACTCATCTAGGTTATTCTCCAAAATATGTGCTGGAAATTCATAAGCAAGCTGTCCTGCCAGTAACTGTATCCCTTCATTTGCTTATTCTAGAAAAAGTCTCTTCTCCAAGCCCAAGATGAAACACACCGTGGATTTTATTTTAAGTGGAAAAATCAATTTTAATATGTTTATCTGATGCAGACTTGAAGTTGTTCCTCCGAGAATTCACATCAGACCAAGCTAGTGAGGCTAGGCCCAAAGAGGAAGGCACTTACAGGAGGCATATTATTAGAGACACGAGTTTACAGGGAACAGTGACGTATGTCCCTTAAAGACAGTCTAAGCACAGGCCACCAGCTAAGCAACTGATCTAAAATCTGGAAGAGGCTCTAAAATAGGTTTATACCCCACTGCCTGTTTTTCTTTCTTCCCATTAATGGAAATCATGTTATATGGCGTGACAAGCTAATATTCATTATATTTACAATGTTTATTTGTCTCTCTGTCTACTAGACTGTAACCTCTGTGAGGGCAAGAATTTTTGTCCTTGTTTATCAAGGGATCCATGATAACCATCATACAGTCTGGCAAATATAAGGGCTCAACTATTTGTTGAAGGATGACTTCATGAATCATTTAGTCAAAGAATGAATGAGAAGACAGTTGTATAATTCATACAGTTTTCAAAGCCCAGGCCTATACTTCTCTTTCTTTATTAGCCGTCTGAATTTGAGGAACAGTGGGAGGCAGTTTCATCACTGATGGAGGGGGAGGGAGGGTAACGTGCACAGGAAAGAGTGGACATTTATAGTCTCAGGGTTTGCTCCTCTTGTGATTTCTCCTGTCGAATCATCTAAATCAAACAGGTGTAGAAGAAGCATACTGAATAATACTACTGTTGTGGCTCGTCAGATCTTAAAGTATAAAGTGAGTTCAGGACGTAGTTGGCAAGATATGTCTTCTCTTCGAGGCCCCTGACTGATCCGCATCTCACACGTGAGCAGAGTACGGCAGGCCCTCCACGTCCCCGGGTGCTCACCACGTCTGGATTGTTCTCTGGATGTGAGACCTCAGCATTTCAATCTGCCAGGTGTTCACTGAGCACTTTCTCTTTTCCTATTCCCTCACTTAACAAGAGGTAGCCAACCCTGAAATAACTAGAACAGTGCCACCTTCCACTTTTAGAAGGGAAAAGAGGTAAATGAGGACACAACAAACTTATATAAAGGAATTATTAAAAGTAAAAACGGGGGTGGGGATAGAGCTCAGTGGTAGAGCTCATGCTTAGCATGTACAGGGTCCTGGGTTCAATCCCCAGCACCTCCATCAAAAATAAAAATAAAGTGCTGAATGAAAATCAAGTCTGTCAATCAGAACTACATACCTATTGAAAAATTCTAAAAAATTTAAGTGAAATAAAGGTATTTTTTAAAAAGTAAAAACAGTCTCTAAGATTTTCCTGGAATCATTACATATTAAACATAATCTCTTAAAGATGATGTTTGATCTTTCATGTCTAAATTCCTGTGTAGCACCCATATCCCAGCGTCATGATGCATAGCAGGTGCTCACTGACTGCGTCTGATGAAGGGTAACCCTAAAGGGGACTGTGACTTGCCGTAGTTTAGAATGATTTTCAACAAAAGGGTTAAGAGTGAAAGGGCTTTGGGCCTTAACCTTCAGTCAGCTGGAAAAATTAAATCCATTCCTCTCCTGATGTGGTTCTTGATCTTTCACTTGCGTGGCAGTCACCTTATAACAATGACGTTAGTGTTGTAAGTGGAGGCCTATTAAGGACGACGAAGGCACATTGGACTCTCATTACCCCCAAAGGACCCCGGTGTGGAGGCAGCCCCCTTCCCTTGCCGTGGACTCTAGTGCAGTGCCTGGTGCTGAGTGAGCGCTCAAGACCTGTGTGGTTATGGGATAAAGGGGATGGAGGGGACAGGAACAGGGAATGGCCGTGTGGCCCTGGATAGATCGTGAGCTGCCTGGGCCTCTGCTGCCTGCTGTGTCCAGTGAGGAAGCAGCTCAGGCAGCATTTCTCAAACTTTGTTTCACAGCCCACGAATATCCCAGGAAATATGATGGGTTTTCTTTTTTAAAAAAATCCATGGCAGAATGTGTTCAGGAAGATGCTGTGTCCAGGTTAAAAAGTTCCTTTACCAAGGACTCTTCGGCGCCCTCTGCTGTGCGGGTCCCTGGTGAACCCGCACAGAGGGATGCAGTGTGCGCAGTGGGATAGCGCAGGCTCCCTCCCAGCACTGACATTCTGCAGACTGGCGTGTCCCCTACTCAGGGCTGACGGTATTGACCAAAACGAGAAGTTCCACTGTGCTGTAAATGGGTCACACTGTGATCGTGTGCACACGCCAGCACTTCCATCCCTTGGTTTGGAATTGACCGACCTGATCGATTGCCTGGAAAGCCAAGGTGTGCCTGCCCCTCTGACATGCCTCTCCCGGGATCCTCATTCGCCCTCAGCCCTGCCTGGCACAGACCTTTGGCTGTCCTCGCCCGCCCCCAGCTTTATGACTCTAAGCTTTTCTCACTGTGATAGGAACCTCAGGTTATCATGCTAACCCCTGGAGCACCCCTAAATTCCTCGGAGCATCTTGCTCATGGAAATCCTGCTAATAACCCTCAGCAGTTTCCCCCAAACTGTAGATGAGTTGCTAGGGCTTCACGTGAAACTGGAATCCCGGTTTCCATGGTGAATACATCTGTCCCGTTTACTGAAAATCTTTAAAGGTCATGTCTCTTTGCTAGACCTGCAACTTTCATAAGATATCTGCAACAGTCCCACCTGGTCGTGCTTCTGTCTGCGAGGGGCCTAAGTGGCCGGCAGTAACGCCCCTTTGTAACAGCCTCGCACGGGGGTAGGTTGAGAGGGAGCATGACTTGAGGATTAAGCACAAATAAATACCTTAGTCCTTACGCCTCTGTTTCGCTTCATCCCCATGTTTTCATAACCATCTCCAACTCTTGTCACATTTTTGGTGCCAAAGAAATATTCATACGCATTGTCAAGTCCTAAATTCCACAAGTTCTTGTGGGATCTCAGATCGGATATATTTTTTGAAGGGAAAATGGAGACAGGGCCAGGAAAAATGTCCTCAGCCGGCATGAGGATGTATTAACTCCTTATTCACCAGGGATGCAAGACAGCACTAGACCTGAGAAACAGGCGTTCTCCTCTGTGCTGCCTGATCAATGCGTTCACCAGTAAGGCGAGTACTTAGAGTGATTTTTTTGAAGTATAATGAATACATGTTCATTTGTGCTATTCAGTTCATTCCCTCATTTAGTCATTCACTCATTCATTCATTCATTCATTCATATTGAGAGTCTACTAAGGGCCAGGTACTGTCCAGGCACCGGAGAGAGTAGTGATCAAAACAGACAGAAACCTTGTCCTCCGTTTCACTTGTATTCTAAAGGCACGAGGGGCAGGGCCAGAAAATAAAATTAAAAGGCAATTATATGCAGTCTCAAAAGGTGTGTGCTGCTGCAGGGAAAACTGAAGCAGAGGAGGGAGAAGGTGCTGGCAGAGGAGTTGCAATTTTAAATTGAGTGGTCAGGGAAGGACTCAGTGAGAAGACATGTGTGACCTGAAGTTAGTGAGGGAGCGATGGGTGTCGGGGGCCTTCCGGGCAGAGAGCAGAGCAGGCTAAGGCAGGAGCTGGCCTGGCGTGTTCCAGAAGCTTCTGGGAGGCCAGGGTGGCTATGAGAGGCCGGTGAGGGGAGGGATGGGAGAGGAGGTGGTGGGGATGAGGCTGCCTCTGCCAGTTCCTCTCCTTCATTCTTCTAAACATACGGGCAGACTTGGGTTCCATCAAGGCTCCCACTTTGGTGTCTATACCTCCCGTTATTTTCCCCTGAAAGCTGGCCAGACCCCCAGTCGTTTCCTGTAAACACCTGCTCCAGCCTCTGTGTTCTCCGAGCTGTGTCGCTCTAGCTGCCTAGTGGTCCCTCCATGGCGGGGAGCACGTGGCCGCTCCCCAGCCCGACTCGCGGCAGCTCTGCCGCACAGCCATCCAGAAGCACAGCCCTACGTCGTGGTCCCTCTGCAACTCTGCTCGACTTCCTCTTGCCCTGAGTGCCCTCCCCACACCTCTGACGGTGTAAGTCTCAGCCCGTCTGTAGGAGTCAGCTCCCTCTCTACTTCCTCCCTGTAGCCTCCTCATCCCCGTCCTCTTGTGATGCTCTCTGCACCTGTCCACCTCCATGGCCCTTACTGCCCTTGCGTCCCTTTTGGAACTTGGCTTATTCATTTAGTCACTGGATTTTTCGTTGCTGTGTATTTGCAGAGCACTTGTTCTGTGTATATAGAACTCTGTGATGTGTTTCACAGCTAACACCGTGCATTAACTCCGGATTGGAGTTCTTGCTGTGCTAGTTTCTAGCTGTATGGCCTCATTCAGATTACTCACCTCTCTGGGCATCAGTCTCCATGTCTGTTACATGAGGATAATAATACCTACCTCACAGGGTTGATTGAAAGATTAGTGAGTTACCATATGTAAATCGGGTGGTGTATTAACATAGATGGGTCCATCATTACCTTCTCAGTATTATTTCCAGCTGAACTGTAATGTGGCAATTGTGTCTATTGCCCCATTTCATTTCGGATCCTCACTGCAGAGCTTAGTGACTCATGCGTGGATTATACCCATTAAGTGTGTGTAGATGATGATACTTTATGGCCAGACACCTAAGACTTCAGGGTACAGGTGTGGCCTGGTGAAGTGAATCCAGGGAGACACCCGTCTGCTCTGCTCGACTAGCTCAGGGACCACCCTCAGCCAGCTAATGCGAACTCTCATGCTGTTATCTAAGCTTATGAAATAGCTTAGGCAATATTTATTCAAGCTTATATATCCAAATTTTGCAAAATACAAAAGAAATGACTGTGGTACTATGAGGAAAACTGATCATTAACTAAATTCTAGAAATCCTGTAAAGAACAGGGTGTTATATTTTCCACCAGCTCTTGTTTTGGCCACAGCAGGAGGGTGGTGATGACAGGAGAGTGAGCTCCTTCCCCTCCATCACCCCCCCACCTCGAGCCTCTCACAGGAGCCCCAGCTCCATGCTGAGCTCAGAGAGGCAAGGGGCTCCTTCCCCAGATGCACAGCATCCAGAGTTGGGAAGACGTACTTACCAGGCTTCTCACATCCAGATGCAGGCTTCCTCACTAACAAACCTAGGTGTGTTTGCCACTGTGGACAACCACAGCACTAATATTAATATTCAGAGGAAAAGAGCAGAAATGACTGAATATGGAGTGCTGACTGTATGCGTACTCACTTGCTGGGAGTAGCAAAATGGCAGGTTCTCCACGGGCCCAGGAAGAGCACTGAGGTCATTTTGGCACTTTCATTATATACCTGTATCTTCTAATACCCGTATACCTGTGTCTTCTAACTACCTTCTATAGCATTCATGTTATCACCATTCAGTCATCTACCTATTCTGCGTGAATTTGAACAATATTCTCTCCAATGGATAATGTATGATGAAATGTAAAAATATTTTTTTCTCCCATCTCCTTCCCAGATTATAACTCTCAAGAAGGTGACAGGTCTGACTTTCTAGTCCATCACTGTATCCACAGTCACACTGTCCCTTGGTGTGGTCCTGGGTGGCCTCCCCAGGCCCCCATGTCTGAAATGGAGGATTTGTGATGAGATGCTGTTCCTTATTTCTCCTCTTAGAACATTGTCGAAATTCAGTTGCAAAGCTAAGTGCTTTGTTTATTAGGTGGTTCAGTTAATAAACAGTGAAGCTCGGATTTGAATTTAGATCTTTTGAGCCCGTAACCCGGGTGCGTACTTGTGTTCTGTCATTGCAGCGCCATTTCAGTGTAAGCACAGATGCCCGCCTTTCCCATCTCGAGCACTTTGTGAGTGAAGAAGGGCATACCTTCAGAAAGTCTAGTCTGTTGTCATCTGACCCTCTTCCCTCTTTGGGCAGACAAAAGATTGTGGGTGGTTGGGGTAGAGGCCGGAGCTGCTTTCCCCAGCCCCTTCCTCCCATCTTCAGATGTTGGTCAGTCTGAAGTCTCACACCCCTACCTACTCCATCCTATTTAGGCTGTAATATATTATCATAGGAAGAATGAGTATCAGGCAGAATAATAAGATAATAATAGTTGATGTTCTTACTTTATAGTCCATGGGAAAATTGGACAAATCAAAAGAGAAGAAATGCAAAAAGAGATGGACTTGGGTGCGGGGAGTGGCTCCTGTGGGCTGGCACTCCCAGTCCTGGGTGTTTACCTGAAAGAAATGAAAATCTGTGTTCACACAGAAGCCTGTCCGTGAATATTATAGCTGCTCTATTTGTAATTACCCTACAACTGAAAGTAACCTAAGTGTCCTTCCGTGGGTGACTGGATAAAGAAACCGATGCAGCCATACAGTGGAACTCTACTCAGCAATAAAAAGAAATGACCTGCAGACGCACGCAGCAGCACAGATGAACCTCAGGGGCACTGTGAGAATTGAAAAACCCGCCTCAAAAGGTTGCCTACTGGGTAATTCCATTTATGTGACACTCTGGAAAAGACCAACCGTCAGAGCAGAGGACAGATCAGTGGTCGCCAGAGGTTAAAGGCGGGGGGAGGGTGAAGACTGTAGAGGAGGAACAGAAGGGGGTCGCTGGGAGATGGAATTGTTCTGGGTCCCGACCGTGCTGGTGGTTACTAGATTCTATACGTGGTTAAAATTCACTGAATGAGTGGGAAGTATCGTTTAACAGGTATGGAGTCTCAGCTGGGGACGATGAGAAAGCCCTGGACACGGCTGATGTGATGGGTGCACAGCAGCATGAGGGTACTTAATGCCGCAGCACTGTACACTTAGAATTATTTAAAATGATACATTTTATGTCTGTTTTAGCACAACTTAAATGAATGATAGGACAAATAGGCTAACAAAATTCATAGAACTGTACTTAAAAATAATAGAAGTGACAGGCAGAACAGCCGACCCGGGCGGGTGTGGGTAGGTGCGGGGGTCCCTGCGGAATTCCGAAGTTCTGCCCCCGCCCGGCTCTCGGCGGGCCGGCCAGAAGCCGCCCCTGCAGCCTAAACTTCCCCCCTTTTCTCTTGGGGGCCCCAGAGGGCAGAGCGGCATTTGGGCATTGATTCTCTCTGCGATTCAAATGTAAAAGTAGGAGTCATGGAATGAATATTTATGTGTGGGATTGTCGGGCTTTGAAGACAAAAGCCCCCCCCCCCCCCCCCCGATTCCGTGTCTCCCGCGGGCGGACCCCGCAAGCAGGACGCAGGGCCTCGGGCTCCGCAAGGTCGCGCTGCCGGCTGGCCCTGACCCGCACGTGCTGGGGGAGAAGAGCCGGCCTTCCGGGAGCCAGCAGCCCCGAAGGCGCCTCCTGCCGCCGCCGCTGCGCTCGAGTACAGCCGCTTTCGTTCGCGGGCCATCAGTCACAAGAATTAACTTAAATCCGCTCCGTCGGGCTGCGGCTGGGTGTCAGCACACAAGCCTGGACGCCGTCAACATTTAGGAGGGTTTTGGTTTTCTTTCCAGAGCCTGCTCTTTCTCCTGGCATCAGGGCCTCAGAGTCTTCTCCACGGGTGTCTGTGTCCTCATTGTGCAAACGCAGCATTGTTGGAGGAGGAGTCTTAGAGCGGAGGGTCCTTGTAAAACGAAGGGCCGTTCACCCCCCACCTCCACCCTTCCAAATCCAACCCGGCCTCCCTGCCAGCTTAAATCCAGCCTCCTTCTAGAGGCCATCCAGGAAGCCAGGCTGGCTGCAGCCTCTCCCCTTTGGCACGTCGGTGGCACTGGTGTATACCTCGTGGTCTTGATTTTATCGAGTTGTGCACCTGCCGTTGTTCACATTCTTGGAAGGCAGGGAAGTATCTGGTGTCGTTTCTGCCCCTCCTTGTTGCCCCGGGTGCCAGTCCGTCATCCGGGCGCAGCTCCTCCTCCTCCTGTCTACCTTGTTCCTTCCAACCTCCTCTTCATGCTGACCCCTTGGGGCTCTAACACAGTCCTGCCCCTCTGCCAGGATTCTTCCTTTGCTTCTGATAATGATGATCATGACAGTAACAGTTATGACAATGGTAGTAATAACACCTAGCACGGCGTGTGTGACACGTGCCAGGCACTGGCTAACACCTTGCCCAGGTTGACTAGTTGAATACTAAGAAGCCTCGTGAGGTAGATATCCTTATAAGCCCCCATTGTACAAATGTGGAAACTGGGGCACAGAGAAGTTAAGTGAGTTGCTCCAGGTCACACAGTTATCAAGAGGCAGAGCTGGAATCTGAGCTCAGGCAATTTGGCTCCAGAGGCTCTGCTCTTTCTTTTCCCTTAGAGCATAAACCCTGAACTCCTTGGTGCAGAACTCAGCTCCCTCTGTGACCCAGGCCCTGCCTCCCTCCTCAGCCCTGTTACCCCAGTTACCGCAGCCGCACCTGTCAGGCTCTGGCCGTGACCAACTGCTCGTGCTCGCCGGTCCTGCCCAGCCGCTCTTACTGTTCTGTGCCTTTGCACAAACTGTTGTCTCTATCTGGAAACCCCTCTGCTCCACTCATCCTAATAGGAAACCCTTCCTTCAACTCCTCACCCCAAAGCTACAGTGTCTGTAATGCTGTTTAGGACCCCGCCCTCTGCCCCTGGCTCCACTGCCACGTGGGCACATGGTACCCACACCCCCAGCCACACCAAGCTTGCCTCCTTGGCAGGCCTTTGCTGTTCCCTGGACCTGATAAATGTTCCCCTGATCTTTGCCAGGTTCCTTCTCGTCATCCAGCAATTTGTTCAGGTGCCACCTTCTCAGAGAGGCCTTCTCAGGACAGCCGGTCTAAACTTGTTCTCCTGCCAGTCACTCTTTATCCTAGATAATAGCTGTTTCAATTTCCCCAGAGCCCTTCATTTTCACTATTTGAAATCATCCGTGTGCCAGTTATCGCTTGCTGCACGGCTACCTACCCCAGCACCTAGTGGCTTAAAGTGAGAGCCATTTCATTATATCTCTCTAGTTTGTGGGTCAGATATGTGGGCAGGGTTGCCTGGTGCCCTGGCTGGAGTGGGTGCCAGGCCAGGCTCAGCTGGGACTGCAGGCAGAGGCACATGGAGGCCGCAGGTGGGAGGACTTTTTAGAGTGGACCGTTCCCCTGGGAGCGAGGTTGGACGAGGCCCAGGTGGAAACTGCAAGTCTCCTTATAGCCTAGCCTCACAAGTCCCAGAATGTTACTTCTGCTCATCCTATTAGTCAAGCAAGTCACAAGGCCAGGCCAGAATCGAGGGGGGGATCGCAGACCTCACGTCTTATGCAAGGACTGGCAAAGAATTTGTGGCTGTACATTAGGGCACTACAGAAAAACAAAAAATTAAAAAAAAAACCCCAGCTCATAATCTGCATCCCTCTTCTTTACCATGTGAACTCCTTGAAGGCAGGTTCTTCTGTAACACAGATCCCTCACACCCAGAATATCAGTTTACACATGATGGATGTCTATAAATACCTGCCGATGTCTGTATGAATGAAGCAATAAATGAATGAGCAAATGAATGAATGAACAAGTAAAGGAATGAAAAATTGAATGTTTACCTCTCTGACTTTCTGACATGTAAACTAACGTCTTCATCGTTGCATCTTCAGTTCCCAGTACAGTCCTCTGCACTAATTGATGCTCAGTAAATATTCGTCAGATGAATGGATGCATTTTAACCATTATCCTTGAAGGAGATCATGTGACTTAGTCCCAGCACATACATAGGTGTTGAACATGAGTGGCTTCTGTCAATAAGTTAATAATTCCTTACACATAGCAAAATCCGTTTATATATTTGTTTACTAAATAAAGCAAAATGGACCAGATCCCCACTTCCCCGGCGTTTTCCCCTTTCCCTTTCTCTCTGCAGCAGGTCGTGTGAGAGGCTCTCTACTGGGAAGGCGCCGCCAGCACAGCCCCAGGGCCCCCTGGTCCCATCGTGGGGAGGCGGGAGCAGGGCCTCTCCCCCGGCCTCCCGCACGCTGCTCCTTGCCTGGGTGCTAAGACCAACTCACTTTGAGGTCATTTAGACAGGAGCTGAGGTGATGATCTGAGCAGCTCTGAAGGCTCAATTCTGCTTCCCCACGGCCCTCCAGGAGGATCAAGTGAGATTACAGTTCTCTTAAATCCTGGCACCGTTTTGCCCTGTGCAGGAGCGGCTTGCTGTGATGGCCCGAAGGCCCATGTAGGATCCCGAGGGGGAGTGGGAGTTAGCGTGGGATATTCCAGGAAGGGAAGGGCACTCCCTCCAGGCGGCCCCACTTACAGCGCGTGGCTCTGTTCCCGGGGAGCAGGAGGAGGACCAGGCAGCTGATGCTGAGCCGCGGTGGGAAGGCTCAGCTCCCAGGGGTCAAGCCTTGGCTCATCCTCCTCCGACACCACGTGGCCTTGAACAGCCTACTTGGTCTCTTCAGGGTTTCAGTTTCCTCATCTGTGAAATGGGACTGACCTTTGAAGTTCCTTCCTTTCTTTGTTTCTGTTTTCCTATCTGTGGTTTTCATAATCCCATCTGGATAACTCTGGAAAAAGATGATGAGGAAGGTCTATAATGACCAAAGGTAACTAAGGAATATCAGATAAAATTCCCTATTTTAAGATCAGATGGAGCTTTTTAATCCAGTGCTGGTCTCCTTCGTGTATTGGTTTTTTTTTTTTTTTTCATTATTTAAAAAAAATATTGTTTCTCAGGGTCATCCCTGTTCTATGGGTTTTAGGGGCCCCGGTTCTCGACAGTACTAAATGTTCCTCCTTCCCCCAACCCCAGAGAGCACTGACTGCCATTCAGGTTAAACAAGTGCCGTGTAATGCCTCCCGGCTCGGGGCAGGTTTTACCACAGGGCATTTATTGGAACCATCAAGGTGATATTTGCAAGATTATCTTTTCCTTCTTCCTCGCAGGCTTCACTAAACACAGTTCTCTATGGCCATGAATTTTAGGTAAAATTCAAGTTCCAATGACAGTTTTTTTAAAAGCTAGGTTTTATTTCAGCTTCATCAAGCTGGGACAAGAATTTTCCAAGGAAAAAGCAGGCTCGCTTCTGCTTCTGCTTCTGCCTTGGCTGATTCTGGGGTGATGCCCTCACCTTTTTGGTCCCCAGACTGGCCAAGTTTAAGGAACAAGAGTTTTCCATCTTAAGGAACATTGTTTAACAGAGGACAGTTTCAGATATTAGAACTTCATGCTCGTGGAAGGAGTTAATCATTTTGAGACTCAACCGGGTGCCAGATACTGTGTTGAGTAATCCTAGATCTTATCTTAATATTAATTAAAAATACTACTTTCAGAAAATGGGGCTCCGTGAATTTAGATAACTTGCCCATATTCACACAGTTGGTCAAGAGAAAGAGCTGAAGTTCAAATCCAAATTGTCTGCCTCCACGATCAGTGCTTCCCACGGGACAGTGCCCTACATTCTTCTAGGGTTGGCTGAGTTCTCCGTTTTCTTACGGAAGATGCTTTAACTGTTTAAGAGTCTTGCTATGTTATTATTTAATTCCTTTAGTTTTTTAATAGCTTTAATTTATTCTCAAATTTGTTTATCCTGCTGGTGGCTTGTCTTTTCATGGTCTTAATTGTGTCTTTCAAAGAGTTCTTAATTTTAATCAAATCCAATTTATCTCCTTTTTTCTGTATTGTGCTTTGCTGTCGTATCTAAGAAACCTTTGTCTAACTCAAGGTGACAAAGGCTTTCTCTTACATTTTCTCCCGGAAATGTTACAATTTTAAGATTTTTATGTAGGTATATGATCTACCTTGTGTTCATTTCTGTGCATCTTTGAGGTGTGGGATGAAGTTCTTTTTTTACATATGGATATCTGAGTGTTCTGACACAATTCGTTGAAGACTGTCCTATCTCCAGTGAACTGCCTTTGCACCATAAATGCGTTGGTCAACTGGGGACACTCGATTCTGTCCCCATGATCTCTTTACTCTCTCTTTGTCTCTAATGTCCCACTGTCATGACTACTACAGTTTTATAATAAGGCTTAAAGTCAGACAGTACAAGTCCTTCAACTTTGTTTTTCTTTCTCAAGACTGTCGTGGCTATTCTGGGTCCTTTATTATTTCTCTGGTTTTTATTTATTACAATATAGTTATAAAACAAGGATATAGTTATGAAACTATAAAATCTAAACATGAAAAATTAGAATGTAGTTATAAAACAAGGATATAGCTATAAAACAGCAGCTAGAACTCTAAAGATAATTTAGAATTTAAAGTTCATAAAGAGTAGCACAGAAATGTTCCATAATCTCGCCTCATCAGGAAGCGAGGCACTCTGGGCACCGTGTTCAGTTTTGTTAATCAGAAACAGTTGTTATCTGCCATACGTGGGTCGCCAATTTTCAAGAAAAATAGAGTATAAAAACTTATACCAGCTTTGTACTGGTCATGATTTCCACTTTCACTGATGTTTCAGGAAGGACGTTGGGCCCGAGAGTACCTTGGTCACTGTGAGTGTCAGTTGTCCATCCTAGCAAAGTGCAGGGTTATGGATTAAGGGAGCTTATTTCGTTATACTGCTACTTGTGATTGGGAGTGGAGGATACCTTTTTTTCAAAACATCTGAAGTGTTATAATGCGTTCTGTAAGTTCGATGCGTAGTATTCTGTCTCTTCCAGTAAAACCTACCCCTGTTTACTTTAAACTTGTCATCTGCTGGGGACAGTGAGGAGTACTATTAATTAAGGCCATTGATTCTTGATAATGTTAGCCATCAAGCCACTGTGTGACCTTGAGCAAATTACTTGTCCTTTGGGGGCCTGTCTTCATTTGTAAAATTAAAGGTTTGGACTAGTTAACCTCGAATGGTTCCTCTAACTCTAAAATTCTTTTGACTCTTTTGTTGTGTCTTTATTCACTAAAAAAATCACAACCCCTTTAAAAATAATTAAACAAAAACTCGTTATGGCAAAAATCACTGTGGTAAGCCATAAAGAGGTGGTCTTTTGATGTATCTCAGATTGCCTAACACCACGTGCATGACCCTGCTTTTAACTATGAGCAATGAAGACAGCCTTTATTGGTTTGTGGTGCTGCAACATTTTGTGGTCCATGAAATCCCCATATTTTGAGAAGTTCTTGAGTGTCTCAGGTCAAGGAAAGGAGAAAGGAGAATGGCTCTAAGCCCAGACAACTCCAGAGGTTCAGAGTACTCCTGAGTTGGTAGGTTAGATTTTTCAAATGTCTCTCCAAAGTAAATGGTATAGTATTGAAACCAGGTGGCCTTTAAATACCTACAGCGTCTTTCCTATATCAAGGCATAGCACATATGACCACATACTGTGCTCATATTCTATCTGATCATTGCTGTTCTCATAGAATGAGAAATGTGTTGAGTATGAAGATCACTAGGAAATGCAGACAACAGACATGAACTTAAAATAATATAAGGAGTCTACTGAGCACTTACTGTGTGCAAAATGCTATGCCCACACTTCCTGTGCATCATACCATTTAATACACACATCAGTGTTGAAAAGCAGACAGCATCATCTCTTTATTACATATGAGGAAGTGGTGCACAGAGAGCTCATGTTACTTGCCCAGGGCCACACAGCAGTCAGCGGCAGAGCTGGCCTTCAATCCACATCTGTCTCAACCTAGAGCTTAATGACTACATCAGCGACTAGCTCTTAGAACTTAGCCAGCTCCTTTAGAAAGTAATTGAATCTGTAGTATTAATTGCAATGATCTAAGCCAAGAGCACCAAGAACTGATGGGTCACTCTTGGTGGGTAGACTTGATGGAAGGAAAGAAATCGTAGAAGGCATCCTGAAGAAATTGCTTTGAGTTACATTTGACGTGAGGACACAAATTGGCGCAGGGAGAAAGGTGAGTCCATGCTAAGAGGACAGACTATCTGAGGCCGTGAAGATACAAATGGACAAATTATTTGTTCAGGAAGCAACATACAGACATTCTCATTGCAGGGCAAGAGCCAGAAATAAAGCTGATGTCATAAGGGTGAAAAATCCAAGAAATTTCACTTTCTTATGCTAGGCACTGGGGGCCCGCTCTCAGTTCTTAAGCCAGAGAAGGAACATAATTTAAATTGCATTTGATTTTACAGTTTATCCTACAGCTCATGTAGAATAAATATGGGCTTTTAAAACATCAAGGAAGGTCAAGAGAAAATTTCTTAGCAGAACATATTTGCTACCCAACAAATGATGTACGATGTAGCTTACCTCACTAAGGTCCTGTAGACGTAATAGTGCAGTGAAGAGGCCTGGAAGCAGATATTATGCAATTATCAGAAATAAAGGTAACCAGTCCACTGCAGTTCACCTAACAGCACGTTCCCATTGTTGCTGGTTTTGTGCAGTGTGCGTAAATGGAAGACAGAAGGGTTAGAGATTCAAGTCAGAGTTGGGCAGATCGAAAGCTTTCGGCAGGATGGGTTAAACTGAGTTGAATTGGAGTTGACTTCCAGATAGCAGCCACCGCTCCTGAGTGAAGGCTAATGTATTTGAGGAACTGTTGTTGGGTCTCTTCCATTGTAAATCCCCTAATGCTAACTTAATACCACTTCGCATTTTCTGAAGCATTTTCCCTCTGTGTGTGTCTCTCTCTCTGCCTCCAGTTCCAGAGACCTAATGACTTCTCACCCCCTTTCCGCTTTGGCACCGTGCCCAATGGCAGCACAGAGAGGAATATTCGCAATAACTACGCAGAGATGCACGCCTACATGGGAAAGTTCAACCAGAGGGGTGTGGACGATGCATTGCTCTCCCTGAAAACAGGGTAAGAACCGCTTCCGGGCTCAGAATCTTTGATGTGTTTCTCACATTTATTAAACACACATTGAACAGGTGTGCCATGCTTGGGTGCATACAAAGATAAAGCAAAGACGACTGCATTGGCTCTTAATGGGTGTCCAGGTGGTTTAACCTGACAGTATAACTCAGGCCGGTGCACAAAGAGCCCTATGCTATTATTTACTTCTGTGTATTTTTAACAAGTTATATATTAATGCAACCATGAAACAAGCATGAAATAGATGCAAGAGTCAAGGGGGAGACTCAAGGCTCAGGTTCATGCATTGCACACGAAATAAAGACCTGATGACCAAAAGCTAAAAATGATGATTTTGGTGTCTCATGGACAAGGCAGAAATAAATGATGACAAGGATAAAAGGTTTTAAACAGCCAACAGTAAGAATGTGTTGACCGATCTCCAATTCCGGCTTTTGTTGGCATTCTTCGCTCCAGCTCGGCACCCTGGGAAGGGTCTGTCCTTTAAAAGGAACCGCAAGTATGTTGGCTTGTGTCATCTGAGCCACGTTGGTTCCTTCATTCATTCGGCCTTCAGCAGCCACAGCTGTGGAATAAGACAGACAATGAGCTTGATGCTTGCTGGATTTGGGAGCCGTGAGGTCTGGTAGCTGATTTCCTGTGTTGTATGGTAACGAGCAGCACTTAGACCCCCTGGTGGCTCTGGTTCTGGAAGAGTCACCCAGATGCATGTTTACTTAAATGCTGTTAGACTCCGTCTTATCACCACGAAGTCACAGCAGATTTCAGGAGTTGGGAGTTGAGCTTGGGGGTAGGATCACTCTGGGTAGTCTAGCCCCTGGTACAACCACA